>NC_090925.1:1182329492-1182632522 GCF_040938575.1 Ambystoma mexicanum
AGGTGGGTTCTTGTTGTGTGTGCAGTGGGCCTAGGATTCCTGTCCTGTTCTCCCTTGGTGCACATGGGGGCACATAATGTGTTTATGTGTAGGGCAGTGCATTTAGGCTACGGTGCTTGTGCATGGATAAATCTTCCCGCAACCTCTGGCATGTGTGTGTGATTGGCCCATTTTATGTGACTGACACATGTTGAATCTGTTCCCTTGCCCATTTAGTGTTTCTGTGCTTGGGGATGCTTTTATTTTGACACGAAATTGGCATTTACATGGTGTTTGTTGTACTTACCACTATTTCCTTGGGTGCCAGCTCCGGCCTCTGCTGCCCCGACTCCCTTTATGCTCTACATATGCAAGATGAAGCTGCACATTTCCTCCCTGGGTATCAGCGTTGGGGGTGCCACAGTCCCTTCTCCTGTGGCAGCAGATTCCCTGGGTGACCACGATGTTACAGACTCTCAGCCGGAAATTATCCAAGCGCTTGTGGCAGTCATGTGGCATGTGTGAGAGGGTACCCACTGCTGTCAGCTTCCCGGCCAACTCCTGCCAGGTGGCTGTATTCCCTCTGGCTGTGTTCGGGAGAATTCTCCAGAATGGCTAATTTCCTTTACCTAGTGAGTCCCTCAGCAGCTTTGCTGGATTTCTAGGTTGTTTTTTTTTTTTGTTCACCTGGTAAGAGTGTGAGCCTTTTTTCCCACTCTTACATGTGTTTTGATGTGTGTTGCACATTTTTCTGTTAATAGACTGTGGAGCCTCACCTACTCCATAGGCATCATCTTTTTACTGTGTGTCACACAGCACCTTTAGTGCAGTGACACAGGGTTGTCTTTTTCAGACTTCCCACTTTAACCTCCATATTCTGGGAGTGACTACTGTCTCTCAGAACATGTAAAGTTGCCATTGACTTTTTTAGTCTTTTTAAATTCACAGACCCAGTACAAACTATTTTACATAGAGTAATGGGAAGGGTTAATAGTTATCCCTTTTTGTCTGTCTCTCATGGAACTTTATTTCCTTACCCTTTCATTAAGATTTGGATGGTGGCAGTGGTATCTACCATATTTTTCGTACCACAGTCTATGTAAATAGCCTTGGTATTGTTTTAGGCTATCTTAGTAGCCTCAAACTTAAATCAGCTGGACCCCATTTACTTTATTTGGTTCCGGCTGGGTTTATTCCCCATTTCTTTCTGTAAAGATCTTTCTTGTGTTTTACTCTGCACACCAAACCAGGTTTGGTTCCTCTGTTCGCTGTCCTTTGGCGGACAGCCTGTAACGCTCACCTGATTCCCGTAGAGGCGCCGGTCTTGACTGGGCGTATACCGTATCTTCAAAGGTGATGTGTAACACACGGCTGGCTCTTTGGGCTGGACCTCTGTGCACTGTGTGTCTGACTCGAAGGGTAAGATGTCTTAGGTAAGTGAACGCCTTGCTCTCCATCTGCCTCGGGGCAGGGTGCTGTAAGCAGTTTCTTCACTGGATAAGGGGAGCAGGCCTCTTGACTTCAGAGGACTGCTGTCCGTCGTTTACGACACGAACGGTAAGTTTCGAGTAATTCTAATGTCTTTAAAGTCTTTAGTAATGATGTTTCTTGTTTTGCAGGGTTACGGCGATGGCGGATGACGGGCTGAAGTGAGTTGAAGATGGAGCCCGTGTGATGAATAGAAGCGCCTGGAAGCACGTAAGTAAGCGCTTGTTGCCTGCTTCACGATGCGCTCTAACTGTCTTTTTATTTTGCAGGTACAAGTTCGGAGCGGCTGCAGGGTGCCGGAATACCCACTGGGTTAGATGTGGAAAGGAGTAATGGCACGTGAGTATTAAAGTTCCCCAATGTCTTTAAACGCACCTTGTTTTGTCTTTCAGATGCGGGATGCAGCGCCGAAGGCCTCCGGAGCGTGCAAAGAGTTGGTAAGCTTTTGTCTTTGAGATGCCGGAATGCAGTGTGAAGACCTCCGGAGCGCACAAAGAGTAGGTAAGCCTTTGTCTTTCAGATGCCGGAATGCAGCGCGAGGCGTTGGTGACAGCCGATGGACCAGGTAAGTGAAGAGCTGTCACTGAAGACCGTAAAGCTAACCTGTTCTTTCTTGTCTTTATAGGTGTTGCTGAAGACTGGATTCAGGATGGTAAGCCTTTTTCCTTAGGCCCAGGATCAGATGCAGAAGACACGATGAGCGTTCTGCTGCAGAGGATGCAGAATAACGCAAAGCAAGATTCATCCATCGGGTGTGGTTTAAATAGCCTCCTGTAGTGCTTAGGTGTCTCCTTTCACAGCCACGCCTAGGTAAGAAAAGAGTTCCTGCTTTCCAGAAGAGTTCCAGTGTTCTGAATCTAGGGAGTGGCTCCTGCCCCACCCAACAGGAAAAGTATTTCCAAACAGAAGAGGATCAGAGGCTCAACTGGCAGGCAAGTAAGCAGCATGGTCTGCTGCAGGTAAGTCCACCCAAGCATTATGAGCCCGGCGCTTCCAGCGCTGGGACTGGGCATATTTATGAGCCTGGTGCCACTGGCGCCAGGACTGGGTCCAAAAGGTCCCAATTGGGACTGGTTGGCACTCGGAACCTGGGTTATGGATCTGCTTCCAAGGGAGTTGGGAAAACCCTGACCTTTTGGAAGCAGAGATCATGACAGTACCCCCCCTCAAGGCCCCTCCCAAACCAGGCTTCTCCGGGGGTTTTGGCTTGTCAGGAAATGTTCGGTGAAATCTTCTGATTAGGCGAGGAGCGTGGACATATTCAGCAGGTTCCCAGGATCTCTCTTGGGGGCCGTAGCCTTTCCAGTCAATTAGGTAAAATAGTTTAGATTTGGAGATCTTGGAGTCCAGAATGCTTTTGACTTCAAACTCGAGTTCTCCATCAACTAGGATAGGTTTTGGAGATTTAGTTAGTCGGGTTTGAGGTTGCACGGGTTTTAATAGAGAGACGTGGAAGACCGGATGTATCTTCATGTGCGGGGGCAAGTCCAACTTGACCGCTACTGGGTTTACTATGGTAGTGATGGAATAGGGACCAAGGTATCTTGGGTTGAATGTGCGTGGCCCTTTTAGAGGTAGATATTTGGTGGATAACCAGACTTGATCCCCTACTTGATATTGAGGGGCTTCCTTCCGATGTTGATCTGCTCCTTTCTTGTATTGTTCTTTAGCCCTTTGAAGGTGAGAAACAGCTTCCTTAAAGGCTTGAGTGATTGTAGAATGCAGGTAGTCTACTGCTGGTGTTTCAAGATCTTGGAGGGGATCCAACTCCGAGGTTCGAGGGTGACTGCCGTACAAAAGAAAAAACATGGGTTTTCCCAGTTCCGACCGACAGCAACTTCGCCAAAAATGAGAAATAAATTGACTACCTCGATCCGAAATTAGAACCGAAGGAAAACCGTGCAGTCGGACGATGTTTTCGAGAAATTCTCGGGCCAGAGTTGCTGCTGTTGGCAAGCCTTTGAGCGGAATGAAATGCGCCATCTTGGAGAACAAGTCCACGATTACTAGAATTGTATTGTATCCGGAGCATGGAGGTAGATCGGTGATGAAGTCCATAGAAAGCGTATGCCAAGGGCGAGGTGGGATGTCAATAGGGCGTAAGAGGCCTGCTGGTCTTTCCTTTTGACTCTTGTTTTGGGCGCATACTCCACAGGACATTATAAAGTCTCTGATATCTTTTTTCCAAGACGGCCACCAGAAGTAGCGCTTGATCTTTTCTGAGGTCTTGGCCATACCGGGATGTCCTTCCATTAAAGAATCGTGATAACAAGAGATTACTTTTTTCTGTAAATCTGTGCTGGGTAGGTATAATCGTTCTTGGAAATACAATAAGTTGTCCTTTACTGCAAAGTCCTTTCCCTGCAGATGCCAATTCTGTATGTCTGCTGGAGTTACAAGTTGCCTGGCTTTATCCTTAACTTCCTCTATGGATTCTGTGGCGATTACACCCAGAATTCTTTGTTCGGGAATGATTGGTACAGGTTTAGGGTTGATCAAGTGTTCTTCCACTCCCATCCGAGAAAGGGCATCAGCTTTACTGTTCTTTGTACCAGGTCGATAGGTAATTATGAAGTCAAACTCGGAAAAGAATAATGCCCAACGGAGTTGTCTAGAGGATTGGGCTTTTGCGGTTTTCAAATATTGCAGGTTTCGGTGATCCGTAATCACAGTAACGGTGTGTCGGGCCCCCAGCAGATAATGCCGCCAAGCCTTAAAGGTAGACTTGATAGCCAGAAGTTCCTTGTCAGTAATCGTGTAATTGATTTCAGGAGGCGAGAATTTGCGGGACCAAAATGCCACGGGATGCAACTGATTGGTTACCGGGTCCTTTTGTGATAGAACTGCCCCCATGGCAAGGCTTGAAGCATCAGTTTCCACGATGTAGGGGAGTTCGGGGCGAGGGTGTTTTAAGATTGGTGCAGAGATAAATTTAGTCTTCAAATCCTGGAAAGCTTGTTCTGCCTCGGTAGACCATTCAAAACGTTTGTTTTTCTTTAACAAGGCAGTGATGGGCTGGACTATTCGAGAGAATTCGGGGATAAACCTGCGGTAAAAGTTAGCGAAGCCTAACATGCTTTGCACACCTTTTACGGAGGATGGTGATGGCCATTTGAGAACTGCATCGACCTTCTTTGAATCCATACGCACTCCGCCAGGTGATAATATGAATCCCAAGAATTCAACTTCAGTCACGTTGAAAACACATTTTTCCAACTTAGCGAAAAGTTTGTGTTGACGCAATCTTTCGAGGACCATTTTCACGTGTTTCCGATGTTCAGATTCCGATGAAGAATAAACGAGGATGTCGGCAATGTAAACAACAACACACAGATCTATGAGCTCTCTGAGGACATCGTTCATAAAATATTAAAAGGCGGCCGGGGCATTGCAAAGTCCGAAGGGCATGACCTGATATTCAAATAGCCCATACTTGGTGCGGAAGGCCGTCTTCCATTCATCGCCCTCTTTTACTCGTACCAAGTGGTAAGCTCCTCTAAGATCCAGCTTTGTATATATGCATGCTTTTCTGACTTGGTCCAGGAGTTCAGGGATCAAAGGTAACGGATATCTATTCTTAACGGTGATTTGGTTCAGGGAGCGATAATCTATACAAGTTCTAAGGTCTCCTTCCTTTTTTGGAACGAAGAACAAAGCTGAAGAAGCAGGGGACTTGGAAGGACGAATAAACCCATTTGCCAGGTATTGATCCAGGTATTGTCGAATGTGAAGGTTCTCAGGCTCGGTGAGGGCATAAATTCTACTACAAGGAGGAGTAGATCCAGGTATCAGGTCTATCTGGCAGTCATAAGACCTATGAGGAGGTAGAGAGTTAGCCTGATCCTTCCGGAAAACATCTTGGTATTCTAGGTATTCGGGAGGTAACTGGGGAGTCTCTGAAGAAATTGCTGCCAGTGCAACACCAGGTGGAGGGTGACAAGTAGAGACACATTCTGGAAACTGGACCGTTCTTGCTCGCCAATCGATCAGAGGATTGTGTTTCTCTAACCAAGGTATTCCTAGAATAATCTGAAACTGAGGGGCCTTGATCACATCGAACACGATCTTCTCATGGTGTCCATCTTGACTTACTAGCGTCACCTCTTGAGTGGTATGCGTTACTGGCCCGGAGGCTATCTCCGTACCATCCACCGTAGTAATGACGTCCTTTACAGCCTTGGGACAAAGAGTTAGATTCATCCTCAAAACCATTTCATGATCCACATAATTGCCGATGGCACCGCTGTCGACGTAAGCTTCAATTGCATGTAATCGATCCGGATTATCAGGGCTAATGAGGACCATAGGTATCACGAAATGCGAGGTCACGGAACTGGTTTTCACGCTCGGCAAGAGGACCTCTATTCTTGTCGGGCGAGGTCGTTTCCCTGCTCAGAGTTTGTAACTTTGGTAACTGCAGCTCCTACTGCCTTCTTGGCAGGTTTCACCGGACAGTCTCGAAGAAAGTGCCCTGAGTTTCCGCAATAGAGGCATAATTGCAACTGTTTTCTCCTTTCCCGCTCCTTTTGTGTTAGAGGACCTTTCAGACCCCCTATTTGCATGGGTTCCCCGGAGTCTACTCCTTTGGAAGGAGTTGGCGGTTTGGAAAATACTCGAGCATCAAACTTGGAACGATCGGCCTTCCTGTTCTGCAGTCTGTGATCTATTTGAACGACTAAGTCTATATAGTCCGAACAATCTTGTGGGGGATTCACTACTTGGGCTAACACATCTTTGAGCTCTCCACGTAGACCTCTATAAAACAGCGTAATCCTTTTGTCCTCAGGCCATTGAGTTTCCACTATCAGTCTGTTGAAAGACGCAATATAAGCCAAAAGGTCTTGATTACCTTGTCGCAACGAAAGAAGCTCATTGTCCAAGGCCTGCCCCTGTGAATGTCTTGCGAACAGTTTTTCCATACTGAGCTGAAAAGCTTGAAAATCATGGAGGACCGGATCATCTTGATTTACTAGAGGGATCGACCAGTCTGCCGCATTGCCATTAAGGTACGAAAGCACGAAAGCTACTTTAGCTTGATCAGTTGGAAAGGCTGCTGGCCGGCATAAGAAATGCAACCGGCACTGATTGATAAATACTGCAAACCTCTTTGGGTCACCAGAAAATCGTTCGGGCGGAGCCAGAGGTACATTCCCAGGTAGGTTGATCTGTACTGGATTCATAGAGGATGTAGAAGGAAGATTTCCCCCAGATGCGGGTAACGGGGTCTGTCCGGCTTGTGACTGTAGCAATTGTCTAGCGAGATCATCTGTTCGCTCCTTGGAAATAATCAGTTCCCTTCTTAGAGCGTTCGTTTCCTGACGGGCTGCATGCACTTCTGCCCTTAGTTCCCCAAGTAACTGGGCTAGCTGGTCGGCATCTGAGGTTTCCATAGCGCCTGGACGGGAGTTTTGTGGTAGACTTTGCGTTCTGTAACGCTCACCTGATTCCCGTAGAGGCGCCGGTCTTGACTGGGCGTATACCGTATCTTCAAAGGTGATGTGTAACACACGGCTGGCTCTTTGGGCTGGACCTCTGTGCACTGTATGTCTGACTCGAAGGGTAAGATGTCTTAGGTAAGTGAACGCCTTGCTCTCCATCTGCCTCGGGGCAGGGTGCTGTAAGCAGTTTCTTCACTGGATAAGGGGAGCAGGCCTCTTGACTTCAGAGAACTGCTGTCCGTCGTTTACGGCACGAACGGTAAGTTTCGAGTAATTCTAATGCCTTTAAAGTCTTTAGTAATGATGTTTCTTGTTTTGCAGGGTTCCGGCGATGGCGGATGACGGGCTGAAGTGAGTTGAAGATGGAGCCCGTGTGATGAATAGAAGCGCCTGGAAGCACGTAAGTAAGCGCTTGTTGCCTGCTTCACGATGCGCTCTAACTGTCTTTTTATTTTGCAGGTACAAGTTCGGAGCGGCTGCAGGGTGCCGGAATACCCACTGGGTTAGATGTGGAAAGGAGTAATGGCACGTGAGTATTAAAGTTCCCCAATGTCTTTAAACGCACCTTGTTTTGTCTTTCAGATGCGGGATGCAGCGCCGAAGGCCTCCGGAGCGTGCGAAGAGTTGGTAAGATTTTGTCTTTCAGATGCCGGAATGCAGTGTGAAGACCTCCGGAGCGCACAAAGAGTAGGTAAGCCTTTGTCTTTCAGATGCCGGAATGCAGCGCGAGGCGTTGGTGACAGCCGATGGACCAGGTAAGTGAAGAGCTGTCACTGAAGACCGTAAAGCTTACCTGTTCTTTCTTGTCTTTATAGGTGTTGCTGAAGACTGGATTCAGGATGGTAAGCCTTTTTCCTTAGGCCCAGGATCAGATGCAGAAGACACGATGAGCGTTCTGCTGCAGAGGATGCAGAATAACGCAAAGCAAGATTCATCCATCGGGTGTGGTTTAAATAGCCTCCTGTAGTGCTTAGGTGTCTCCTTCCACAGCCACGCCTAGGTAAGAAAAGAGTTCCTGCTTTCCAGAAGAGTTCCAGTGTTCTGAATCTAGGGAGTGGCTCCTGCCCCACCCAACAGGAAAAGTAGTTCCAAACAGAAGAGGATCAGAGGCTCAACTGGCAGGCAAGTAAGCAGCATGGTCTGCTGCAGGTAAGTCCACCCAAGCATTATGAGCCCGGCGCTTCCAGCGCTGGGACTGGGCATATTTATGAGCCTGGTGCCACTGGCGCCAGGACTGGGTCCAAAAGGTCCCAATTGGGACTGGTTGGCACTCGGAACCTGGGTTATGGATCTTCTTCCAAGGGAGTTGGGAAAACCCTGACCTTTTGGAAGCAGAGATCATGACACAGCCACCCTGCTGTGTGATTGACAGCCAGGCTGTATCAATGGGGGAAAACTGCACAAAGAGCAGGTCTCTGGGACTTGGAAAGCAGATTCGCCACTGGATCGAGAGAACCAAAGAGAAGCTGAAAGAAGAGGACCAGTACCACGATTGAACCTCCCGGTGAAGCCCTGCTGTGAGTCTGAATCTCCAAACTTCGACGACAGAGAAGATCTGCAAGGAATCTTCTCCCCTTGAGCTGGTGGGACCAACCAGTTTGCCAAACACCAAGCAAGGTCTCCCTCCCCTGGTCGAATTTGCTGTGCATCGCTGCAGTGAACTGGATAGCCAGGAGGCTCGGACCCTGTTTGGGTTTTAGGGAGTGCACCTTTTATTTGTTGCTTTGCTCTGCTGATGGTTTCTTCCCTGGGTAGTGCAGGACCCTCCAGTCTTCCTACTTCGTGTCAGTCCAACAGTCGCTTCAGGAATCGTGAGCTTGCAGGACCTGCCAAGAACTTCTGCATCAGCTACAGCCTTCTTCTTCATTTAAGGTCCTGTTCCAACCCGGTTGTTTGTTCGTTCCGTCCGACCACTGTGAAAGTGTCTGAAATCTTTTGCCAATCCGAGGGCTTGTCCTTCTCTACTCTTTTAAGTACCTTTTCTTCTGACCAACTTCGTTTCGAACTCTTGGCAAAAACTTAACCGTGAACTACTCTGAACTGGGTGATCCTCTGCAAAGACTCTGAACCATTAACATTGGCCCAGGATTTGAATCCTAGTTGTAGTAAGCCTTTTCTAGATTGCCTTGCCTACTTACTTGTTGGTGCTGCTTGATTTTGAATAACCTTGTCTTCCCCCCCCTTTTAAATTGCTGGAGTGCCATTTTGCTCACACTTCATTTTGAGCTTAACTTGTGCAGAATTGATTCGGCGTTGTGTAGTATATTACATTTGTGATTTTCTGATTCTTTATAATAGTGAATTGTTTTACAACTGATGGTGTAAATAAATGTATATTCTTTTACTCAGAAACCTTGAGTCAGTGTTTGTTTGAATCATAGCAATTGCTGTCCTTTGTGTAACATTTGATACTGCTCACTTTACTCTTGAGATAAGTCTGGCTGCTCAGCCATCGCTACCACTTTACTGTGTAGTACAGGCTTGTACCAAAGGTGAATTTGTACTTGCACTTGTAGTCTTAATTGTGTATGGTGTTGCCAAAGGGTACTGCATATGATTCTGCCTAACACTGGTGTACAGTGATGAGGAAAAAGTATAGTAATTATACTTAGAGTGCTGCTATTACCTAGGATCAACTAACCACAAGGCTAAACATCACTAAAAAGCACATTTTAATCATGTCTGATATGGAAAGCTACAGTCTGAGACCCTCCTTAGTTACATTGTTGATTATCTGAAAGATCTGTGTAGAGAAAGGAATCTCTCTGCTAAAGGCAAAAAGTCAGAATTAATTGAAATGTTGTTAGAGAAACAAAGTCTGGAGAGTGGGTCTGAAATACCTAACCCTCCAGCAAATGTGGAAAATGAGAGGATGATAATGTGTCAGTTATTATGGATGAGTTAGATGAGGCAGATGTGTCTCACAATGTAGGCCTTACTGCTCCTCTACCTGCTCAACAAACTCAACCTTTGTCCCCTGGGACTCCTACTGGTCCTGCACTCAGTACTGGATTCATTGCTCTAGAAAAGATGAGGCTTCAATTGGAATTCAAACATATTAATGCTCAAACTGAACAAAAGCAACAAGAACTTAAGCTCAGAGAAATGGAATTGAATCATGCACTAGAAATGAAGAAAATGTCTATTTAGAATGCTTCTCTCCCAAGAGTCTTCTAGGTCTTCCAGTCCTAAAAGACCCTGCATGCCTAAAGAAATTGTTGGTATGTATGAGGCTAAGCGTGATATTTTGGATTGGTTGGCAATGTTTGAATATAACCATGGGATTCAAGACATTACAGGGAATCAGTTGCTTCCTTGGTTCTTCTCTAGGCTACCCACTGTTGCATCTGATGTTGTGATGCAGTTGGGGGAGGTGGATAGAATGGATTATGAGTGTGTGAAGCTAGCTTTAATTGCTAGATTTGGGAATACCCCTTCCCAGTACCTTAAGAGGTTTAGGACCCTCAAAAAGCATGATCATACCCTTTGGGCTAACTGGTATATGAATGTTTGAACAACTTACATAGCTGGGTTAAGTGTTACAGAGTAAACACTTATGAAGGTATGAGAAATCTTGTTATGTTGGAGTCAATTTATGATGCCTGCTCTCCTGGGTTCAGACAGCACTTGGCTATTTCTAAGGAGATATATCCAAAGAAGTTAGCTAAGGTTGCTGACTTGTGGCTTGTCAACAGGGCTACTCACAAGGATTCTGGGGCAACTCAGAAGAAGGATGAGGGAAAGAAGCCAAAGAAAGATAACAAGGAGAATTCTAATACCTCCAATCCAAAAGAGCGCCCCAAACAGCAACATAAGGCTAAACCAAAGGGGAAACCAAATCAGGCTAGTGCACCATCTGGACCCAAACCAGATGGAGGTCAGAACAAACCCCCATTAATCAAAACATTGGGACATTTTATGTTTGTGGATCAACTGACCATGTGAAAGGGGTTCACAGAGGCAAGGGTAAACTTTCAGGGTCCACACTGTCTCCTTAGCCTTCTCCCCAGAGGAAGAAGTACCTATGGCAAGTGGAAACGTTGGCCTACTGGCTGGTGAACCCATGTGAGTCTCAGCTAGTGTTTCTTTAGTGTCCCTGGGCTTGTGGGAACAACAGAATTTAGATGTCAATAATTCCATCCCAGATAATACTAAAGAGTATTATAACGATAGTATTCTTGTAAATGGCCAGAAGACTATTGCCATCGAAGACACTGGAGCCAGCATAACTGTGGTTGAAGAATCATTTTTCAAGGTAGAGGATGTTTCTAAGGCACGCAAATGCCTACCAAGTTAGCTGGAGGCCCTCTGCAAATGTTTCCCCAGTTACCAGCTCTCATCCAGTGCAATG
Source organism: Ambystoma mexicanum (assembly GCF_040938575.1). Lineage (NCBI taxonomy): Eukaryota > Metazoa > Chordata > Amphibia > Caudata > Ambystomatidae > Ambystoma > Ambystoma mexicanum. The sequence continues at coordinate 1,182,340,749 of NC_090925.1, forward strand.
AGATGACTGTCAAGATACATGTTAGTGTGCAGAGTGAAGTGCCTGGGAGAGTCCTGTTGGGTAATGACCTGAAAACACTTGGAGTTGTGTCTAGTACCCTCAGGCCTCCCAGTAAAAAGAAACAGGAGCTCAGTAGGTCTGCAAGGGAGAGGACCTTGAGAGGCTCTCCAGGGAAATTGAAAGAGGAAACTATCACCCCCACTCCACAGGATTTTCTCACTGCTATTCAGGAAAGAAAGAGGCAAAGGGGAAACCCAAGACATCCAAGAAGAATGCAGATAGCACCCCTGTGCTACCAACAAGGACATCCCTGAGATTGTCCAAAGGCATACCTGGGCCTCCTCTACCTGCTGAGGCTAACTCTGTGTGGTTGAGCCAGCTTCTGAAGAGTCAGATCTGGAAGAAGACATAACTCTAGTCGCAGATCTGGATCCTGTTGACCATCCTGAGCTGCAGTTTTTACTGGCAGAAGGTGGACCCAACAGGCCAGACTTCAGCAGAGGACAAAAAGAGTGTCCTACTCTTGAAGGTCTTTGCCTACAGGCAGCTTCTCAGCCCGATGGGAAGCATATGCTTCACTGGGAAGATGGCCTCTTCTACAGTGAACCGACTGAGTCTACCGCTGGGGACTGCAAAAGACTTGTAGTACCCCTAGAAAACATACTACAGTTCCTGCAGTTGGCCCATGAGATACCTTTTGATGGTCATTTGAGTTTGAAAAAGACCAAGGACAGGCTCTCCTTATACTTCTACTGTTCTAAGATGGGTTCAGAAGTTGACAAATTCTGTAGGAGCTGTCAAACTTGCCAAACCTTTGGCAAGAGTGGAGCCAAAAATGAGGCACCTTTGGTGCCTCTCCCAGTGGTGGGAGTTCCTTTTCAGAGAGTGGGCATCGACATTGTTGGTCCCCTTGACCCTCCCACATCTTCAGGAAACAGGTTTATCCTGGTTGTAGTAGACCATGCTGCTACGTATCCTGAAGCAATACCTATGAAGACTGGTACGGCTCAGGCTGTGGCTAAGGCTCTACTTGTATTTTTACCAAAATAGGATTTACTAAGGAAGTGATATCCGACAGGGGATCCAATTGTATGTCCCACTGCATGCAAGCCATGTGGAAAAACTGTGGTGTCACTTACAAGTTCTCTACAGCCTACCATCCACAGACAAATGGACTGGTAGAGAGGTTTAATCGTACTATGAAGAGCATGATAGGTGCTTTAGAGGAACCCCTTAAAAGAAAGTGGGACCTTCTACTGCCATGCCTTCTCTTTGCTTATAGAGAAGTCCCTCAGGAGGGAGTTGGATACAGTCCCTTTGAACTTCTCTATGGCCATCCAGTCAGAGGTCCATTGACCCTGATGAAGGAGGGGTTGGAGAGTGCTCCTTCCCCCAAGCCAGTCAGAGTGACTGACTATGTGATAGGTCTCCGGAGGAGAATGTCACACATGATGGCAGAAACTAGTGATGACTTAAAAGCAGGTCAGGCTCTGGTCAAACATTGACATGACCAGGAGGCCAGCATGGTTGAGTTTACTCAAGACCAGCTTGTACTAGTTATGTTGCCAACAAGGCACAGGGCCTTGCAGGACAAGTGGATAGGACCCTTCAAGGTGTGGGCAAACTTGGATAGGTGAACTATCTGGTGGATTTAGGCAGACCTAAGGAGGCTCCCAGAGTCTTTCACACCAACCGTTTGAAGGCATATGCCTTGAGACCAGAAGTGGGAGCTTTGCTTCTAGCTTCAGCTCAAGAGGAGGCAGAGAGTGAACCTCTACCTGACCTACTCAGAAGCCAACCTTTAGATGAAAAGATAGAAGGAGTTAATCTCTCTTCTAATCTGACATCTGAACAGCAGGATGAGTGCAAGATTCTGTTGAACCAGTTTCCCTCCCTGTTTTCACTTTCACCAGGCTTGACCCCTTGGTGACTGTCTTCCTGTGAATAGCAGAGGTTACAGAATGTCAGAACATATGAGATCACTTATCAAAGGAGAGGTCAACAAGATATTTGATCTTTGGGTTATAGAGCCCTCTACAAGCCCATGGTCTAGTTAGTTGTTCTAATACCAAAGGCAGGATCCAAGGATTTGAGATTCTGTGTGGACTAGAGAGCTCTAAATGTAGCCACCAAAACTGATGCCCATCCTTTACCAAGGACAGATGAACTGGTGGATAAACTTGTTGCAGCGAAGTACCTCAGTACATTTGATCTGACGTCAGGCTATTGGCAAATAGCCCTAACAGACCATGCCAAGGAGAAAACTGCATTTTCAACCCCAGCAGGCCTCTACCAGTTTAAGGTTATGCCTTTTGGATTAAAGAATCTGCATGGCATACTTGGATGACATTGCAGTGTTCAGCCCTACTTGGAAAGAACATGTTGATCACTTAGGATATGTTTTGCAGGCTCTTGAGCAGGCCCATCTGACCATAAAGGCAAGCGAATGTCAAATTGGTCAGAGCAAAGTGGTCTACCTTCGTCGTGAGGTAGGAGGAGGTGAACTAAGGCCATTGCTTAGCAAAGTACATGCTGTACAAAACTGGGCCACCCGTACAACTGAAACCCAAGTGAGAGCCTCCTAGGTCTCACTGGGTACTACAGGAATGTCATTGATAACTATGGGTCCATAGCTTCTCCTTTGAATGTAGTTTCCTCTCTAAAATTCCCTAAAAAGGTTAGATGGAATGAGGAGTGCAATCAAGCCTTTGAAAACCTGAAGAAAGCCCTTTGTCAAGCTCCACTCCTAAGAGCTCCTGATTATCACCAACCCTTCATTGTACAGACAGGTGCATCCAATACAGGCATAGGTGCAGTCCTTAGTCAACTGGATGAAAAAGGTAGGGAGCACCACATTTGCTTCATCAGTAGGAAACTGAAGGAACCAGAAACAAGGTGGGCAACCACAGAGCGTGAGTGTTTTGCCATTGTGTGGTCTCTGAAGATATTTAGACCATAATTATATGGATCTACTTTTGTGACAGACCACCAACCCTTGAGATGGTTAATGCACATGAGAGGGGAGAACCCAAAACTACTAAGATGGTCAATTTGCCTGCAAGGGTTTGATTTCACCATTGAGCACAGGTCAGGATGTCACCACCAAAATGCTTATGGTCTCTCTAGGATGTTTTTAACCGACTAGAGTGAAGAGATTCATCCAGGAGTGGATTAAATCCTCCTGTCCCTTAGTCTGGGGGGGGGGGAATGAGTGTTAGGGAGAATTCTCCAGAGTGGTTAATTGCTCTTACCTATTGAGTACCTCAGCAGCTTTGCTGGATTTCTAGGATTTATTTGTTTCACCTGGTAAGAGTTAGAGCCTTTTTCCCCTCTCTTACACATGTTTTACTGTGTGTTGTACATGTTTGTGTTTATAGACTGTGTAGCCTCAAATACTCCATAGGCATCATCTTTTGTGTCACACAGCACCTTTAGTGCATTGACACATTTCAGACTTTCCACTTTAACCTCCATATTCTGGGACTGACTACTGTCTCTCAGAACATGTAAAGTTGCCATTGACTTATTAGTCTTTCTAAATCCACAGACCCAGTACAAACTATCTTACATAGAGCACTGGAAAGGGTTAATAGTTATCTCTTTTTGTCTGTCTCTCATGGAACATTATTTTGTTCCCCTTTCTTTAAGATTTGGCTGGTGGCAGTGGTATCTATCATATTTTTCCTATCTCTGTCTATGTAAATAGCCTTGGTACTGTTTTAGGCTATCTTAGTAGCATCAAACTTAAATCCGCTGGACCCCTTTTACTTTTATTTGGTTCCAGCTGGGTTTATTCACCATTTCTTTTTGTAAAGGTGTCTCTCGTGTTTTACTCTGCGTGCCAAACCAGGTTTGGTTCCTTTGTTCGCCGTCCTTTGGCGGGCTTCTGCCCAGAAGCCCTCCTTAGGCGCCTGAGAGTCTGGGGGGACAGGATGTGAGGGAGGGGTTTTAGGCCCCCTGGAAAGGGTTCCCTTGGAAACCCAAGTCACTCTCTGGTTTGATTGGCTAGGTGACTGTCCTGCCAGGACAGCCACCCTGCTGTGTGATTGACAACCAGGCTCTATGAATGGGGGAAAACTGCATAAAAAGCAGGTCTCTGGGACTTGGATCAAGAGAACCAAAGAGAAGCTGAAAGAAGGGGGATCACTACCATGACTGAACCTCCCGGTGAAGCCCTGCTAGGGGTCCGAATCTCCAAACTTCAACGACAGAGAAGATCCACAAGGAATCTTCTTCCCTTGAGCTGGTGGGACCAACCAGTTTGCCAAACACCAAGCAAGGTCTCCCTCCCCTGGTAGAATTTGCTGTGCACCACTGCAGTGAACCGGATAGCCAGGAGGCTCGGACCCTGTTTGGGTTTTAAGGAGCACACCTTTTATTTGTTGCTTTGCTCTGATGCTGGTTTATTCCCTGGGCAGTGCAGGACCCTCCAGTCTTCCTACTTCGTGTCAGTCCAACAGTCGCTTCAGGAATTGTGAACCTGCAGGACCTGCCAGGAACTTCTGCCTCAGCTACAGCCTTCTTCTTCATTTAAGGTACTGTTCCAACCCAGTTGTTCGTTCCGTCAGACTGCAGTGAAAGTTTTTGAAATCTTTTGACAATCCGAGGGCTTGTCCTTCTCTACTCTTTTAAGTAACTTTTCTTCCAACCAACTTTGTTTCAAACTCTTGGCAAAGACTTAACCGCAAACTACTCTGAACTGTGTGATCTTCTGCAAAGACTCTGAACCATTGACATTGGCTCAGGCCTATTGATTTGTATCCTAGTTGTAGTAAGCCTTTTCTAGATTGCCCTGCCTACTTACTTGTTGGTGCTGCTTTATTTTGATTAACCTTGTCTTTCCTCCCCTTTTAAATTGCTGCAGTGCCATTTTGCTCACACTACATTTTGGGCTTAACTTGTCTAGAATTGATTGTGTGTTGTGTAGTATATTAAGATTGTGATTTTCTGATGCTTTATATTAGTGAATTGTTTTATAACTGATGGTATAAATAAATGTATATTCTTTTACTCAGAAACCTTGAGTCAGTGTTTGTTTGAGCCATAGCAATTTCTGTCCTTTGTGTAACTTCTGATATTGCTCACTTTACTTTTGAGAAAAGTGTGGCTGTTCAGCCATCACTACACTTTACTGTGTAGTACAGGCTTGTACCAAAGGTGAATTTGTACATGCACTTGTAGTCTTAATTGTGTGTGGTGTTCCCAAAGGGTACTGCATATGATTCTGCCTAACAGGCTAGTCCTGCAATTACCCACACTGAATAGTTTGCAAAACATTGTCCATTAGGGAAGTCAGACCCAGCTCTGTGAAATGTGGTTTGAGAAGCCAGAACTCAGGGGCCCTGGATTTCCCACTTCCTGGCATGTTTGCAGTCTCATATGGGGTGGATGGCAGCAGGAAGTGGGTGATTTTTAGTGGATTGAGTTTTTCAAAATGGCTACTGGGAGCTTCCAGTTCCTGCAATGATGCTGTTTCTGGTGCCAGTAAGAGCGGCGGCAGAAATTCCAGCACCAGAATTACCAGCACTGGTGATTCTGGCAGTTTGGGTGACAGTCATTTCTGCCAGGAACATTGGCATTTCTGTTTCTTTAGCAGTAATTCCAGCCCACCGGCAGTATTGTTTCTGGCAGGGGGTTATGCGCCTGCCTGCTAACCTGAAATATGCTGGCAAATTTCTGGAGTCGGCCTGTCAGAAACAGTACTAGCGCCATGCCGAAATTGCCATTATTTTCCAGAAAACATGTAAGGTAGGCCCTTGGTTTTAGAAGGGTTGGTGATGCACTTGTGGGTAAGGAGGTAAAAGATGTGCCAGGGATGGCAAGGGCCAGAATATCACTGTGGTTAGCCAAGAACCCGGGCTGTGCCCAGTGTGGGCCTTGGTAGGTCACGTGGCCACGCCAGGACGGGCCAAGGAAGGCCAGTTGTCATTACACAAGGATGTTTCTTGCTTTTCACATTTTCAGTTTGAACGATTGTTACAGCTGTCCTTCGTGGGGGCTGGTTTCTACGGGTTGGGCTATTCCTTACATTCCTTTAGGATTGGCATTGACACGACTATGGACAGGCTTGGGTTGGGGAAAGAGCAGGTCAGGAAGATAGGGAGGTAGAAGTTGGTAGCATTCAAGCGCTAGCTAAGGCCTCATCTACTATAACAAGTGTGTTTGTAGCTTGACAGAAATCATGGGAGAGTGCATGAGACCAGGACAATGGCAGCGCTGTGCATCACAGATCCCAATAACATAACAAATGTATGTGTGCAAACACATGGGGGTGTGGCATGTATGTTGGGTGCTGTTATGAGTAGGTGGGGATTAATCTGTGTTTTTTTTAACAAAACTCTCCTCGTTCCTGGGGGTTTCTGGACTAGAACTTGGTCCCAAAATCATGTGATTCTCACATAAACCCAATCTCACTTAAGAAAGCACATATTTCTTCTTAGCTTCCCAGCCTGAAGAACCTGGCCGTTTGCAGCAATTTGCGGTTTGTTAAGTAATTAGACAAGCGTTTGTTCTGCTGAGTTGTGTTCATTCATTCAACACTGCAATGCCCACAATGGTACCAGGCCTCTGGGAAGGCCTCAATGTCTGACCACGCCTGAACGGAAGACATCATCACATCATACTCCAGAGAGTTGGGGATGTTGCATGCAAAGCTACACCCGCCCACCATGTAAATCTTTCCTGTGGGCCAACACTTCGGATTGAACAACCCTTCACCTCCATGGCAGACATTAGTGCCAAAACACTGCCAAATAGTGATGTGTGTGTTTTACAAATACTGCTTAACATAACATAGGAAATGACCTACCCTTCCCTATCCAATTTTCTAAATGCACAAACAGATATCTGAAGCTAAACTCTTTCAACGTACACGTCCCTGTTCTTTGGCATTCTCATATTACACAAACAACCACACAGACAATTGCAAAAGTGCAGACACACTCCTACGACACATTCCTATACAGCTACTCAGGAAACTAGGACGGATTGAACAACTCTAACTTTGTCCCTTCAAGACACATTTAAGGGTCACTAAGATGCAGCCTTAAATGTAACGCAAGGTGGTAACTACAGTACACAGAGACAAAAATAGAGGTAGTCACAGAGCAGGGTACTCAACTGACAACTTAGAAAACAGGGAATGAAAAGATCAAATCCAGCATCATTTGGTCTACAGATTCACTGGCATTTGAGGGGAGTGAAATGGCCTGGTCAGTGAATGCTAAATCTGCAGCCATGTGCTACTCCAGTGCAGGGTCGAATTGGACTTTTCAGCCTTTTGTCCTGTGGCCTGGCCTAAATCGCCCCTGCGGGGTGGGAGCCGGTTTCTGGCCATGCCTGGGCTGGTTTGGAAGAAAAAATGATTGAAAAAAAATATTTGTTCTTTTCCAATATGATTTTTGTTTTCTTTACAAAAAGCCTTTCATCCTTCTTAGGTCGAGAAAGGAGTACCAACATAGGTTGGGTGATATTGTACGCATATTTGTTATATAAAAAAGAGCTTAAGCGTAAATGATATACAATAACATATTATCATTTGGCCTTGGGCATCTGCTTGGATTCACAGTAATTTAGTGTACTTAGGAACAATTATATTTGATGCCACTTCCTGTTTTGTCAAGGGGTGAAAGGCTGTGTTTCATTGCTTCCCGGGAAGTCACTTTGGGGTGGGGTCAAATGACACCACTTCCGGTGATGTCATCAGAGGTCAAGGGTCGTGAGGCGAGAGGTAGGCCACTTTTTTAAGGCGAGGGCTGGCCACTTTTGTTTGGGTGACCGGGACTTTTTCTTTTCCCAGTCCGACCCTGCTCCATTTTGTTGTGGCCAGTCAATTCATAACCATGCTACTGTAGCAGTTGATGTCCAGCACTCCTACTAGACTATGAGGATCATTAAAACTTTGCTGGTGCGGAAATAACATACCGGTATTACCATATCCCGGCATGTTTCCGCACTGGAAAAGTACACGTTTGCCGGTCAGTTGGCTGAAATTTCTGCCACCCTACCGGCCAAAAAAAATCCTAAGGGACTCCATGAAATGTGGATTTACCGCCGTTACCGGCACTCATAATCCTGTGCTAATAGCACCACCCTGAGTGCTGGTAATGCTATTACCATTTGCCGGTATTCTGGCAGAATTACCGCTAGGATAGCGCCATAGTTGTAATGAGGCCCAATGTATTTTACCACTTCCCCTAACCCAGCCCTAGGCGTTTTCTAAACAAAGACGCTTTGGACTTACATGCATAGAGAACACATGCCTTAGCAATCTGAGGCTCTTTTGGTGAATCCGGGAAGCTCGATCATATCCACGCTGACTGGGCTGCAGCCTACATTACACAGTTTGAACACATCTGAAGCATGCCCTGCAAAAAAATCACACTATCTCTGATTAACTCTAACTGGTGGTAACAGAACTGGTAGATAGAATACACCTCTTAATTGTTCATCATGTCTGCCTTAAAATGCACATTTTATGCACACCTTCTCAATCGAAATATAAATGTTTTGCCCACGAGCTCTGCTTCCTATTCCTGCCTCTTTCCACCACAGACCAATGTCAGGGATCCCAGGAATGGGCGCAATGTGAATTATCCACTCAGAGAAGCCTCAGTTCCAGGAGGCCACTGCCATGTATATGCCTGTTACACATTCACAATATCCAGCCTTATGCGCCCAATTAACAAAGGTAGCTGAGAGAAGAGTTCCACATTGATTTCAGTCAATTAACCTAGATCTGAGAAGGATCGCTAAGGTAACTGTTGAAGTCCTGCTAGGCTGAGACGAAGTCTAGAGTTACAGGCATTGGGGACATTGAAATATCATTGTATCAAACCAGTGTGATTTAATTTATTGGCACATATCCATTTAATGCATTATTACGTGGATTGAGTTTTTGTCTTTGGTGAGAATTCTGATGAAAAATGGCTGTCCATCTGTGCAAATGTCATGAAAACGTTATTTTTTTTTTTTTAAATCCAACAACATCGTACCAGATGGAAAACCCTTTGCGGCATTTTTTGGGAAAATGAATGTAATGCTAGAGTATTCATATATTTACTTACAGATGAATCGGATTATATACAGATGTTGAAGCCAACAGTATTTTATTACTCGCACGCCCCTGGGTGTACATGAGCCATGCACATAGCAAAAGCACAGCCATAGGTGGATAGATGATGCGATAAAGTGTTTGAATATGTGGCACAACAGAAGAACTGGAAAACTTTCATGTATATCTAAACTCATGTAATGACCGGATCAAATTTACATTAGAAATTGGAACACCAGCAGTGCACTTTTTAGACACAAAAATGTATTCTGATAATGGAAGACTACAAACAACAGTTTACAGGAAGCCCACAGATGTGAACAACAGCTTATTTTTTACGAGTCACCATCCTCAACACTTGAAAAATAACCTGCCCTTGAGCCAATTACAAAGAATCAAACGGATAGTCTCAAAAGAGGACACTTTCTTGGAAGCAGAAAAAGATCTTATGTCACGATTTGAGGAGAGGGGATTCCCTCAAAACATTCTTACAGAAGCAAAAGAAAAATGCCATCAAAAGACAAGATCAGACCTGTTAATTCAAAAGACCACAAAGGATAAGGACAATCCTCCACTGATCTATTTATCACAGTACTCTACCAAAAGCACACAAATCAAAAGGATTTTGCATAAGAATTGGAAAATTACCAGGTTGGATACAAAACTCAGTAGTTTATTCCCAAAACCACCATTAATGGCCTATACCAGAGGGAGAAACCTACGGGACTCACTGGTCAAGGCAGAGAGGGTAAACACGGCACAACAACAATTCTTGTTTAAAACAAAGAAAGGTACATTTCCCTGTTTGAACTGCAGTCAATGTAATAATGTTCAGAAAGGACCAACAATCAGACATCCATATACAGGTCAGAAAATTAATTTACAAAATTTTGCCACTTGTGACAATAAATGTGTAATTTATGGACTTATATGTCCGTGTGGTAAATACTATGTGGGCCAAACATCGAGACGTGTAAAGGATCGTATCTCAGAACACAAGTCTAATATAAGAACAGGAAACCTAAAGTCACCAGTCACAAGACACTTTAGGGAGTATAAACACACAATCTCACAGCTTAGATTTGTAGTTTTGGAAATAATTACACGACCAGCCAGAGGGGGCAATTTACAGCAAATTCTATCTCGTAGAGAGATGTTTTGGGTGCACAAATTGGACTCTCTTGAGCCTAGAGGTATGAACGAGGAGTATTGCCTGAATGTATTCTTGTGAAAAGAAAAGGAAAAAGAAAAAATAATGATGTTAATGTTCCCTGTACAAATTGTCAACTGCCTTCATAATCTCTTTGTTCTACTACTGTCACATGCATATAGCGATACACACTTGAGAAATTTCTGGAGTTGTTATTGTAATGTATACCTGTCTCCCACTTACCAATGTGGAATGAGGAAAAGACAATCTATAGATTATATCCTGGACTCTAAACATGGATCTAGCTGAGCCATCACCAAGAAATCAATATTGTATGGCACGCATAGGCATATATAATTGACATTACCATTGGTATAAAACCTACTTGACCACATCACTATAGAATTAGCGTAGTGAGCTGCTCAATTTCTGAGAATAGCAGTACTAGGACTACAACTCCTATAAGTTGACCTGGCATTGTCAAGTGGCCGTTTTTACTAATGAGTGGGGTGAAAGTCATATTCACTCGAGAGTGGGGTAAATAAAGATATATGAACTGGAGAACCCATTTGAACACTAAACACATATTGTGTATTATCTAAATTGACACTACAACTCCCACATAACACTGGGGCTAGATTTAGCTCGTTGTCAATAAGGAAACACTTTATTTCAGTCTGGTAATCAGTGTAAAACGACACACACAGATAAGCAATAGATCTCACAGGGTAATGGCTATTAAAACTAAATACACACGGTCAGCATGCATTTGCACTCTATTTTGCAATCAACACTACGACTCCCAGAATGCTAATCCGATCACATGATCCACACAGACATACGACCTCAAGTCACATGACAATGAATAGGGAGAGAGGATCGAAAACACGCGCGGCTCGGGCAGAGATTGCAGATTTTGTGTTGGAGTGAAGGAACATCACTAATAAGGTATGAAAGAAATGAGAGATGTTATAACATCTATTAGTGAAATGGGAAAAGTTACATACATTGACATAATGTTTTTCGCGTAGGTTACCTTTGAAAAGTTGGGGACGGGACCATGAGGGGCTCAGCACTACAACAAACACTACCAACAGGGCATTGAGGTAATTTTTTGAATTTAAGTTAAGGAATCATACGAAAGTATAATGTGCGACTACATTCTGATAGAAATTATTAAATTATTATTTGTGACAGAACGAAGGCTGATTAGAAGCCACAGATGCCAGCCATTAACAGTGGTCATCTTTGAATTGAGAAACACACAGGATATGAACAAGAAACACAGGTAGGAATACCGTTTCCCACACGGGTTTATATTAATTTAATTTCCCGTTTAAATCACTAGTTAATATACATATTATTGTCATTTACAGCACATCATATTGCTACTTCACTAGATGACGTTTTCACCATTCCACAACAAGAAGGGATGCTTGAAGTTCTAAAGACATAGAGAAAAATGAAAGAAAAATGAAATGGATATACTTTGAATTTATTTGTTGACTGTGAATTAATAACAGGACAAGAAAACATTGTGTCTAAACTGAAAAGTTATTGCTCCTGAAGAAGAGAGGCACACTCTCGAAACGCGTAGAGCTCTGAATTAGGAAGGCTTTTCCTTTTTTCTTGAATTATTGTATATTCTTTTTGAGTGAATCGAACTCGAACATTTATTATTATGTATATGGTACTAAAATACTATCATGCCTTCATAAAGACCTTTTGAAACTTTTGTGTATATTGAAACAAATCATTGCATGTTCTCATGTGTAATATTTGTACAAAAGAGTGGCTAAATTGATACTTTGCAATGCTAAAAATCAACAAAAAGTGAACAAAAAAGTATATTTTGTTTGGATCTTGTTATCCAATACCCAGAGGTGTGCAGGGGACGGGAGTTCCCATTGTTAATGGGAACACCATTCGTTGAATATTTGGCACACACATGAAAGCACTTGCGTTTGAGTGCCCATGGTGTTAGTCTCTGCCCTGGCACAGGTACGCTCGGTGGCACGTGAGGCATAACTAATGAAGGTGAGGTGAGTTGTCCTGTCTCAGAACCAGAACAGTGACTAGATATAAGTAAGACCCCGGATCAGGTCTTATTGCAAGTAATGGAAAGTCCCACTGGAGGTGGAGGATGCTGACTTTGTAATGAGGCCCACTGACTCATCTGAATGAACCACATTGTGCAAAACCCTACACAAATCTTGAGACTAGACTTTTGGGATGCGGATACTCTGCCAGTTTCCCTGTCCATGTGTGCACACCTGTACAGAAATACAAATCCTGCCTCTACCTGTGCTGCCTGGGTTACTTATTGGCTGGCCAGTTTCTTCACCAACAATTAACAATGATCTTTGTTGAAGACATTATTGTGAAGACACCACCCATATGGCAACACAAAAATACATCTGTGCTTATGATGGACACTCAGTGAGTGCGACTTATGGCTTCATGTTTTGGTATGCTTGAATAGCATTGTCAGTCTTGATTCCCAAAAATGTAAAAACACAACTGACAATAATTCATAGTATTGAAGTGAACGAGCATTTTCTTTCTGAGTTAAATTCTGTCTACTGACCTTTTCACTAAAATTGACCTTTTTTTTCAATTTACAACCAAAAGCACTGTTTCATTAAATATAGAACATGTTGCTATCACACACTTAAGAGGGCCAGGGGACTACTCTTGTGGTGATAGTGTGCGGTTTAAATATCCTTTAACAACATTAACATTAAGTCGATTTGTGCTTGCATATAATAGAACTAGTAAAAGGACAGACATTAGAGATGAACAATGTATAGGATTTTTTATTTTGTTTTATTTTGTATTGACAATAGTGGTTTAAGAATGCATGATCCTACCCTTGAGGTTATCTACGCCCAGGGGGCTGTGCTTTCTCCTATAATCTAGATAATCAGATGCATATGTTCTTTAAACTGCGAGTGCTGCATATCAGTTTGATTTCCTGAAAAACAACGTGAATACAACATGATTTAATGGCACAAACGTTTGTGGAGCTCTTTATTGTTTCCATAATCTTGATATGAGATTAGAGCCCTGAAAATGTAGTACCACGATTAAAGCATTTGCATATGTGTTGCTTCCTTGAAAACGGGATGCTCTGTACTACATGAGTGTACGTTAGTAAGGATGAATATGCACTTTCCATGCCTCATGGGAATGTCCTATACTGAGCTTATGATGACAATTGTCAGAGTGGAGGTGACGAGAGTTACTAATCGATGGTGAATGAGATTAAAGTGTGTGACCCAATGTTCTAACCGGAACTTCAGGGCTCCTGCACGCACTCTTAGATAAGACGACTAAGCCTACATTGTGTTTCATTAAAAAGCCGCACTGGAAAATACGGTCATATGTTAAGGGCAGCTTCAAATGTCCCAGTAAACGTCATTCACATTGAAAGGACATCAGTAAAGTTCACATGATAGAAAGAGATTCCAATCTTTAAAGTACATAACATGACACTGCAGAATTCAAACAAAACATCAACAGCAATGCAAATACAATTCTCTCAGGACTGGGAGGAACCACACTATCTCCATTAGAAAGCTAACAGAGGCACCCGATTGCAACCAATTCACACACATAGGGCCTCATTACGACCTCGGTGGTAACCATGCTGCTATTGGCGGCATGGCTGCCGCAGAAATCGCATCCGGGTTCAGGTCTGGGTCCTCAGAATGAGCAATTACCGGGCATTCCGAGTTCGGAAGGCCCGGTAATTCCTCCCTCCAAGGACCCGGACCCGGTCCTTCCCCATTCCCATTTCAGCCCCCATAGGGCTGAATGGGAATGGGAGAGGGAGCAAACAACGGGCTATTACGAGTTGGCCCGTTGTTTGCTCCCTCTTCCCCTCGCGAGACCAGGTAAGCACGCCTGGTTTGACCAGGCGTTGCTTCAAAGGTCCCGTGAGGGGACCTCGTAATGAGGTGGTACGGGGTAAACGGCGCCGGCACCTTTTACGGTGCCGTTTACCCCGTACCCCCAGGGTCGTAATGAGGCCCATAATGTTCAACTTCCAGAAAATCACAATGCCAGAAACATAGAAAAGAAGCAATAATGCCACATAACTAGTGAAGATGGCTTGTCATATACATTTGCTCTTACACTATCCATAAGAATAATGCTTAGCAACGCCATTTGTCGGTGGGGTCACGAAAGCTACAAAACATAAAGGGGCTCACAACAAATTTGCCAGTTGAGTAAGCTCATCGGCACCCTTAATTCCGTACCGGCAAACTACGTGTTTGCTTGCCATAGCTGCTGTGCCCGACAGGTCTGCCCCTGCCGGGTGCAATGTGCTCCATAAGCAAAGCTGTCACGGAAGCATCGGAACATTAACAACGGTGCTGGTGCTTCCATGTCCCCACTCAATGGAGTTCTATAGGACTCTATGGGAATTGGGATTCACAAATGTAATGGCACCTGACTTCCTGGCCGCCAGACTCGTAATGAGCCGGTGGCACCAGGAAGTCACGCGCCGGTACGTTTTAACAGGTCTGGCGGCAAGCCACCAGTAGCACCGGAAGAGTTAACAGCGGACCCGTAATGAGTTCTAAAGGACCTATTTACGGTGAGGCAGTGACGATAAAAATGGCAGCGTTGTGACAGTATAATACTCCGCCTTACTGCCAGAAATCAGCAAAATCGGCAAAATTACTGCCAACTGTTATTCCCCGAGATCTCTAAAGAATTAGTTTGGTCTTTTGAAAAGGCATTCCATAAAGATTTGTCACAAAGTGATATCAAATGATCGTGTACCCACTCTGTTTCACAGCCATTTACCAAGTAACATTCTTTACCATTTAATGGTATTATTTGCTCTTATACTCAAATCATATTTCGGGTATTGCTAACATTTCTTATATTAGATTTTGCACTTAAAATTCAAGAACTCACAATTAAGGATGCTTCCATATAAAGTCCAAATATTAACAGCATTGCCAGGTAGTGCAATGAAAAATAACCTGGTACTGCTACTAATTCCATGCATCACCTTGATACCTACAACTTTTCCACACATTTTTCCAATGAACCTTTCTGCACAATGCTCAATAATGTGCAGTTAAAACACCAGTGCCAGGCTCCACCCTACTCAGAAAGCATAAAGTCACCATACCCCACTGTGCACAGTAACCACTCCAAGCTCAAATTCTACTCCTCACCAAAACACTGAACACCAAGACATATATACCTGGCTATAAACCATGAACTCATGCCTCACAGCTGAGCTCACTTCCTGCACCAAGTCTCTCGGGTTCCACATTGACAAATACCTCTCCTTCAACACACAAATAGCTACAGAAAACTTGGTATCAGCTCTCCCTCATGCACAAAGTCAAGCCCTTCCTCCCTCTGGACAGCATTAGATCCACTGTTCAAGCACTGCTCCTATCCCACTTGGATGGGGGCAATGGACTCCTCAAAGGCCTCCAGTCATCCTCCCTTGTGACCCTGAGAATTGTCCTATATGCGTCAGCATGCCTCATCAGGGCTATACGCATATACAGGTAATATAGCTCAGTGGCAACGCAGTCGTCTTGGAAGCAAGACAACACAGAGCAACACAGGTTAGAATCCTGTGTCCGCACTTAGAAACCTCTTTGGTATGAAGCACATTATAAAAAAACAATTATAATTCGAATTATACAATCACTTCACCCTGTTAGGAAGAATTCTCAAAATGTGCTAATGTCCCTTATCTTTTGAGACCCCCAGCAACTTTTCTGGATTTCTAGGATTTGATTTTTTACCTGGGGAGAGTGTGAGCTTTTTTTCCCCCACTCTTGCATGTATTTTGTGTGTGTTTTACTTTTGTGTTCTTTGGTTATGGAGTTTTAAAACAACTCCAGTGGCATCATCTTTTTCTGTGCGTCACACAGCACCTTCAGTGCAGTGGCACAGGGGTGTCATTCAGACTCCACAAAGTTTAAATACCTTCTCTGTGACTGACTGCCATCTCACAAAGCCTGTAAAGTTACATTGGCTTTACTAGTATTTTAAAATTTACTGACCCAGCGCACACTATCTTCCTATAGAGTGCTGCAAGGGTTGCTTAGCTTCCCCTGAGTTAAAACACTAATGTAACAGTAAAATGCTACCTTTTCCTATTTTAAATGGCTCGTGGCAGTGATTTAGATCAACTACAGTGATTTTTCCCAACCGCTAACAACGGTAGCTGAAAAACGGATCAGTCATGTTTTTCAATATGGTGCCCAAGACCTATCTCTTTTAGGAAAGGTCCTTCTTGTGTTTGTTTCTGCGTGCCAAACCAGGTTTGGTCCCTTTGTTCATTGGCCTTTGGTGGGCTTCAGTGCTGAAACCCTCCTCTGGTGCCTGAGTGTCTGGGATGGACAGGATGTGAGGGAGGTGCCCAAAACTCCCTTTGCTTAGTCTCCTAGGAGACCTGAATGCACTCTGCTGTGATTGGCTGGCTCGCTGTCCGGCAAAGACAGCCACCCTGCTGTGTGAGAGACAGCCAGGCTGGAATGAATGGAGGAAAACTGTTTAAAAGCAGGTCTCTGGGACTTGGAAAGCAGGGTCGACCACTGGAATGAAAGAACCAAAGAGGAGAGGAAGGAAGAGGACTGCTGCAACTCCTGGATGGACGGTGAAGCCCTGCTGCAGGTCTGAATTGCCTGAAACTCCGACGACAGAGAAGCCCTTCAAGGTTAACTTCTTCCCTTGAGTTTGGTGGGAACAACTAACTCGCAAGCCACCTGGATACCAGCCTATTCTGGTCGAATTTTCATCAGAGTGCTGTTGAAAACCAGATAGCCGAGGGAAGAAAACCAGCTTGTGGACTTTAAGGCACTCACACCTTAAACCGATGTCTTGCTACAGCTTTTGGCCTCTTCTCTGGGCAGTGCAGGAACCTCCCAACGTCCTCCTGCTTGTCCCCACGACAGAAGCTCAGGAACAGCGAGATCTGCTCGAACTGCCAGGAATAACTGCCTCAGCTACAGCTTTCTTCATTGACAAGGTACTGTGCAAACGCGGTCCGGAAATCTTTTTGGCCATCGAGAAAGTGCGTGAAACTTTTCTCAACTACTAAGGCTTATCCTTCCCTAAACATTTGTCAACCTTTTCGCCTAGCCAAATCCTTTAAAAATCTGTGGCAATGACTTAACCGTTATATTCCAGAACTGTGCTATTCTATACAAAAGACTCTGAGCCATTGACCTTGGCCCAGGCCTATTGAGAAGAATTGCTGGTTGTATATAACTAAAACCCTTTTCCCTGCCTATGAATGTATTTGGGTTGTCTATTCTTATAACTTTGTTTTTTCCCTCCTTTATTAAGTATCTGAAGTGCCATTTTGCTCCTTCTTCATTTTTGAGTTCAACTTGTTTAGTTACTTACCGGTGGTATTACTCTGGTGTATTCATGTGTGATATTGAACTGCTTATGCTAGAGTGATGTTTTCTAAATGACTGAGTAAATAAATGTATATTCTTTTACCAAGAAACCTTGAGTAAGTGTTTATTTGAATCACTGTATTTGTTGGTCCTTTGTGTAACTTGTTCTACTGCTCACTGAAACTCTTGGCTCAGTCTGGATGCTCAGCCATCACTACCACTTTACTGTGTAGTACGGGCTTGTGCCAAAGGTGAAATTGTGCTTACACTTGTAGTCCTAACTGCCTGTAGTGTTCCCCAAGGGTACTGCAGGTAATTCTGCCTAACACACCTCGGCCCTCATCGACCTTTACTGACTCCCACTGCCCGCACCAATCACCTTCAACTCTTGCTGTATTATCTATAAGGCAGTCACCCTACTACCTCGCAGAGAAACCAGCATCTGTGGCGAACAGCACCACCAGAAGCCAGGACACCTGCAGACTTGAAATCCGTCACTGCAAAAGGAATGGACTAAAAAACAAGGCTTCACTGCTTATGATATGATATGATATGATATGATATGGCATTTGTAACGCGCCTCTACACAAGTGTTTCAAGGCGTGACGAGGCAGGGGGGAACAAGGGGAGACAGACAACGATCCTACTAGGCCAGGTGTCATTCAGATAGCGCAAGTGCAAGGGTAGAGGGGAAGGGAAAAGTGCATGGGGGAAAGGGAGGGGGGAAAGTGCAGTACAGGGTTATTAGCATACAGCATACAGGATAAATAACAAGGGCCAGCTGGTGGCAAGTGCGAGGTAAGTGCAGACAAGTGCTGGGAAGGGGGGCTGTAGGGATACAGACACAGTTCCGCAGTGCAGGGGTTGCCGGGGAGGCAGTGCAGGGGAGTGTGGCTGGGCCAAGGACCAAGAACGGTGAGTGGCCCAGTTGCAGATTCAGTACAGTTTCAGTAGTATTAGCAGAGGAGAGGGGGAGAGAAAGCGGAGGCAAAGAGGAAGGTTTTGAGGTGCTTCCGGAACCGGAGATGGTTCTCCTCAAGTTTCAGGGAGGCAGGAAGGCTGTTCCAGAGGGAGGCCCCTGCAGCGGAGAGAGATCTGCCCCCAACTCGTTGTTTGGAGAAGCGGCTTACTCTGAGGGAGTTGGAGGCGGATGAGCGAAGAGCTCGAGAAGGAAGATATTTAGGAAGAGAGAGTTGAAGGTATTTTGGCCCAAGGCCCCAGACGGCCTTGTGGACAATGCAGAGGGTTTTGAACTTGACCCTCGCAGTCACTGAGAGCCAGTGTAGTGATTTCAGTCCTGGAGAGATACGGTCCCTGGGCTTGAGGCCAAGGACAAGTATCGCATTCCTATTCTGGATGAGATGCAAAGGGCGGAGAGTAGAGGCAGGAAGATTTAGATAGAGGCTGTTACAGTAGTCCAGCTTCGAGAGAACCAGGGCTCTAGAGACAGTGAGCTTCTGCGGGAAGGAGAGGAAAGGAAGGATACCTCTGAGGAGGTGTAGCTGGTAGTGTGACTTCTAAAAGACGTTGGATATGTGAGGAGAGAAGGAGAGTGTGGAGTCGAAGATGACCCCAAGGTTTTTTGCCTTGCATGTAGGAGCAAGAAAAGGGCCCTGAGAGGCCGGCCAGAGAGCAGCAGGGAAGGAGGGAGTGGGAGTGCAGATGAGTAGAATCTCAGTCTTACTGGCATTAAGGCAGAGGTCGTTGGCGGCATACCATTCCTGGATAGCAGAAAGACAGTCAGAGATGAGGGAAGGCGAAGAGGAGGCTGAGGGTAGCCTGAAAATGAGCTAGGTATCATCCGCATAGCACTGAAAGTAGGGGCAGAGAGCAGCGATGCGGTGGGCAAGAAGTGCCAGATACTGGTTGAACAGCCAGGGAGAGAGGTTAGATCCCTGGGGGACACCACAGGTAGAGAAAAAGATGTCAGAGAGGAAAGACCCCAGTTGGACCTGGGAGGGTCGATTTGAGAGAAAAGAGGTCAGCCACGCCAGAGCCTGACCAGTGATACCCAGGTTATCACGAAGACGGTTGAGCAGGATGGTATGGTTGACAGTATCAAAGGCAGAAGAGAGATTAAGCAAAATGAGAACACATGGAATGTTAGAGTCAAGGTTCGAGAGCAGGTCCTCACGGATGTTCAGGAGAGCAGTTTCCGTGCTTCTGGCAGCTCTGAAGCCAGACTGATGGTCATGAAGACTGCCAACAGATTCAGCATGGAGATTAAGCTGGGAGATGGCCAGTTTCTCCAGGAGCTTGCCCATGAAGGGAGTGATAGAGATTGGGCGATAGTTAGCTGGGCAGGAAGGATCGGAAGAGGGTTTCTTAAGAAGGGGGTGCACAAGGGAGTGCTTGAGAGAGGATGGGAAGACTCCAGAGGTGAAGGAGTGATTGCAGAAGTCAGCAAGGGCAGGTGCCAAGGAGTCGATGTGTGTGGTCCTTCATAGTTTTGGAGGAACAGGGGAGGACCTGATTTGACGTGACTTTCATAGATCTGACTTGTCTTGAAACCTCGTCAGCAGAAAAAAAGGGGAAAGGCAGATAAGGAGAGAGGTCTATTCCCTGCCCTTCCTCTGGCTGCAGAAGAGCCAGAGGAAGGGCAGGGAATAGAGGGGGGAGGTGATAAGAGGAGAGTGAGGACAGGATGTCCTGAGTTTTTTAAATGAAGTGAGAGGCCAGTGCCGTGCAGAGGGCCTGGGAGGGGAGAGGAGAGGTAGAGACTGCAGCAGGGTTGGCCAGCTCCGTGCAGATTTTAAAGAGTTCGGCCGAATTGTTAGATGCCACAGAGATGCGGGCTTGGATAAGGGCTCTCTTCTTGGTGAGAACGGAGAGCCGGTATTGCCTTTGGAGCAGGCGACAGGCCAGTTTGTCAGAGGATGAACATGAAGCACGCCATTTCCTCTCTGTCACCCTGCACTTGCGTTTATGGGTGACGAGATCCGAGTCATACCACGAGTTACATTTGGCTTTGGGTTTCAGGCGGATTCTCATGACAGGGGCAAGGATATCAAGAGTATCAGATATAGCAGAGTGGAGAGTGGAGAGGGCTGTGTCAGGGTGGGAGTCAGCCGAAGGGGGAGGAGGGGGCAAGAAGGTGGCAGCGAAGAGTATGGAACCTTCTCCCCATCAGCATGAGACTCGCCCCTACGCTCCTACAATTCAGAAAAAAAACTCAAGACTCACCTCGTAAAGGAGTCTCTCCTCCTCAAAACCTAGGCCATCACGTCGCCCCTCACGCCACCTGACTTGCTAGATGCCACCAGCCTCTTTTCTCCCTGCCACCCAGTACAGCTGTACCCCTCCTCTGTGCCCCTTTGTATCCTATCACGCTCTGTATATCTGTTCAGTTGTTACCTCTGAAAAGTGCTCTGTTATGTATCTGTATTGTTTATACCTCTGTAAAGTGCTCCATTGCTTCTCGAAGCTACGTCTGTGCACAATAAATACAATAATATTAATAACAGTAATAATAATAATAATAATAATAACAATAAGCAGAGGTGTGGCATTACGTGAACTAGGCAAAGTCACGAAGATACAATTATGCTGTTAGTACAAGTGGTAGTTTTAAATGACTTCACCTGTTGTTGATATTACAGATCTTGGGGGGTATGTGACGTACCTTTGCCAGCGAAAAGAGCGGCTCCATTTTGCCCCCCATCCATCTGCACTCTTCTTTGTGTCCCCAGGGGAAATAGCAGCCCTTGATGACATTGGAGGTCTTCAGCAAATGAGAGGTGCTGGCTCCATATGCCTTGCATGGTGTAGTGCATTTTAACTCCCCTCTGTATTCATTAACCAATTCCTTAACTCTATGAACATATAGCTATTATATTACCTTCGTTTATTATGTTTATTTTGTTTTTAGCCCAGCTTGATATTTGTATTGTGTCAAAACACTTAGGAAAGTTGTGGGGTACATACCATGTTGGTGTGCATGGCCTCCCTGTCAATTCACTTAAAGTTTGAAACATTATGCGAATAAATACATCAATGCCTGTATTCAGCTTTGCAAAATGGAGGCTGTAACTGTACTCCTTCCTTAAGGCTCTTCAATTAATTATCATATCGGCCATTTTAATGACTGCCATTGCATATCTGCAGTTCTATGCTTGAAAGTAGGGCCCAGATTTTAGGCGAATTTCTAACATTTTTGCTTCAGGTATTTGCAATGCAAAGACAGACATTTCCAGTGAGAAACGAATTACAGTATGCACTGATGTTGCTGGTAACTACCTTGTTATTTGTCTAGATTTCTGATAACATGCAGGTATATGGCTTCGACTGATCACGCCTGGGAAGCTCAACCGTTAGCATATCTTTGATTGCATCATGTCCAGTTAACAGGACAGCAACAGATCTTGTCATTCTTCAGCTAGTATTGCTTTGTTAGATTCCGTGACTCCATGATGTCCATTAGCAGTGTCATGTTGCATTATGCCCATTTGCTAAATTGAGAAAAGATTGTTTAGTTTCCATTTAGCACGTATGAGCCAGATTCCATTAAGCCCAGTTATCACAACAGTTGCAGATTTCCCCAGACCCCATATACGGGACGGGTCAGAATAGGCGCGAGTAAACCGTGTGGTCAACTTTCAGTATGCCCAATTAGCACAGTAAAACCAGACGTATAGCCAGTTAGCCAGTAAGGACAGATTCCAGTACTCAGATAGCACCATAAGAACAGATGTCATCGTTCCCTGTTAACACGGTAAGGGTAAGGACACAATCTGTGTTCATACTCAGCATGGTAAGACCAAATCCAATAATGTGCTATTAGCAATCAATGACAGAGCAGTTATTTATGGGGGAGGCCTGCGGTGCTCGGGTAAACAGGAAAGCTAGGCGGTGGTGTCCTTTTCTCACTCAGTCCCTCCTGGCCCCCAGTAGTACTTCTTTTAGAGAAGGGCCATGTGCTAAATGCCGGGTGCTTCCCTCCTCGTACAGCTCCATGCCTGGAATGAACTAACCTCCACTGTCATTCAGTTATAGGTAGTGGACATATGGAAACAGGAAGGGTGGGAAGGGACAGCTAAAACCGAGTATCATTGCCACCTCCACTGTCTTCTGATGGAAGAGGCTCACAGTCACTCTTCTCTTTTGATCATGGAAAGGGAATGCGTGATTGGAATTCTTTGGAAATCATTGGTAGGGCTGAAAGGTAGGCAATTGTTTGTGCATTAGTGCAAATTGTGTGAAATGTGTGTTGGTACTATAACAAATGATGCGTTTCTGCTTCACCCATTTTAGGTAGTGTTAAAGTGCCACCCAGGAGATCAACAATAAAAAGAAATCTTAATTCTGGAAGAGCAATCTTTTTTCACTCAGACCCCAGCTCTGTTGCGCACAGTGGTGGAAGTGTTTTTTTTTTCTTCTATTCTATCAGCATCTACCCGATTGCTGACTAATCCCCCAATTCGTTCTTCCTTTGAATACCATTGCTCTTCCATTTCCTGTCGTTCATTGATGACATTCAATTTTATTTACCACCCTCCTGGTCCAGTCTCAGCATTCTGTGATGATCTTGACCTTCTTCTTTTCAGTGTTCTTCGTTCTTCTTTCGTCCACGCCACTCTGTCTCTTGGTCGACTTTAATCTCCATTTGTCCTCTACCCATTCTACGCTCCTGTTCCTTTCTATTCTCGAGTCTTATTCTCTTTTACAAGTCCCTACCCCACCATCACACATTTCTGGTTCCTCCCTTGACCTCATATTCTCTATTATACCTATTCTGTCTCAGTATCGGTGTTTCCTCTCTACTCAACTGATCATTTTCGCTATCTTTCTTCTTTTCACTTCCTCCCTCTCCTCGCCCCTGCCCCAATCATCCTCTACCTTCTTTCGTTGTGATCTCCATCTATTCGTTATTTCCTCCTTGTGATACGATGTTGCTTCTACTCTTCCCTCCCTGTCAACATTCACAACCCTCTCTACTGGCTCTGCTTCCATTCTTCTTTCTTCTAATCTAACAGAATCTCTTGATCTTCATTATCCATCTACCTCATTTTCTCCAACTCGTAGGCCTCCTCAGGATTGGATCTCGCCGATGTCCTCTCTTTCCACAGCACTCTACGGCGGGCCGAGCGGTGCTGGTGCAGCTCTGGGGTTAGAAACTGATCTCTCGACCTACCGGCTCTTCACACTACTTGAAACTCAGTGCTTCTTGCTGCTAAGAAACACTACTTTGAAACTCTCTTTAATAATCTGGCTTCCCATCCTATTCTACTCTTCACTCTCTGCTTCTAAAGTTGCAAGTTGTTTTTCATCAAACATCCCTCTTCTTCGTTCTTCTATTCCTCCCCTGTGCTCTTTACCCCTCTCCTCATGTTTGCCCTATCTCAACTTCCTCTACTTTGAGCTCCTTTGGGGCACTCTCCAATTTGTATATATCTTTTGCTCTGGTTAAAGCTCATCCTACCTCCTCACGAGATTATTCTCTATGAGGTAGAATACAATCGCTTTTTTTCAACAACTCTTAACTTATGCTCGACTTTCTTAATTCACCAGCATTTTAATTTCAAGATGGGGCAAGTGGAAACCACAACCTCTTTAAATGCACCTGCTTCTCGTGAAGTTTCTCCCACAATAAAGGCAGTGAGCAACTTAGAACAAATCCCCATGCGACTTAGAAAGGGCGGAGTAATCAATTGTACTTAGAAGGGACAGGTCTCCTGCAAACTCTGCCACTTGGCAGGTGTTAGCTGCCCAAAAAAGCATTGACAGAGAGGTTTGAAAGCAATTCACATGGCTGCACCCTTTTCACAAGGTTGAGTTTTCAAACCATTAATGTACCAATAGTTCAGTTAAAATATGTGTACATGTGTTAATACACTTAAACACAGCACAATATGTCACAATGCACTGGGAAGTCAATGCTCTTTTTTATTTAGTACCAATTCAATTAATCTGTTCAAAACCAAAATTGCACTTTTCAATCAATGAGTGTGTTTTAATTGGAGCCCATTTTTGGTCAATGCCAACAATTGTTTACATTAAAAGGGTAGAACTCTTGAGGAAAGATTCAAACCCAGATGCAGCCTTTTTCAGGTTCAGTGTTTTATCTACTAGGCTACCAATAGAATTGTAGACTATTTGCAAGTGTATGCTAGCTTATGTCACACAGTACCACACTGTGTGCTTAGCACCCTCTTGAGGTTACCTCCCACAGGGAGATCACAAAGGATCCTCGTAGGATTCACACAGAATCGTCAAAAGGCGCATGCAGAAAACAAATGTGTCTCTTGCACAGGTGTGTGAAAAGGGATAATAGGAGAGATTCAGGAAGGAATGACACAGAGTGCAATAGATGGAGTGATCTAGAAAGGAGGGGTGTACATAGAGAGTGGCAGTGGGTTTGGGGATGACATTTAAATTGGCAAGCGTGTTCCCATCACTGCTGTAATCAGCAAATGATGCATTACTGTGTTAAAGGGTTATCAGAAATGGTTATGGTATTGCACGAATTTCCCAGGGAATATTACCACAGACATTAAAGGAGGGGGGAGACACAGAGCATTGGCAAATGGTAAAAGGCCTCTGCACATTTAGCAGTGTTGGTGCAACGGGGACCACACTCATGGCTGATCATTGAATAGTGAGGTGATTAAAGGCCTTGACTGTAGGCCCAGCCCACTGGCTATGGCCATGGTATTTTAGACTGTTGACTATTTGTTAAAACCTATTTGTAAAAACTATTATAAAACCAGGCTATTTAACAAAAAACGTGTTCTCTATGATGGATGTCGTCCACAGCTCCAATGTAACCCACTACCTAATGATGTAACCATGTATAAACACATGTATGTGGGCTAATGTAACTAATCGCCCTTCTCATTGCTGCAACTAAGACATATTCTTGTAACAGTGTCTCGATGCCCTTGGGCTTTGTGAGCGCTTCTATAAATGCAAAGAAATAATTTATTAATTAAATAAATAAATAACTAAATACATGAATAACAGGTACAGTGGACACGGCCAAAGGCCATGGCCACTGGCCAGTGGGCCACAGTATGTTTGCCTAATTTTCTCAATGTGGACTGTGGACATGGCTGAAGGTAAATATCCGGGTAGCTACTAGGCAGTGGAATGAATATGTGCCACGGAACTAGGCTAGGGCTATTGGCCCTGGCCATTTGACCGCAGTGTATGTTAGTATTTGGTGCAACCAGGAGAGTGACCATGGCCAAAGTCCATTGGGCCCTGAAGAAGATAAAACAAACCCTTTGCAATCCAGTAAAAATTTGAGTTATGACAGAGTTCAAATGATCCTATTCATCACAACAAAACACTGGAAATTCAGCAGGTGGGGGACGTGAGGACCATCTTAATTCAGATGCTCATTCATAAACCAGATACATGAGACCACAGCAGGGATCAACAATACGATATAAAATGACATAATGGGATAAATCCACAGGAAGACTCTGAGTTAAGATGATTGTCAATTGTTTTGTGATGAATCGGATCATAACTTTCCTGGTACATCTACAGATAATGTTTGTTTTACCTTTTATCTGGTATCATCTGCATGCTTTTTGTTTGCAAAAGCCAGCTGGGCTGTGATGGCCGTGTCCCTGATGATCCTCCAGCATGCCGGCCATCTGTTTCCACATGGGAGTGCCTGTCGTCCCCCTCCAGCTAGTGCTTGTAACGCTCACCTGGTATCCACGGGGACGTCACTCAGCCTGTTCTGACCTCTTACGACCTCGAACCCTTCCCTGGAGGCTATTCAACTGGAGACTGGGCCTTGTTTTTTTGTATAGCGTGCTCTCCATCCTGCTTTCAGTGCAGGGGCGCGTTGATTGATGCAGGCTCGTTGCTGCCTAGTTACCTCACTGGCAAGAGTCTGAAAGGTAAGTATAATGAGTCTTTTGAACAGTTCTCTAACTTCGTTCCTTTCCTTCCTTAGATGATGGCCGGCGTCCGGGGATGGCGGCGTGCTGCTGAGATGAGTAGCGCTGAAGGTGAGTGAGAGCGCGATGCGCGATGCACCCCTTTCGTATTTGCATTGAACTTAATTCTTTTTATGTGTCTTTTAGGTGCCACAACGTTTTCAGCGTGGATGCCGGTTATGAAGAACAAATGCGGTGGGTAAGCACGGTATGCAGCGCCTCTAGATATTTCCACGCTAACCTGGAGTGTCTTTTCCCTCTTGCAGATGGATGAGAAGTTCCAGAGACAGAGTTCCTCCAGAGCGACTGGGATTCAGGTAAGCGTTTGAAGCTCGTACAGTATTTAAAAATAAGCAAAGATTTGCAGAATGCTTACTAATGCCTTTTTTCTGTTCTTTTCCCTTTTCCTTAGGAAGCGGCGTGCCGGGATGGGAATGACACCGCCGAAGATGCCCCGCCGAAGATGCCCGCAGAACAGAAGGAGCGATGAATGATGGGCAGAAGCGCCGCAAGGTAAGGCTGTTCCTAACAGTGTTCTTGTTCTTGCAGGAGCTGAGCGCAGTCGAAAGATGCAGGCCTACTGGAGACTGGTTTCTCAGCCTGGGTGTGGCTTAAATAGTCTCTGGATATCCCAGGTGTCTCTGGGCTGAACCACACCCAAAAGACTAGATCGCACATGCAGTTCTGGGAACCGAAATATGTGAGGGCTCCATCTTGTCCCCATCAATGCACTACAAGTCCAATCCCCAATGTCATCCTGTGGGAGTGAGTGAGTCTGGTGCCACAAGCGCCAAGTTTGACTCCAAGTGGGTCTTTGGAGGGATGCAGAGGCCCTTGAGGGCCATGTAGGTGATTGTGGCCAGTCTCCAGCCTGACATCTTGGAGGGCTGGGGACATGAGGGGCAGGAATCATGACAGCACTCCCCCCTAAGGCCCCTCTCAAGGTGGCTCTTCTGTCTAGTCCTGGTTTGGTTGGATGATTTTGATGAAATCAAAAGGCTCCCATGTCCTGTCTTGTGGACCATACCCCTTCCAGTCTACTAAGTAGTATAATTTGGATCTGACGTACTTTGAATCTAGGATGTCCTTGACTTCGAATTCTGGCTCCCCGGCGATTACTACTGGCTGCGGTGGCGTCGCTACCCGGGTCCCAGGTTGAGCAGGTTTAAGGAGAGACACGTGGAACACAGATGAATCTGCATGTTTGACGGCAAAGCTAGTCTGACCGCCACATGATTCATCACGGAGGTGGCAGTGAATGGATCCAGGTATCTTGGAAGGAAAGTTCAGGCTCCTTTAATGGACACGTGTTTAGACACCAGCCAGACGTTGTCTCCCACTTGGTAGTTGGGGGCCTTTGCTCGGTGTTGATCAGCAAACTTCTTTTGGCGATTCTTAGCTTGAAGTAGTTGTTCAGCTGCCTTTTTAAAGGTTTGAGAAATGGTCGTGTGTAAGGTTTTGACTGCTGGCATTTCCAGGGTTGTAGGAACGTCCAACTCAGAAGTATGTGGGTGCCTGCCATACATGGTTTAAAAGGGTGTCTGCCCAGTGCTGGTGTGTAGGGAATTATTATAAGCATATTCAGCTATCCATAATAGGTTGAACCAGCTTTCTTCAGCTTGGTGTAACATGCAACGCAGATACTGCTCGAGCGTCTGATTTGTCCTCTCAGTTTGACCATCCGTTTGGGGATGGTGACTGGTGGATAGCCAGATGTCGATCTGGGCCATAGAGCAGGATTTTCTCCAGAAGTTAGATACGAATTGAGTACCTCGGTCTGAGATCAAAACTGAAGGAAACCCATGGCGCCGTACGATGCGTTCAAGAAATACCTTTGCCAGAGTGGAAGCATTTGGGAGCCCCTTAAGAGGAATGAAATGTGCCATTTTTGAAAATAGGTCCACAACCACAAGATTAGTGTTAAACCCTTGACTGGGTGATAAGTCAGTAATAAAATCGATGGACAATGTGTGCCAGGGTGCTGGTGGGATTTTCAATGGTTGTAATAGCCCAGCCAGTTTCTGCTTGGATGACTTGTTTTGAGCACACACGCCACAAGATAGGATTAATTGGATAATGTCTTTACGCCACGTGGGCCACCAATAATTTCGTTTTACCTTGGCTAGGGTTTTAGCGATTCCGGGGTGGCCATCGATCAAGCAATCATGATAACCGGACATGACTTGTTCTCGTAGTTCTTGGTTTGGTAAGAATAAACGATTCCTGAAGTAGGGCAACTGATCTTTTATCATGTAATGTTCTCCTTGTGCACTCCACGCTTGTAATTGCTCCGGACTCATCAGGTTTTGGATTTCTTCATGTAATTCTTTCTGAATTATGGTTGATGTGATTTCTAGGAGCTTGTCACTCGGGATGATTGCTATTGGGCCAGGGGTCTGATACCCTTGCTATTCCACCCGCATACGGGAAAGGGCATCGGCCTTCCCGTTTTTCACCCCTGGTCGAAATGTAATCACGTAGTCATATTCAGCAAAAAAAAGAGCCCAACATAGTTGTCGTGAGGATTGGGCCTTTGCCGTTTTTAGGTGCTGGAGGTTCCGGTGGTCAGTTATTACGGTGATTGTTTGTCTGGCGCACAAGACGTAGTGCCGCCATGCCTTAAAGGCTGACTTAATGGCCAGGAGTTCTTTGTCTGTGATAGCATAATTGAGTTCAGGGAGTGTGAATTTACGTGACCAGAAGGCAACAGGGTGTAACTGGCCCGTTTTGGGGTCCTTTTGTGAGAGGACGGCTCCCATAGCCATGCTTGAGGCCTCTGTTTCCACCAGGTATGGGAGATCAGGGCGAGGGTGGCGTAAGATTGGGGCAGATGTGAATCTTGCTTTGAGTTCCTGGAAAGTCTCCTCGGCTTCTGTTGTCAACTCAAACTTTTTGTTGCTTTTCCTTAGTAATGACGTGATGGGATGCACGATTTGCGAAAATCCTGGGATGAACTGGTGGTAGAAGTTTGCGAAACCCAGCATAATTTGAACCCCCTTGAATGAATTTGGGGATGGCCAGTTCAGGATAGCATCAACCTTGTGTACATCCATTCGGATTCCATTTGGGCTGAGAATAAAGCCCAGGAATTCCACCTGGGAGACGTGGAATGAGCACTTTTTGAGCTTGGTGTAGAGCTGGTGTTGACGGAGTTTCTCCAAAACGGCTCGGATGTGTTTAACGTGCTCCTGCTTTGATGCAGAATATACTAGGATATTGTCGATGTACACTAGAGCACAGACATCAATCAATTTCCGTAGGACATCGTTCATGAAGTATTGAAATGTAGCAGGCGCGTTGCAAAGGCCAAAGGGCATTACTTGATATTCGTACAAGCCGTATTTGGTGCAAAAAGTGGTTTTCCATTCGTCCCCCTGTTTTATGAGAACAAGTTGATATGCCCCTCTCAGGTCTAGTTTTGTGTAGATTTGGGCATCTTTGACTTGATCAAGCAATTCAGGGATCAGTGGCAGGGGGTGGCGATTTTTTATGGTAATCTGGTTCAGTGCGCGATAGTCGATGCACGTTCTCAAGTCCCCCTCCTTTTTCGGTACGAAGAATAGAGGACTGGCTGCTGAAGACTTCGAGGGACGGATGAACCCGTTGG
Source organism: Ambystoma mexicanum (assembly GCF_040938575.1). Lineage (NCBI taxonomy): Eukaryota > Metazoa > Chordata > Amphibia > Caudata > Ambystomatidae > Ambystoma > Ambystoma mexicanum. The sequence continues at coordinate 1,182,370,837 of NC_090925.1, forward strand.
CCAGGTATTGGTCAAGATAGGCCTTCAGGTGCTGGTTTTCTGGTTCTGTGAGTGCGTAAATTCGCCCACAAGGGATTTTTGCGCCGGTTATCAGGTCGATTTGGCAATCGTATGGTCTATGCGGTGGCAGGGTATTATCCTGTTCTTTCTGAAAGACATCTTGAAAGTCCTGGTATTCACTTGGTAAGGTGCCAATTGCCACAATCGCAAGCATGGAGGTTCTGGTGTCTATTGGTTGTTTCTCTTGGCGATAACATGTGTGGGCACAAGTCTCGGGAAAGGCCAATTCTTTTGCTCGCCAATCGATTTGAGGATTGTGAGCTACCAACCATGGCATTCCCAAAATCAACCAGAACTGTGGTGCCTTAATGAGGTCGAAAACAATAGATTATTGGTGTCCATCCTGGCACAGAACGGTTAAATCTGCAGTGCATTGGAATACTGGACCAGAAGCTATTTCCGTGCCGTCGACAGTGGTGACAGTGTCAGTGGTTGATTTAGGGTGTAACGGAAGCCCCATCTTTGCCGCAAGATCCTGGTCGATGTAATTCCCAATGGCTCCACTGTCTATGTACGCTCTTACTGCGTGCATCCGAGATGGTTGTTGGTGATTGATCAAGACCACAGATAGTGCAAAATGGGAGGTCTGTAGTTCACTTTCTTCGCTCGACAAGTGGACCCCTACACTTGCCGGGCTAGGGAGTTTTCCGATTTCTTAATGGTATCTTCCTTGTCCGTGGCCCCTACCGTCCTCCTTGGTGGCTTCACAGGGCACTCTTTAAGGAAATTACCTGACCTTCCACAGTACAGACATAACTGCTGCTGTCTCTATTTATCCCTTTCTGCTTTAGTCAAGGGGGATCTGCCCCCACCCCAATTTGCATTGGTTCTCCTGAACCTTCCGTTGTTCAGGCAGTATTGTCCTTTGAATGTACATACATAGGGCAAGGGTCCGGTCTGGTTCGATCTGCTCTTCGGTCCTGCAACCTATGATCCAGTTGAACAACAATGTCAATGAATTCTGAGCAGTCTTTCGGGGGGTTCACTACTTGTGCGAGAACATCCTTGAGCTCCCCCCGCAACCCCTGATGAAATAACGTGGTTCTCTTCTCCACTGGCCATTCTGCTTCAACTATGAGTCTATTGAACATGGCTATGTATGTTAATTGGTCTTGATTCCCTTGGCGTAGGGACAGAAGTTTGTTGTCTAATGCCTGCCCATGAGTACGACGGGCAAACAGCTTTTCCATCTCCTGCTGAAAGCCCCTGAAGTCATGCAGCAAAGGATCGTCTTGGGCCACAAAGGTTACAGACCAGTCCGCGGCGCTACCACTCAGGTAGGATAGCACAAAAGCGACCCATGATTGGTCATTCGGAAAGGCCCCTGGCCTACAAAGGAGGTGAAGGCGGCACTGGTTCATGAACATTGCAAACCTCTTGGGATCCCCCGTAAATCATTCGGGCGGGGCCAAGGGAACTGCCCCAGGAAGGGTTATCTGAACAGGATTGGCTGATGGCGCTGGCATCGAGGGCATGCTTCCCGGCAATGGTGCATGCCCTGCTTGTGACTGGAGAAGTGGCCAGCTTAAATCATCAGTGCGTTCTTTGGCTACTATCAGCTCTCTCCTCAGGGTGTTGGTCTCCTGCCTGGCTGCATGTACTTCGGAACAGAGCTGCCCCAAAATGTGGGCTAACTGGTCGGTTTCTGACGTTTCCATGACACCAAGGTGGATTTTGATATGTGGCTTTGCGTTCTGTAAGGCTCACCTGGTGTCCACGGGGACGTCACTCAGCCTGTTCTGACCTCTTACGACCTCAAACCCTTCCCTGGAGGCTATTCGACTGGAGACTGGGCCTTGTTTTCTTGGATAGTGTGCTCTCTGTCCTGCTTTCAGCGCAGGGGCGCGTTGATTGATGCAGGCTCGTTGCTGCCTAGTTACTTCACTGCCAAGAGTCTGACAGGTAAGTATAATGAGTCTTTTGAACAGTTCTCTAACTTCGTTCCTTTCCTTCCTTAGATGATGGCCGGCATCCGGGGATGGCGGCGTGCTGCTGAGATGAGTAGCGCTGAAGGTGAGTGAGAGCGCAATGGGCGATGCACCCCTTTCATATTTGCATTGAACTGAGTTCTTTTTCTGTGTCTTTTAGGTGCCGTGACGTTTTCAGCCTGGATGCCGGTTATGAAGAACAAATGCGGTGGGTAAGCGCGGTATGCGGCGCCTCTAGATATTTCCACGCTAACCTGGAGTGTCTATTCCCTCTTGCAGATGGATGAGAAGTTCCGGACACAGAGTTCCCCCAGAGCGGCTGGGATTCAGGTAAGAGTTTGAAGCTCGTACAGTATTTAAAAATAAGCGAAGATTTGCAGAATGCTTACTAATGCCTTTTTTCTGTTATTTTCCCTTTTCCTTAGGAAGCGGCATGCCGGGATGGGAATGACACCGCAGAAGATGCCCGCAGAACAGAAGGAGCGATGAATGATGGGCAGAAGCACCGCAAGGTAAGTCTGTTCCTAACAGTGTTCTTGTTCTTGGTGGAGCTGAGCGCAGAAGAAAGATGCAGGCCTACTGGACACCGATCCGAACACAGTGAGTGTCACGCTGCAGGTGCAGAAAACGCAAAGCATGTTTCTCAGCCTGGGTGTTGCTTAAATAGTCTCTGGGTATCCCAGGTGTCTCTGGGCTGAACCACACCCAAAAGACTAGACCACACATGCAGTTCTGGGAACCGAAATATGTGGGGGCATCCATCTTGTCCCCATCAATGCACTACAAGTCCAATCCCCAATGTTATCCTATGGGAGTGAGTGAGTCTGGTGCCACAAGTGCCAAGTCTGACTCTAAGTGGGTCTTTGGAGGGATGGAGAGGCCCTTGAGGACCATGTAGGTGAACGTGGCCTGGCTCCAGCCTGACATCTTGGAGGGTTGGGGACATGAGGGGCAGGAATCATGACAGTGCTCTGATTGGCCAGCCCTCCACCTAAGGGCCTATCACAGAAGCCAGCAGGTGGAGTATCCGCCCCCGCATGGGCACACTTCTAAGGTCCCTGTCTGAGCCTGTTTTGAGGGCTCAGAGTTCCCCCCTGCAGCACCTCATGGAACAGCCACCAGGCATGCAGCCTGTTACCCTTTGAACTGGGTCCTCTGGAACTTTGTGCACCCCACAAGAATACCTAAGAGTCATGGCTGGACACTGTTATTGCTTTATCTACTAACCTTACCAGCCGTTGAACCAAGGTGTGTCTATGCCTTTTTGCCTTCCTTGCCTTATCTAATACTTCTTTCAATGCATTTGTGGGCCCATGTGCAAATTCGAATCCTTGTGTGTTTTTAATATCTCTGTACCCCATTTTGCATTGCATTCTGTGCCCTTGGGCAAATTCGAATCCTGGTATGCTTTTAATATCTCTGCACCCCATTTTGCATTACATTCTGTGCCCTTGCGCAGATTCAAATCCTGGTGTGTTTCTTTACATCTCTGCACCCCACTGTCGGTACTAAAGTTTTCCCATTACATCTGTGTTCTTGCTTCCCTTGGCTACTGGGCCACCTGATGAGTTGTGTTCATACTGTGCTGTGCAGCCGATCCTCTATCTTCCTCCTTTCCTCTGCCGCCCTTATGGCACTCACCATCTCCCCTATCTTTTCTAACTGCTATACTATCACCTATCCTCCCTCTCTGCAAGAAAAAAAGCTTTTTAAATACCTCCTGACCACTAACCCTGGCCTACTGATCCCAGACACCTATGTCAGCGCAACTTCCAGACAAATTTTCACTGATATCCTCTTTTCTGTCTCCTCTCCAGATATATTGACTTCTCATCTTATCTCTACTCTCTTTCCTCTCGCATTTTCACCCATTAATGGTGGTACTAGATGGGAAGTACTCTTGGCGAGCTTCTCATCATCCATGTGTATCATTAATATCTTTCACAAAGGCATTATCTTGGTTCAAGGTCCTCAACCCAACCTCCGCCTCTTTGACCGGCGCTTGTCATCCCTCGTCAACTTCCTTCCCACACCTGTTACTCCCTTTCTCACTCTCTGTCCCCCCTCCTCCAACTGGTGTACCACGCTCCTAAACCCCTCCTCGGAAAACCTTCAAAGGCACTGACCTCTTGCATCTATGCTCAATGCTCGCTCTGCTATCAAACGCTCTGCTGACATCTGTCTCCTCCTTGAAGTCCTTATCCTAGCTCTTACCGAGATGTGATTCAATGACTGCGCAGTCACTGCTTTTGATGTGCTTCTCCCTGATGGCAGCAAGATCATCTCTAAGCCTTGCCATAACCATGCTGGCGGTGGGATTGCCCTGATCTTCCCTGAGTGGGTTCCTTCTTCCCTCATACCACCCCACCTTACTCTTACTGTGAGCGACTAGTTTGCAAACTGGTCATCTCTCCCACTTCCTCTCTGACCATTGCCTCTATCTGCAAGCCACCTGCTCTACCACCTTCTGTTTCCTCTCTGAATGGGCTGTGTTCTCCTCCTCTCTCCTCACATCCACCTCTAAACTCCTTACCATGGGTAACTTCAACATCCACTTAGACTCCTTAATCATGGCCTTTGCTCTCTTCCGTGACCTCTGCACCTCGCTTTCCCTCTCCATTCTCCCCTCTGGTCCTGCCCACTAGGCTGGACACACTCTCGATGCCATCATCCACACTGATCGCTTGCTCTACTCTCCACTCACCACTCCTCTCTCCTGATCAGAAAATTCTCTCATCTCCTCTCAGCTGGGCCCTCTCTGCCAGCTGACTGCACCTCCCCCAGTCCTGCCAACCTTGTTCACGAACATCCGTCCAATGAAACAAGTGTCAGCTGCTGCCTTTGCATCTACCTCCATCCCCCACTGCAGACTCTACCACAGACTCACTTTCAGCAACCTCCATCTTGCCATCTCTAATGCTCGTGACATTCCTGACACAGTCATGAGGATCCACCGGAAACATGCCTCCAAGTGTAACACCTGGTATGACTCTGAACTTGCAGCCCTGAAACGCAAGTGCAGAGCTGTGGAACCGAAGTGGCAGACCTCCGGCTCACTCTCTGACAAACTGGTCTGTCGCCTGCTCGAAAGGCAATATCGACTATCAAATCGCTCCAAGAAAAAGCACCACATCCATGCTCACGTCTCTGGTGCATCCAACAAGACGGCTGAACTCTTTAAAATCTGCAACTCGCCTCTTCCCTCCAAGGCCCTCTGCAATGCATTGGCCACACATTTCACTGCAAAAATGCAGGACATCCTGAGCACCCTCACTTCTCTTTCCCCCTCCCCTTCCCCCACTGTCCTGCCATCTATGGCTTCCCCTCCCCTCTCTGCCTTTCTCTCCTCCTTCTCTCCTATCACATCTGATAATGCCACCAGAGTGGTCCACTCTATGAAGGTCTCCTCCAGACAGATCTCCAGAAAAATTTTAAGGACAATATTGGCTCTCTTGCCCCTGCACTTGCTGATTTCTGCAATCACTTTTTTGCTACTGGGTCTTTCCTCTCTTATCACACGCACTCTCTTGTCCGCCCCCTCCTGACAAAAACGTTTTCAGACCTGTCCTGTCTAGCTAACTACCGCCCCATCTCTATCACCCCCTTCTCGGAGAAGCTTGTCTTCCCCAAATGGACCAAGCATACTGAGCTTGTTGGTTGTCTTCATGACCATCTATCTGGATTCCGAGCATCCAGAGGCACCGAAACTGCTCTTCTGAACACCTGTGAAGAACTGATTGCATCTCTTAATTCTAACTCTACTGCTGTACTCATTCTTCTTGATCTATCCTCTGCCTTTGACATGAATAAACACTCCATCCTCATAAATTGGCTCCATAATACCCTAGATATCTCGGAGCAGGCACTTGACTGACTGCCCTCCTTCCTCAATGACCGTCCCACCCAGGCTATCCTGAGCTCTTTCTCCTCTACCACCTATATCTCAACATCTGACATCCCCTAGGGCTTCAACCTTGCTCCCTGACTCTTTAACGCCTATCCTGCCCCTCTTGCACATCTAATTTCCACATATTCCTCTTACGTCCAGTGTTATTCAGATGACACACAACTCTTTTTTAAACTTCACTCTGATCCTCTTCTTACCTCCTCCATCATTCCCAACTGCCTATCTGCAATATAGTCCTGGTGTGTCTCCAATGATCTCTGCCTCAATGCCAGCAGGAATTAGATTCTTCCCATTGGGACTCCTGCCCCCCCTTCTTCCACTCACTCTGGCAACCCACTATTGGTTCTCCCCCTTCTCCTTCATCAGAAAGCCAAAAACCTTGGAATCAACTTTGATTCCTCTCTCTCCTTCCTCCCTCACATTCAGGACCTTGCCAAGAAGGCCCACTTTCAACTCCACCTCCTCAAAGGAATCCTTCCATTCCTCACTTTTCCACAGAAGCTCAATCTCTCCAGAGCTCTGCCACTCTCTAGGTGTGACTACTTCAATAGCCTCTTCCTTAATCTACTCTCCTCCTCTTGATACGTCCCCTCCAGCTAACCTAGAATAGGGCAGCAAGACCTTTCATTGGCCTCAAGCCCAGGCACTATGTCTCGCCACCTCTAAAAACCCTCCACTGGCCCCTGGTTGCTGCAAGGATTAAATTAAGCGTTCTATGACTGGGTCTCACTAAATAAACTCCCTCCAGATTTATACGTTCCTCCAGCACCGACTCTCTGTGTGTCAAGCAATTCACTAAACAGCGAGCTGGTGGACAATCTCTTTCCTCGGCTGGCTCCCTCTTATGGAACAGCCTCCCCACTCCTCGTCTTGAGCTGTATCTCCTCAAATTCCAGAAACTCCTCAAGACTTTCCTTTTCACCTCCTCCTTCCCCCGTCCCTCCTTTGCCAAATCCTACAGTCACTGAGATTGTCGACCAGAGCCCCTATGTGTCCACCTGGGTCCTGGCCTCACACCCCCAATCACTTTCAGTTTCTGCCCACTCCCAGCACTTTCCTTAGGCGCCCATCGGCCTGAGCTATCGCAGCATGCACTTATTTATTGGCATTTGACCACTCACCAAATGATCCCTACCAGAAACTTAACAGCTTGCAACTTACTCTCTTGCACTTCCCTCCTTGTTACTCCTAGCACTTATCACCACCCCATCCCTCTCTCTCTCTGCCCTTGCACACTCTAAATGCTCACAAGCCCTAGTAGGACCACCTCTCTCGTTCATTGTTATATTTGCCTTTCATTCCCATGTTCCATCCTTGTTGCCCTGTGGGTGATTTGAAACACAATTTACTTGATGAATAAGTGCCTTACAAATGCACAATAATAAAAAAAAACTTAACTAAGTTTTTTCTGTGAAAATGTATGTATGAATGTTGCAGTGATTATGCAAAATTATGTGGTTATTGTGTTTGAATGCAAACATATGTGAGACAGCAGTAGGCAGGTTGTGTTTTCTTTTCTGTAGACAAGATGCCTGTATGTACGTGAAATATTATGGGTGACTTCCCCATCATTGAATTTAAGGGGGCGACCTTTAAATGATTGATTCACTATTTTAAATAAATCACCCATGTTGTATTACAAACAGCCTGTTTCTTGTCCCAGATTATGGTATTGGATTATTGTGGGTCTTCGATCAGGGTTATTGCTCCATATCAATCAATTATTTGAAAAGTTAAAATATTCCATAGCTACAAGTCATTACATTTGCAACATTTCCGGAGTGTTGGTGGACCAGATATCTCCCTCTCGTCAGCTCCTGTTCTCTCCCTCCTGTCACCTTCTAATTTCTCCCTCTTGCTACCTCCTGATGACTCCCCCCTTTCATTGCTAGCCTTTTTTGCTCCGCTGAGACACTTTCCAGGCTCCTCTCACATTATCCTTCCATAACCACCGACTGGACAATAATGACTGCCACAACCTTCTCCAAATACCCAATTCTTCCCTTACTGGTAGGCTCCTTTTATACTTTGATGAGGGGAAGGGTCTGTATTTGTGTATCAGTATGGTTGCTGCTGCGTGGGTTACTCAGTAACAGATTTTCCCCCTCAGGTATGATGTATATACATGCATGACATTCCTGAAGAGACTGGATCATGTCTTTTAGGAGTCATTCTGCCATGTTAGTGTCACTGTTTCAGTGCATTTGCGGCTGCATGCCAGTTTCCATTGATCTCAGTGGAGACGTTTTGTAATCAGGAGTCACATGGAGCAGCGTAGACACCTCAGGGTTGCCATCAGAAATTAGGGGGTAGGATGTTTCGGCACAAAGTCATACGTTCTTTGGCACGGCCCTCAAAAGGGTAGAAGCATTTTATCCTCCATTTAATTGCCCCCTCATTAGCAATGGGTACAAAATGGGGGTGGCCAGAGGATCCTTCCAATACTGCTCCCAGGCCCTTCATATATTAGTTGAGGCAGGGTCCTAGTCCCCTTGATCAACGCACTAAATGGCTTAAGAATAAGACAAGGAACTTTGTCACATACAGAACAGGATACTAATACCAGCTTCAGTGGTTTTTGATGTTTTCCTTTCAATGGATTGTACTACAACCATTCTCACTTTACCACCATGAAAACCACTGTTGCTGAAGCAACTGTGACACATTATGCTTCTTGCGGGCCTATCATAATGGTAGGAAACATAAGGTTGAGGCTCAGGGCCAAAAAGCCAATCAACACTGTGACTTCATCTTCAACGGATGTCAGCTCCTTGTTCCACAATTGACATTACAGAAAACCGAACAACGGAGAGGAACACAGAGCTTAAGGCTCTCACTGAAGAGTTACACCTAAACAAGGCCAGCTCACTGAAGAAGAGTATTAGATCACAATGGTTAGAAACAGATAGTCTGAAACATTTGCACACAAAGGAGCTTGATAGGTAATTAGCCAATACTGATTTAGAAGGCAGCAGGGGACATAATAACATCTGTCTTTTTGGATTACCTGTCAACCGGGAAGGAATTGACCTTGTGGTGTGTGTGTAGACATGGCTGCTGACGCTCCTCAGTACTTCTTTAAATCCACTACTTGAGATACAGAGAGCCCACAGGATCAGGGTGAATGACACTCTCCTAAACACCAATGCAGCCCTGTTCACTAACTGTGTTTTGTGGCACAAAAGTAGTCATACTTAGAAAAATACTACAGCTTTCCAGGGCAAAAGCTTTATTCTCCACAATAATTATACAATGTACATTGCATCTGATTAGTCCAAGCACACAGTGGAGAACAACATTTACTTTTTGGCCTTACTTTGCTCAAATGATAGGAGCTTCAATATAACCTTTTAAAGCCTGGAAAGATGATAGTGACCAGGACATGAGATCGTTAAATGCCTCAGGGATTCCAAATGATAATGGCAAAATCGACATATTGCACTTTCCCATTCGCCCCTTAAGAACAAAATGTCCCCTTTATGTACCAAATTAAAATGAATTCTCATAAAAGTATCACTAAAACGGCTGTCTTCACATTGCCTCAGGTAGTGTGGTTAATGTCCTCTCTTTTTAGCTGCACAGCTAATTTCATTGTATAGTCTATACTTTCCTCTCTCTTCACAAGTTGCGATCCAGTCCAGGTCAAGTATCTTGCTTTTTACCTTTTGCCGGTTAGACATCAACATATTGAGTGTCACATCAAATTTCTCCAATATACACTGACAGTTCTTGTGAAATCATCTGAAGGGCTAACCCTCTCACTTCCCCATCTGCCCTCCCATCGGTGTGTATAGGGAATTTGGCGCGCTCGACCCCAGTTTCCTAAACAATAACAACATCTTCATTTTAACCAACAAGAAGAGTGAGTTCATAGCCAGTTCAAAACAAAGAATTGTTATCAGTACGGAAGTTGGCAGACAGAGAACTATCCTCCAAATCATTAATTCCAGCTTACCTAATTAAATTTTTTCGTACAGGCTAAGAATGTATAGATCCCACAATAGAGAAGGAATTATTTTCCCTGTATAAAACAATATCAATCATTGTTGAAGCTACAGTATTTTTTATGAACTTCATTTGGCCTATCTACTGGTTACCTCTAACCCATAGAGCCGACTTTCTACTCCTGTACTCCGAAGGCCTCATTAGTCTAAACCCCAAATATTTTATCGACAGCACTACAGCTAGTATTACCAAATCTAATTTCCATTTGAATGGTATTTGCTTAGGTTTTCCTCCCTTGTGGCACAGGATGGTGGATTTACTGGGGTCTACTGCTAATCTGTTAAATTTTGCATAGTCAGCAAAGAGATCTAACAGCCTCTGAAGGCCAATAGGAGTTCTGTCTAGTAATAGCAGGTCATCAGCATAAGCCAGCCAATAACAGGGCTCCCGCTTTACGCTTGGTGGAACAAATGCAGCTGCGTCCAGATGTTCCCCCAAGTCAGCTAAGTACAGATTAAAAAGGCATGGATCAAAAACACACCCCTGTCTTACCCCTCGATTAGTCACTATTGGCTTCAAATCCTCCCTGTTTGTTCCCAATCTCACTGTGACCTCTGTGTTGCAATGTAGCTTAACTAAAATAGACAAGATGTGATTTGGAATGCTCCACCTCAAGAGCTTTGACAATAACCTCATCCTGTCTACCTTGTCAAATGCTTAGACTTAAATCTATACTCGCCACGTACAGTGTGCCATTCCCCTCTGTACAGGCTTGGTCTATCAAGGACTGAATAAGGAGGCCACCCGCACCTATGCCAGTGCCCCTTCAAAAGCCTTTTTGAAATTTAGACAGTCTTGATGTTGACACCATCCACTCCTTCATGCTCCTCAGGATGCATCTAGCAAAATAGCAAAAACCTTGCTTTCAACGTAAAGAAGAGCAATTGGACGATTACTCCCTGGGTGCATTTGACTCCCCTTCATAAAGATCGTCATGATAACTGAAGAGTGTCATGATTGGGGGAAGGGGTTCTTGTCCAGGACACTGTTAAACAAAGTACAGAGAATCCTGGCCCACAGTTCAGCATCCCACTTCAAAACGAGGTCACCCAGGCCATTCGAGCCCAGAGCACGTGCATTCAACCTTGTATTATAGCCAATACTTGCTCTCTGGAGATGTCCAACTGCTTTTGATCTACATAGGTACATTTTAGGGGTTTCTCGCATGTTTTTGTACAGGTCTTCAAAATGTTCATGCCAAACATCTTCTTGGATAGGATTAATTGGTTCTGTGACCTCCCCCTAGATCTTGTGTTAACGATACTCCAGAAGTTTCTCATATTTTTCTGTAGAACCACCTCAAGCATCTGTTCCCCCTCTTCTTGCAGATTATATCAGTTGCTTTTAACCCAGTTTTTTTTAATCCTGTCTTTCTCTCCCGATCCTGGCATTTTTTTCCAATTTGTTACTAGACCCATGTCGTATTTCTCTTATTGTTCTACGCATTAGAGACATTTTTGTCTGAACATCCTTAGAATACCTGTGCAGATGGTTAGACCAACTACTAACAGGCTTATTATTCATGGGCTCATGTATCTTTTATAAATCTACTGAAATTCTCCACGCCAACGTGTCTTGTATTTTTGGGGAGAATTGTCAAGTTCAGAAACTCCTTAGTCTATCAAAACTATCAAGACTCCTTGTATTCCAGCTAATCCATTTTTTTCCGGTTTCCTTCTAGGTTTCTACAAGATGTCATCATTGGCAAAGTGACCAACAAGTGGTAGCAGAAGATGGTTCACTATGCACGTTTGGCATAGAGCCGCCTCTTCAGTCGCAGTGCCTGGACGACTGTAAGGCACCCCACGGAGCGTGAGACCACACGGGAAGTGCACCCCATGCAGAGGCCATCAGGAGTCGTCATGGAAATATCCTGCCCATGGTACGTAAGGAACCCAGCAGACCAGAAGATATGTGGCACTTTTGGGGAGAGCTGGTGGCTGAGCAGCATCATTGGATCACAGAGTGTAAGTATTGACTCAGCCACACAGTATTTAAGGGGTAATGAAATGCAGGGTGTGGTTTGGTGATGAGTATTGTTGAGTACTGGTGTAGTATTGTCGAGTATTGTGAAGCATAGTAGAGAAAGGAGTGGAGGTAGATGTCATTTGTTTGTGTATTGTGAACATTCAATCTTGGAGGTAAAAGGGTTAGGTGGTCAGAATAGACTATTGGGTACGAATGTGCTGGGAAGTGTTCTGCAGTGTCTTGCGGATGCTCCTGGTTGCCTTGCTGCTGTTTTGTGCTGCAACCCACAATAGTGCCTACACCTTTAACCAAGGAGAGGAGAAACCATTCTTAAACCCACCCCCTTCGCGAAGATTGCTGCAAAGTGTGCTGGGAAGTGTTCTGCAGTGTCTTGTGGACGCACCTGGATGCCTTGCTGCTGTTTCGTGCTGCAACCTACAATGGTGCCTAAACCTTTAGCCAAGGAGAGGAGAGGATAAACCCTTCTTAAACCGACCCCTTCACGAAGCGTGCCACAAAGTGTGCTGGGAAGTGTTCTGCCATGTTTGGCAAGTGTTCCCGGTGGCCCTCTATCCCTTCAGCTCCATGTAGAAAGATGGACCCCTTACGTGCCTGAAGATGAGACACAGGATACCCCCGATCCCCTACTTGCCCCGACAAGAAGCAGTGAGTGACTTTAAAGACCTGCAAAACTTTGCTAAACTTATGAATGACTTGATGGTGTGACCACCCATGGAGCCGCCCCATGTCAGACTCTTATGCCCACAAGCAAATTGTGTGCTAAAGCAACCCACACAGTCAACACAGCCACTCTTTTACCGACACCCCTGCCCACTGACATTCCCCCAACCTCGCTCAATCCCCCAAATGACACACCTTCTGCTGTGTCTTTATCGACAGAGTCATGCCCACAACCAGAGTCGGTCCTTCTGCACACCCCGAAAATCCAATCCACTCAGGGGTCACATGTCCTCTTTGCCTCAGCCCGGCCGGTAACAACCAGTCGACAGGCCGATCCCCAAGCTGAATTCAACAAAGACGAGACCAAGGCAACAAGATTCCAACCCAGACCAAGCTGTCACAGACAGCGCACTAAGTAATGAAGGCCATAACCATTAGACAAATCAAGTTGCTGCACACCATCCACAGTTGACCACACCTCAACCTGACATCTGTGTCCCCCGGCACACGGGGAGGAGGAGCCTGCGACGACCACAGATAAATCTATCTGCACCTCGCTGGAACACCTTTTTGAGCACTCAGGAAATATGTAGCTGGCGGTTGCCCACCAGCAAACAAGCATGCCCCCCCCACTCCAAAGTCCCCACAAAGCTGCCTGGCAGAGCGACTGAAACGCAAAATTGCGGAATTAAAAACAAAGATTGCATCTTACCAAAGCAACAGCCCTCGAGAGCGACTACCCCCGACTAACTGAAATGCAACAACTGAGACAGCTGACAACCCTAAGAGTGAAGGGACACCTGCCAATCACCCCAGATCAAGACCTAAAATGAAGATAACAACTGAATGGACGCCATTACAAACAAAAATACGACTAAAAGAAAACTGCACTTATGAAGAGCATCCTACTCCCAATTACCACAAAAGAAGCCAATCCAGCTAAACGCCAGTCTGACCACCTTAAACCACACTTCATCAGCCAAACTAACTGACCTGCCTTCCCTGGCTGAAATAAGACACCCCATTGAAACACCAAAGCCAATGATGTACCAACTCACCTGAATCACTAGCCTCCCAACTGAACACTATAATGGCGGCCCTCACCATCGCAGTCACTACATTCACCAACTTATAGGAAGCCCTTGATGATGCCCAGAAAGACCAAGCAACTCTACTGACAATGACCCACACCAAACTGTTTGGTCTAGAAACTTTCACATCCAAGGTTCATGAGAGATTTGGAAAAAGAGGCTGAAACTTCCCTGACGTGGCAAAATAGACTATGCGACCTTGCACGCCAAGAAGAACATGACAAATCATATCTGGTGACTGCAGTTATGGAAAACTGTAAATGGATGTGCAAACTCCACCCTGTCCCAAATAATGGCAACGATGCACATGTAGACCAAGCCGCCCAGTCACATGGACAATGAAGATCCCAAATCTCTGGAACTTTCCACAACGATGACAAGATGGGCTTGCATAGCAACTGCACCTTAGTTACCCGGACCACCACATAGAGCTTCGAGCCCTCGTCTAGCCAAGAGGACATGACAAAGCACTTCCCCAACAATGTACGAGCACCCTCCAAAGAAGGCTTGCACCAATCGATCCCGCTTAGCGACACCTCCATGCTACAAGCAACAGATTTAATCGTTGCCCCCTAACAACAGAGATGTCAACTCAATACAGCACAGAGAACAAACAACCAGGTGCCGAAACCAAAAGCAAACAAATTGCAATCTGTATTCATGAAACCAACAAGAACAAACAGTCCTGTCCACTGACAAAAAAAATCGACCTACTAGTAAAACAACCAAATCCAATGGCTCCCGTGCCTTCCTAAGAAATTATCAGAATGGTTCCAACAAAGGGCACACAAAAAGATGTGGGGATACTATAGACTAATGCGAGCAAGTCAAAGGAACAAACCACGGTTGCCGGCCATGACAGCTCACATGTGCAGCATAATGAAGCAATGAGCCCGATCTCCGATGAGTCCATAAACTAAGATGACCTAAGTGACCTAGTTGAAGCAATAAACACTCAGGAAAAAATTGAAGCCGACCACCAAACAACAACAAACCCCTCTGAGACTTTTAATTGCCCGCATAGATCATCAGACAAAATTATCCAGTCCCCAAGAATCTGTGTACAAGCCCAAGCTGAGGAGACTGCTTCATGACCCTGGAAGAGAGGTGCAAGCGTGCGATAAAACCTGGGATACTCACCCATCCTGCTCTAAGGTCTAATCTTTCCAAAAGGTCACTTGCAAATAACCACAATCACTGATATTGCTGCCCAAAGATAAAATCTAACCTAATAACAGTGGAGAGTTTTTTTCAAGAGATTGAAACTGCAGAACTGTACTGAAAGTCCTTAATCTCAGCCCCCACTTGTGACATATAACCACTGAAGATATAAAACTTGTACAGTTTGTCACTGAAACAAGAATGGACTGGGTGGTATTACACCTGAACGCCAGCCTTGTGAAAGAAGCCATAGTGGAACGAGCAGACAACTTCCTGCGACTGTGCTTCAAAATCCTAGATTATAAAGTGCCTACCTCAAAAACAAGAAGCAAATGAAACCCTCTGTTAACATCCCACAATAGACCAGAGCCGTATATGTCCTTCGAGACACTGGCACTCAATAAAAAAGAGCTGGGTATCAAAAGCTACATACCTCTAGAGTCAGCATCATCCAATCCACGGATCAACCAACTACACCTTTTGGAAAAACGATGAATGCAGTAAACAAACATAATGCTAAAGACTGGCCCTGGCTGGAAAAGGCACTGTTGTCATCGCCTTCAACCAACCCTTAGAGCCAAGCCCTCCAAACCAAGAACTCTTTGACAGTCGTCTTATGGAACACACAGGGGTTTTCAAACCTTCCCAATTGTTATACACCGGGATTAAAGAAATATAACATAATATGCCTACAGGAAACATGGTTGAGAACCACCCAGTATGCGATGGATATGACTGCTACCTAAATCACGCACAAAAAGGCTACAAAGGTAGACCCTTCTCCGGCCTGCTGACCCTTGTCAAAAAAGACCTGGCCTTTTCTTTTCAAAACATACAGAGCCCGACCACTATGTACAACTAGTATCCTTGGGCAAAACATTGGATAACAAACGCAAACACAAAGTGATGCTCATATGAAACATCTACAATAACGTAGATACATTTAACTACAACCAGCTTCTTGATATAATCCTGGATGACATTGACACCTCTAGATGAGACAAGAAGAACCCCCACATCCTAGTGTGTGGGACTTAAATATGAGGTATATAGATGACCACGGATCAATCATCAACAAAGAGGCCTTATCTAATGACGCCCAGGAATGGATTACTGCAACCACTGACTTCGACCTGCTTATGCTAAATGGCCAGACTGCTGGGGACATACCAGGGAATCATACCTGGCACAATGGCACAAACTTAGCATTGATAGACTATGTCTTTGCTTCGCTAAACCTTTTGCAAACCATATCTATGCTCAAAGTCAGACAAATGCCTTCTAGCGGCCATAATCACCTTGAAATATCCTGCAAGATCCCGACGCTCAGACAAATGAATACATTTGACCACAAATTGCAGATGACCCAAGGAAAAAACAGACTACGGATTAACACTCAAGACGTTAATAGCATGAACCAAACACTAGACACACACATCAAACGGAACTGCATCAGTACTGATTATACATGGCTCCCAGAATTATTCACAGAGCGCAGCAATCAACATTCCAACCCGCCCATTAAATTGCAGGACTCATACAACCCTAAGGTAGTAGAAGCCAAGAAATTGCTGCTGAAAGACGTGAATGGCATCAAGTCAAAGAGGGACCCAGGAATGTATCAACAAAAAAAAAGGAAACAAAAATACAGAAATTGGCAAATTGCGTCCAAAGCGTTGAGAGCACAACATGACGCAGAGATAATGTTAAAAGCCATAAGTAACACACATACTAGAGGCCTCTGGGAACTACTCAACAATGATGGCAGCTTCCAACCAGACACCCAATTCACCAATGTCTCTGAGTAATATTGGATATCACATTTCACTAATCTATTTGCCATTCCGATCATGGCCTCTCCATCCGCAACCCCAACAAGAAAGGGACCGTGGTCATTCGAATGTTCACTATCTGATATAGAAATAGCCATCAATAAACTAAACCCATCCTGAGCCCCAGACCCAGATAGGCTCACAAACACCATGCTTAAAGCCCATACCAGCAAATGGTGCAATCTCATGTTCCTCCTTTGTAACCAGATTAAACTCCTAAAACTAATACCCTCATCCTGGAAACAAGGAATCATCATTACCATTTTTAAAAAAGGGATCAGGGAAGATCCTAGAAACTTACGCCGCTAGCCCTTTTAGATATAATAGGCAAAATATTTGGAACTATTCTCCTGTGCCACCTCAACAAATGGGCTACTGAAAATGAAATTTTTGATTGTAGACAAACCGTATTAGTGAAGGGTGTTGGCACTCCGTTGAACCTCTTCATCCTGAACACACTAAAACTCCAGGCAATCAAACCAAAAAAATGCTACTACCTGGCATTCATTGATCTGGAACAGGCCTTTGACTGCGTTACCAGAGAGAAACTATGGGCAAAACTAGATACATGGGGTTGCCAAAATGATCTATTGAGCGCAATCATGGCCATGTATTCTGCTACCACAATTGAAGTCAGACTATCGAAAAAAGGAGAATTGACGAAGCAAATACCAACATTCAGAGGGCTTAAACAAGGCTGTCGCCTGGCAGAAACATTATTTAATTTATACGTTTCTGACCTGCAAGACAACAAAAAAGGTCAGAGTGTTCCCACCAAGAATCCAAGAGAAAGAAGTGACCTAATTGCTCTATGCTGATGATCTGTTTTTTGCAGATAAATCCCTGATAGGCCTACAGAGGAGATTGAACATGTTTCTACATTATACTGTGGCCAATGACCTAAAAATAAATGTCCAGAAAACCTACATCATGAAATTGACTAGCCTCGCCAAACAACCGCAGGCGAATAAGAGTAGATTCACATGGAAACTAGCTGAAGAAATAAATCACCAAAACAAACTCAATAATATACCTGGGTGTGATATTCAACAAATTATGAATCGACATAGATTGGCAGACCCTGCTACGAACCAAAATGAAAAATCTATTAACACAAGCAAAAGCCATCGTTAGTCGATTTCGAACCTACCCAATAACACCAGCCATAACCTTTTACAAACAGAACTTAATACTGATTATCAGATATATTGCCGTAACAGCTCTAACCCTACCATGGAAAATCTGGCCCCCCTGGAAGGTCTATTTTGTAGAGGCCCGCTACAGCTGCCAAACAGCCTACCCATAGCCTCGATTTGATATGAGCTTGGACTCCAATCAATGGAATCATTTGTGCTATGGAAAGCCCTTTCCCTTTATAGAAAGACCATGATGACTAATTACGCCACATCATCGGAAATTCTCAGAAACTCGGGTCGCCCAAACACTGATCCTATAATTGAAGAATGGGAACGCAATTGTGCGCTCTGGCTTGATGCCATTGGAACCACACTCAACAAATTGATTCTCAATCCTGATGCGGTTAAAAAGAAATTAAAAGAAATTGACTGGATATCAACCCAGGAACAAAGACTTAAATACAAACTGGCCATCCCTCACAACTTGGAAAGGAGACCTAACAACACAATACCATCATATCTGACGAAATTTCCTTCCCGCCACTACAGAAATAAATGTTTATGTTTCCGTCTCAACATCCTGCCCACAGCAGAAGTCTGTCAGTGCAGGAAACAGCTCAAGTATCACACACTGTGGTGCTGGTTCTGTAATGATAGGACCATGATAGAATCACTATTTCATCTGATAACAGAATGCAAACCACTCTGCGAGAGCAGAACTAAGCAGCTCACCAAATTTGTCAAGGAATACTCAACCCTAGATGCCATAGAATTGTGGTATTCCCTCTGTCTTGGAGATCACATTCCCAGATCCTAGCAACAATGAAATTTCTGGAAGAAAATAGTGCAAACCCTGAATCCATCTCGCAACACGTAGATGGAAAGTGAAAAGCCTGGCCCAAACTAGAAAAATCCAGGAAATAGCTGCTTATTTATAAGAAGCAGGTCTTGGATGTCATCCATTGAAAGGTTTAATACAAACCAACCAATAAAAAAAAAGAAACAAAGGGTACGAATGACAGAAGGTATGGAAATACTGGAGTTCCTGTGGATTGGACATTTTAGCTCGGGTCATGAATGTTGGTATCCCTGTATATAGGGTTTAGCAAATGGAGCTGCTTAAATTACAGAAAGGTGTTCTTCTGGTTAAGTCTTGCTCAAGCATTTCATCTACAAGGCGATGATGTAGGTATAGATTGAACACGTGAAATATTGGTGTTCCCTGTTAGGAGTCAGGACGACGGCCATGGGTATGTGTGGGATGGGTATTCGAAAATATCTGTGTATTGAGAGAATATCATTGTGAGATCTGTTAGTGATTTCTATCATTCCTTTACTTTGTAAAAAGGTGACATCACCAGGAAGGTCTGTGTGTAGGACTAGGAGAGCACGAGGAGGTGCAGAATTCAGTTGTGGTAACAGAAAATTGATGGTGTAAGCTGTTCTGTGGTGGTGTGCAGAAGGCCCATGCACAAGATTGGTGGGTGTGCTTGAGGAGGCAAAGAGTTGCAGAAGGGTGGTGCCCAGAGCACACCTGGAAAGTTGGTTGAGAGCCAGAGAGGCTTGTGATAGTACAAAAACATTTGTTATTTCAAAATCTGACATTGTTCATGATAAGGTATATTTTGTACAACTCTGTGGAGTTGTTGAAAACCTTGACTCGAGGTCAAGTAAGTATTAAAAAGCAATGTATTGTGGTAAAGGTGCAGGGACATGCCCCTACAGCACTTATGTAAGATCCTTCTGCCATATAAGGACAAGATCTGTAAATATAGTGCGGAATAGATGAAAATCACAGAAGGTAAACTCACTAAGCCATGGCCATAGCCAAAGGATGGGCGCTGCTCCAAATATGTGCAGCAACCGTTACACACACATTTGCAAGACGTTTATAAGGAGAAAACATTGAGCAATCGTATGGTGATATTTGAGCTCTGGAAAATGGTTGAGGACAATGGGGGGATGTTAGCCCCCACACCCTCCCCTGCTCTTGACCATGAGAGCAAAGGGGCTGCAGCCGGAACACAGGGATTATACCCTATACAGGAGTTCAAAGCAGCGTAGGGTTACTCAAATCCAACATTTGAACCTCCACCATATACCAAGGAGGAGGGTCAGAAAGGGGCCAGGCAAGCAGGAGGTGGGAAAGGGGTGTACAGCGAGACCCAGGCAAGCACCAGGGAAGGTCTGGAGAATATAGCATCAAATGAGTGTGTAGGAGGACAAATACTCCTGAAATTAGATGGGAAGACAGCAGGGGAAACAGGAAGGGTGAGTACGGAAGTATCTGGGTGTAAAGAGAGAAGAGAAGCATGAGAGTGGGCAGAGTTAATGGAAAAGGTGAAGAGAAAAGAAAAAGAGGAACAGGAGGAGCATGAGAAAGTGCGAAGGGAGAAGCTGAAGGCAGAAGAGAAAGAGCAGGAGCAGCAAGAAATGAGGAGGAAGAGAGAGCTCAAAGACATAGAGAGGAGAAGGGACGAAGACAAGAAGGAAAGGCAAGTTTTAGTAAAGAGGGAACAGAGGAATTGTCAAATGGAGCAGCTCGCAAGAGAGCACACAGTGAGAGACATAAGACTAAGATTGGGATTGGCCACTTTTGACGATGAGGGAAGGGATAGACAATCGAGCAAGAGCATAGCAAGAAATGTGATATGGCAGCTATGCTTCCAGACAAAACCAACACAGGGTCCTCCGTGAGGGGGGGGGCTGCGAGAACTGGATTGACCTAGAACGGTAATCAGAAGGAGCAAAGGTAATGAGGAGACTGAGCTTCCATGACTTTTTCTGCAGTGGCTTGGGGGAGGACGAAGGAGTAGGGCAACTTGATTGTCGATCGACAGGGAAACACACTGATCGAAGCTCAACATGGGGAGTAGACAGAGACACGGGGGATTGCGGGTGACAAGGATGAGAGACCACATCGGTCTGGAGCTACAGTACACAGCACAGATGATTTAACCCCATATGTGCAAGGCTTAGAGACCTTCCAGCACAAAGGAGCGGAGCTGGGGCAAGGGCATTTGCATCCACCAAAGACACCGGGAGACTGAATGTGGGGGCAGGGCTGTCACAGTTCCCCTTACTGGAAAAATGAGCTTGCCGGCCTCCATACATGCCATGGGAAGATATTGACAAAGAGAATTGGAGGTGTAGGTTACCCTTGTTGACCGCAGGTGCAGGGAAATGGATATACGAAATGGAAAGGATGACAGCAGAACAAAAATTAGTAGTAGGGGATGTAAAAGGTTTACTAGTGGTGGTCTTTGGAGAGGCTGTCGATGATGTATGGAAAAGGGTCCGGTACCGAGCAGTAGCAACCCAGAAGATGGCGCACAATGGTTTACCATTTGCTAACTGCTGAGCGGACATGTGGCAAGTTCTACGGGCGCAGTACCCAGACATGTCAAATATCAGTGCGATCATAGCACATAGGATGGGGGAAGACAAAGACCCCCTACAATATATTCAGGCTAGTCAAGAGTTATGGCACCTTGAAATGCAACAAAGCAGTGGCATTATTCTATTATACACTATTCCAAGGGTTACCATAGCAGGTGCAAAGGTAACTAAAGAAGTTGGTCGGGATGTAAGCAAAACCATGGTCAGAAATACAACTTACAATAGTACATTATTGCAGGCTAATGCAAGAAAGCAAGAGCAGACAACGTTAGTGCAGAAGAAACTGTCTAAGTATGCCATGGAAGGGGCAGTATTAACAGGCGTGGGGGGTCAGAATGCACCAATGACACAGTATGCACCACCACCCACGGGACAAGGTTTAATGGGGCGGGGGGGTGTGCAGCATGGGTTTTGAGGAAGAGGGGGGCCACCAACGGTATGCGGGTATGAGCATCAAATGCAACAAAACCAAGGGGGATTTTCAGGAGGGTATTGAGGATATTGGCAACCAATGCAGCAGGGTCGAGAAGAGTTCTCTGCAGGGTATCAGAGGCAAATTAGAGAACCAGCCCAGTGCTGGCAATGCAGACAGATAGGACATATTGCATGGATATGTAGAAGTAGAGGGGGGAAGCAACAGAATGGGGGGATGCAAAACTAGCCAGCATATCCTGGGGAACAGAATGAGTTTTATGCCCTGGACCAGACATAACAACAAGGACAAGCAACAAATGCATACCTGCAGAACCACTGCCCATGACACAGACACCACAAATGCAGGCACCAGCACAGCAGTATTACCAAAGATACCAAAGATGCAGAATAATGCACAGCCATCATACACAGACCAGCCAAATGACGGAACACTGGAACACATGAACTCCATGACTATGACTACGATTAGGACACTGGGGGGGTTACTGTAGTGGGGGCACCCCATTCTTAGGAAACGCAATGACAATATACCCTCAATTCGACAGCCCACAGACAGACCTGAACTATTCCATCCTATCGATTACACCCAACCTAGCAGAGGAACCACACATAGGGGTGACGATAGGAGACAAAATGTTCTCCTTTCTTGCAGACAAAGGGGGGATCAGTGTTCGCTGTGGCAGAAGGGTACAGATTGACTACCGTTACAGATGAAGAACTCTTCAAAGACAACCGATCAGATCACAAAATAGTGTATGAAATTAGCCTCACATACTGGGTGAAAATACATTACAGAGAGGTACCACAGAGAATGGCGATGATGCTAAAAGCACCGCTGACATTTATTGAAGAAGATTTGGCAAAGGTCCTAAGCATCATATGGACCACAAGTCCCTAGGATATGGGGCAGCTGAAACGGATATGAGCAGTGAAAATAAAGTTGTAGCCATTTTACCAAGAACTAGGTAATATCCCCTGTCGAGGGAGGCAGACAAAGGTATTTATGAGACAATAGCAGCACTATGAAGCAGGGCATCTTAGTACCATCATAATTACTGTGCAACCCCGGCAGTGTACCTTGTCAAAAATGCGATGGAGTCATGACATTTTATACAAAAGGTTGTTGCCAACGGTTGTTGCCAACACAAGGTTGACAACCTTGTGTTGGCAACGCTGTGCTTCCCAGTCTTCGAGCTACGAGCCCATTCAGTGACTCAGCATTTCTTGCAGAACTCTGCACTTGTTGCACACAGCCTACGAGCACATAGACCACAGAAGTGGACACCGTTTCCCTTTGAGGCACGCAGAGATCAATTTCCTAAGACTGCAGCCCCACTGAATTTTTCTTATTCTCGCACTCCAATGGACTGGTTATGATTGCAGTATTGATACAAAAGACAACCAGGGGGCACAAACCATTAACATATTACAGTGGGAAATTAGACCCAGTAATGAGAGGACACTATGCATAGAAACAGGCATTGGCTTCCTCCACATTCGCAGTAGACAAATCAGTGAGTATTACCATGGGATGCAGCACCACTATTTATGTGGAGCATGCTCTCTTCACAATACTGGAAAGACAGTACATTGACAACACAGAGAGCTTCAGGGTACGAGGTATTACTGTCAAATCCAGCTCTCAAGATAGTGAGATGCAGACTTGTCAACCCGGTGACTTTTGTGGCTGACCCCGTAAAGGAAGGCGACTATGTGCACAACTGCACAGCTAACATAGAAGAATTCATTGACATTAGAAAAGTACAAGAGAATGCACTTGAGGGGGGAGACATGATTTACATTGACGGTCATCAACTATTGACCAAACGACTGGGGAAAGATATACTGGGAAAGCGGTAGTGAGACTGAGAGAGAATGGGACGAGCAGGGTGGTGACAAGCGCACATTTACCGTCACATTTATCAGCTCAAGCAGCAGAATTAGTAGCTTTAATATAAGCATTGGAGAACAGAACAAAAAGAAAGTGACAGTGTATTTGGATTCAGCCACAGTGCATTCTGTGCTGTCATGTTGTCTGAGGAGGGACTTCAGACGTGCTGATGGGTCACTGGTGCAGCACACACTCCTATTGGGCAGACTGATAGAGGCACTCCAGTACCCACAGCGCATAGCAGTGGGAAAGTGCCAAGCACACACGAGGGGGGAGGACCCCATCGCTAGGGTTAACAGGGCAGAAGACTCTGAAGCAAAATGCACCGGCTGCTTTGGGAACATTTTAGAAATAGATACTCCATCCCTAGCATGCAATTATGCATGAACAATGATACTAAAGGAAGGGTATAACACATTACCAGTGACACATATTATGGAATTGCAGGGAGCTGCACCCAGGGTAGAAAAAGGTTAAGAGGGGATGTGCAGTGTCTCAACAGATGCCTTATGTTCGCAAAATAACACAGGAAAAGAGGTAATGCCATTTTCATTATTGCATACTGCACTGACACAGTTACACCATCCTACCCATATAGGGAAGGAGGTGATTTCTGCTAATATTGGAAGGGACTGGTTCTGTCCCAAGTTGGCAGAGCAGGTGGTTGAATTCATGACTCATTTTCTAGTGTGTAAACAATTTACTGCATGTCATACATTAAGCCTAATGAGTGGAACCATACTTCACCAAATGGGTCCATTCCAACACCTGCACATCAACTATGTTGACATGATCCAAGCATGCCAAGGGTACAGCTACATGATAGTGGTTGTATGTCCATTTTTCCAATGGATCTAAGTCAGTCCTTGTTCCCATCCAGATGCCCTTAGTGCAGAGAAATTCCTGGTTCGAGAAATCTTCCCACAATGGGGCATGGGTGAGGTCCTGCTGGGTCCTCACTTCGCCAATGAGATCTTCCAACACATCACAACCTTGTTAGGAATACAACACACATTTGCTAGACAAAATTAAAAAGACCCCCAAAATGAGTTGGCTTCACTGTCTTCCATTAGCATTATCCATGTTGCACAATAAACAGGGTCCGGTCACTGTTTAACCCCACTTGAGGTGATGACAGGACAGTGCATGCGACTCCCCCTGGCTCCTCCCACTAGAGCCTAGAATGTCGCAGACACAATGTCTGATATATTAGGTCAGGACATGTACGAATATGCCGCTTCCTTGATGGCTAGTGCCTCTTTTATTTCTCATAAACTGCAGGGACAAAGGGAGAGGCCTGAAGAAATAGAAGAGTACAACAACACTGAAGCAAATGAGGATCTTTCAAAGCAGCCACCCTTATGTCCGGGGGAAACAGTTCTGCTAAGGAACTTTAGTAGAACGTGGGAAAAACCATGTTTTACTGCACCTTACACCATTAAGCTGGTCACTGAGCGAGATGTAAAGTTGGGAGGGAAAAACACTTGGAATCCCCTCAGGGACATCAAGCCCTACAAAGCGGTGGCCTCTCTAGCACCAACAATGAAAGGGCCAACAATTCACAAATAGAGGAAGAAAACAATTACCTCGAAGCATCACAACCCAGCAGAGGACACCCTATGATTACTCGTTCCAGAGAAAGAGAAATAGAGAATGGACTTCTTAGATATCCAGAGTAAGGAAACACTGTCTGTTTTTTATTTCTCTCTGCGCACACTGACAGCATTCATAGTGAAAGTGTGACTCGTAATATTGCATTGTTAGTATTGCATTGTTTCATGATTCCCCTCTACCGTCATCCGGAATCTTTCCAAGGACAATTTCTCTAATTTGTCAGGCGCAAAAAGGCACAAACCTAACGTGTTTTTCTATGTTTTCCTAGCTTATTTTGCCCACATATATACACACCTAGAGATAGGAAACCCATCACTACTCTCAGTACTCCATAGCCCTAGAATAATGGTTGTGTGGGAAACCTTATGTTTCTTTGCAATCACCCAACACCAAGTTTGCGGTGCTTGAATTAATAAAATACTAATACATTAATGCTTGTTTTGCACATTTCAGGCAACAAACTGATATCTTCAAACTACACAAGGATCAAAGAGGTGTAAGTGATGGAGGGAATTATTAAAAGAATAATTATTGTATCTTATGTCTTTGTCTCACATAATATTGTCACCCTCATTTTTTGGCGAGTATCATATGTTACTAGTAATACTGCTGTATCCTCTGCTAACACAACGCCAACTCCAGAAGATGGAACGACCATGTCAGGTGGACAGGTAAGCACAGTAAGTATAGTAAAGAGAGGTTGACGAAGTTCAGATGCAGACATGGGGGCAGTGGATCTCTAGCTCACTGATACTGCTCGAGTATCTAATACATGTCATACAAGCACATGACTAAAGTAGGTAAACAAACCACTGGGGAGAGCTGCTATGTCTGCTCACTAATCACCTATGCCATGAGTGCCTCCAGAATGTTTTGTAGCAACTGAAATACCATTAGCAAGAGCACAATGCCTTTTGTTCCTGTCCATGTTTACAACCGGAGGAAGATTGCAAGGGAGAACAGCAGCATTGACATGGATGTCTAAGGCAACATTTCCCTATGAAGATAGTTACATAAAGACATTTGAAATGATGAATAATTGTTGCCAACTAGACCAGGCAACACAATACATAACTGATGGCCCACAGAAAGGAGAGACGAAAACGATAACAATGAAAGAATTGCCATGTCCAAGAAGGCACCAATGGAAATATGAGGAGAACCAGAATGTTGGGCATTTATTTATTTATTGTATTTGATTTATAAAGCGCCCAGCTGCCCTGGGCATGACCACAGATGCTTGTGTATGGCCAAGTGTACATAGCTGAAGGATGGAAGGAGGCAGAAGTAGTCAACAAACCACACATGCTCTTACAAGCTCCAGTAGACATATTATACAGTAACAGAGAAGGACACCAAGACGGAAGACTTCTCTAAGATTTACAATGCAAAATGAAAGAAGAGGTCAGTAGAAGTGAGTCAAGTGAAAAGAGATAACTACTTCTCATTAGCATCAGAAGTATCCCTGGACGATGTACCACCTGAATGTTGATTGTTCAGTAGTAAGGAGATGTTCTTTGCATCAGAAGTTCTAGCTGTACAGACATACACAAATACAAAATGGCTCCAGATTACAAGACAATAAACTCAACTGTAAATGGCTTCAACACAATAAAAGAAGAGCTCCGAGCAGTAAGGTTGATGGCTCTCCAGAACAGATATGTTCTAGACCTTCTCAAACCAATGGAAGGAGCACTTTGTACCAAGATTGGAAGTTCTTGCTGTACATTTGTGCCTACAAACGATGAATCAAATGACGCACTCGCAGAAGCAGTAACAAGATTTTTGAAAATGCACGCCAAAATGGAGGAGGAAGCCAAAGGAGCAGGGAAAGATCAAAGCTGGCTGTTTTATATATTCTGATGGATGCCAACATGGATGGAAGACGGACTGAAAGTATTACTAGGAACACTAATATTAGTACTAGTAGGACTATGTGTGATAGGATTTGCATCACACAATGCTACAAGACAACAGAGAAAACAATAGTGGTGAAATTAATAGTGCATATATATACAAATGGTGAAGAAGATAAGATAGTGGAGGAAAGAAATAAAATAAGGACACCGACAAAGGAGTGCCCATTGTTCCCAACCGAGATGATAACATTCAATGATCCCATGGACAATAAAAGGTATTCATTGAAATGGGTATGGTGTAACCCAGAAGGAGATTGCAGTTAAATGACATGGAGTTTTGATTACAATGCAAATTACTACGGACATCTTGGAGGAATAACAAAGATATGACAGCTCGAAGAGCCAGAGATGCAATATGCCAGTCACTGTTTGGACAGCCCCCAGGAGGGCCAGTGAAAAATACATAAGCGAATAGATATTCTCTCAGCCAACCATTCAAACCTTATCCAGCTAACATCATCATGGATACAGTTGCCCCAATACTGATCATGGATCCAGATGGTTCACTGAACATGATTGAATAATAACAATTATCTGACTGTGCTGATGTCATTAGAGACACCACAACATAATAATGTTAGCCATGAAGCAAACTCGCTTCCCTGCACGAAGTTACACAGAAACACGTGCACACACAACAAAAATATTCTTGCACAGTTCTGTAGATAGAGGACAGATACATATACATACTGTTGAAAACCTTTATTATTTTATCTCATTAGCCAAATGCAGAAATGCAGAAATGCAAGCAAGAAAGAGATGCAGAGCAAGCTTGCAGATGCTTTTTGCAACTAACAATATGGAATTTGTAGAGGAGGTCCCAGACATGGCCTACACCCCTGCCCCTCATTTCGAGGTACCAGGAGCGGACTCGCCAAGGTATGTGACATATGGCGAGCTGATGAACCATCAAAGAGCTGCACTGGGACTCTGCCCAGTGTACATCAGAAGATCCATACCTGTTGAAGCACCCATAACCAGACAACCCTGGGCAGCACGGTACCCTATTAGGCAGCCGTACCAGCTGCTGAGACAAAATGAAGAGTACCTACAGACGGTCCACGAAGAGACCCAAAGAGCCTTAATGGAAGGCCAGTGGAAATGACACAAGGGCCTGGACAGACTTGTGAATGAACAAAAACGGCTATTGATGATAGCACACCAGTGCGAGTAGCTATGAAAATAGATGTAATGGACACAGGGAAGAGACAATGTTAAAACGTAAGGAAACGTTGCTACATGACAAGATGGAAGTAACCAACCAGTTAAACGTGTGTAAGTAGGCTTGGAATGCAAGAAGCTAGGAAACCAATACTGCTTGCATTGCTTAGTAGAAGAATAGAGCGGCAAGCGCCAACCATATATCTACCTCAACAAGGCACATTATACAAGTGCGACTCCATTTTGTAAAGCAGAAATGTGCCCCGGCTGCCAGAGGCCTAACAGGCCAAGTTTCATAACCAAGCCAGAGTCATGAGAAGGAGCGGAATCGAAACTCAACAAAGAGCTGTTCATGTCAGGAAATCGAGGTCAACCAGAGAAAGGGAGGAGAGCGTCAGCTAACAAGACACAAACTTCAGAGCATACCAGCCTGCCCCGTGAAGGTCAAGATAAGGGAGGCCCAGGCAGGTGGCGAGGCTAAAAGAAGAACAAATACACGAAAAGCTGGAAACTGAAGCAAATTCATGGTGAACTAACACGTGACCATCTAGGGCGAAGAGGTACCACCGCCTGATGGCATCCACAACCCGCGGATGCCATAACTTTTCCTGATAAGAGGCTACAATTTCGAGGCCATGCCCAGCCAACTAATTGACACATAGCCCTAAGATACTGATTGATGGAAGGGAGGTAGGGTGAATCTTGGGACACCCGGCACCTCGGTGTCCATTCTTCATGCTGCTAATTAAAAGTGGAGATTTATTTCTAGGGGTGTAACCTGCCCAATCACAAAGGACCAAGTTATCTAGGGTCCTATAGATCGTAGAACCAATGAGACATCGTACTTGTAGTGATGTCTATCACGTGTGATGTAGAGGGAGGGGCATAGACGCCCACCTGATAAGAGTTATCCAATCCGCATGCTCTATTATCATATACAGATATAGCACCTATACTTAAATTACATTTCCTAACCAATTATATTGCATGATGAGTTTTGTAGAATTAGATGTCAATGATGACGAGTTTTGTGTATAAAAGTGGCTGTTCAACTGAAGTTCGAGGAAGTCAGAGCGAGACAGGTGATCGCAACGATGCTGATTCCCAACTGCTTCCCTGTTTAATGTACTTGTCATTAAACGGACTTCCCTTTGCCAAATTACAGTCCTCATTATTGAGTCGTGTTGGAGTAAGTGAATCCTGCACCCCCAACCCTCACATGGTGCAGCTATCTTGTCTTATAGGTACTAGAGGGTGAGCACTGATCTATGGGCCTGTCGGTGGACATCTCGCTCTCCTGTACAAACTGCAGTATTGTATAAGGGGCCTTGAAAAGCCAAAATGATACTAACCTATGAGAAGAAGAGCACATTAAAGGCACCTAGCAATAATAGCATAACTATAGTCGAATTACATGAAGCCACAGGCCTCAGAATGAGAGGCGAAGAAAAGCAGAATTAGGTTGCACAAAGCACTAGGGCTTGCAGCCAAGGTCAGGGATGCATAGAACATTCCTAAGACTCAGAGGGAAGGACCCACCTGCAGAAAAGCAGAATAAATCCTCACTAATTGCAGACCAGAAAACTCAATTTTCCAGTCTTCACCCACGTGGTGCAGTCAAGCTGAACAATGGCCATTTACTCGTGGTGGGAAGAGGATCAGTTCCTAGCAAAACAGACACAAAGTGATGCGTGTATTTCATTTTACAATGTTGCAACCCTGCAGGCACACCTCAAAGGCCAAGTGGTAATACTGATGGCATGGGGATACCTAGTCTTTCTCATCACCTTGAGAAGGTGTATATAGCACTGAGAACAGAGCTGGGTCCCAGGACTGGGGAGATAAACTGCAGCCAATCAGGGAACATAAACACAGGGGTGGATGGCAGAGGGAAAGGGCCAATGGTAATCCTGTGACCCTGCAACAATGTAATAGATCGTTTCTGGGGAAGGTTCAGGCAAGTCACCTGACAAGCAAAGGACAGGTCAGATATCCTCTATATTTGCCGGCTATAGGTATTACCACCCCAAGTACCCAATCATGCATGCTCTTAGGTTTTTGGGGAAGAGCCCTAATTTGTGATGTCAGAAGGAAACTAAAGCCCCTGACACAGGGTCAGGAGCTGTGATTGCTGGAGAATTCATTTTATTTTCTGTTTGATCCTTGTATGTTATGGAAAATAAAGGACAGTTCTAACTTGCCCTTGGCTGAGTCCTCTGTCTGTATGCCGGGGGTTGGGGGGAGGGTTGTTGGGTGCTGGGTGCTCTCAACTGTAAATGCATAGTGTGAACCCCGTTCCTCTCTGGAATACCTATCCAACAGTTACATCAACCACCAAGTCATGATCACTAAATAAGTTGTTTACCACTTCCAAGGAACTTGACTGTGAGTACACATTTGTAGATACTATTCCATAGTCTAGGCATGAGTTATGTTTAACTCTATGCCAGGTAGGTTGACGGGGGAAGTCTCCCTTCAGCAGACCAATTGCCACTATTAGGCTGCAATCTTTCCAAAAATCCCTCCATTGTACAACATATTCTTTGCCCAGATCTGTAGGGATGGGCAAGCAGTGAGAATTAAGGTGCCCTACCATTACATGTTCGGAGACTGGGAATGTATCTTTATAGTTTTCAAACACCCTACTTAAAGCCTCCAGCATAGAAGACAAATCGCAATAAGAGGGGTGACAATATATGTTCAACAAAAATATATTTGTCTTTACCTCCTTCAGTTGCATTTCTAGGTTAACCCTCAGGATTCCTCTGTATTCCTTTGAGTATAGGTTCCCAGTAATTCCATGACCATGCTTAATCAATGTACACAACCCCACCCCCCCTATGGACACCCTCCATTGACTATGCATGCTGGCTGTTGGAAGATCAAATGACCATCCCAAGCCAGAATATCAATGCAACAAGTTTCTTGTATGGGGTACTCTCTTAGGGATGCTGTTACAGCCTCATCCTTCGTCAGCTTAATAAAATCACTTATGTTCCAAGTTACTATTGTACACTGTTGTGTTTCTACCATATTATGTGAACCCCCTGAACACAGGGGCCCAACCGTTTTATCCTCGTTTTTAATAACCTACGCATTTTTTTCCACAATGCTGAGATAACTGAAGGCCAGTTATTTTTGGGTGCATCCCTTTTAGGCCAATTAGGCCCTTCCCAACCCCTAGCTTTAGGGAATGTAGCAACACCACTTTCTTTCCACTACATCAGCCATTGGAGCAATGTTAAAGCCTAGGTCGCACAGGCTCTGCTTCTCAGCTACAACAAATTCAAACACAATCCTTGAGCTACAGTGCATTATACAACAGTTTGTATCACCCTTGTCAGGGAGTTTGACTCTCTCTATATCCGCTGACACCACAGCCCCTAAGTTTTGGATTTCTGCAAAGATTAGAATTACTTTTGTTCTATTCAAAACGAGTATTCCAGACCCAACATGTGGGTAAGCATTATTTTGCAACCCCTCTTTTTGCTTCATCCCACTTTGTGCTTAGCGGGTGGATAATTTCCTACATAACCATTATTTGTTCTACTCCCCACTATGTTCTCCATGGTTTTTATGTTAGTACAGGACTCTATGATGTTCCATCACCTGAAGTTCCTTTACCACACACACACCCCCTCAAAAACCCCCTCAAAAACTGCCTCTGTTGCCATTTTATAATTTTTCTTGTCTGCTTGGGGGGGTCTGTACCAACTGTTAGTGATTGGTGTCCCATTCCCTTGGCCACTAGCGTTCTTTTGGCATCCACATTCCCCTCTGGGAGTAGGGGTCCTTCCCACGCCCCTTTAATTCATCTCACCCACCACTTCTCGCTGACCCCCTCCCTTGTCTAAACCTGTTTTGCCCTCTACTCTAGAGTGGCCCTTTTCCAGAGATTCTGTGGTTTAAAATTGGTAGAGGTAGTTTGGTAATTGTGCAGACCATTGAGGCCTAGGATTTCTAGACCAGTTTGTGTTGCTGAGCCTGTCATATGTTTATCTTCCCCTTTAACCAAACTTTCTATTCTTGGAAGACCCAGATAGCCCGCTTCGGCAGCGGGGACCATCTTTAGACCATCACCCCCCACCGCCTCATCATTCATTACCCCATTGTTCCCTCGTTCATTATGTGGTCCCGATTCTAGGGCAGGTTCCAAACTTTCAGATAGCGGTGACAGGAGTCCTCCTCTGGGATTTTCGAGTGGATTGCTCTTCTTGTTGTTCACTGAGCCCCAGATTGACAATTGCTTCGTAAACATCCTAACAGATATGTTTTTCCTTTTAAGAATGTTCTGGTTGTTAAGTTTCTTTAACTGTACCACACTTATCCCCCTGTTGTGCCCCACCACTTCCTTCCCTTATTTTAGCTCCTGGGTAAGGCCTTCGTGATTAGATTAGAGCTGAGTTAACTTGATGACCCCAGGTGTGCAAGCTCCAACTGTTGGATCTTTAGTTCGGTCCCAATCTTCAAGGTCATGAGCATGCTCACATGAGTCATTTATTAAAATAGGCTGTGACGGTACAGATACATTTTTTCCCACTCCCCCTTTCAAGTTTAAGTCATAGTCCTCTCCTCCATGTTTTCGGTTGTTCACCATGCTCTTATTAGATGCAAATTCTTCTGTTTTTACATTAATGTTAGCCAGCACAATCGTATGTGCCCTAACCTCATCCTAGATGTTGTCATAAAGAGCTACAAAAGATCTCAGGACCATATTCAAGGTGGATAGGGTCGGTGATGTCAATCTAATGCGGTTGTCAACTTCTCGCAACATATGATGTAAATTAAATTCCCCAGTAGCACCTTCACAATTCATTATCCGCAACATTGAGTTTACCCCCCCCTCCTTATCAATGATATTTGTAAGATCGGTTGGAGTTCCCTGTAAAGAGAGGTCACACCTGTGTTGCATCACGCTATCCCCCTGACGTCCTAGCTCCTCCAAGGCTATGCAGTCAATGTGCTCTATTAGACTCCAATCATTCACATTATTCCCTTTATTGGTATCGTGAATGTGGCAACCGTTCAAAGTTGCCATAGATTTTAACCCGGTTGATTTTCTGATGATGCTGGAGTCAGGTACTTTAAAGAAGTCCTTGATCGTTTCTCCCGCTATGGGGTATATTGAAGGATGGGGAGAAGAGCTACAGCCTTGAAATTACTTTCTAAAGATCAGGTCAGGTTTTGCGCATTTAGAGTGCGCTCCAAGGCAAAA
The DNA here is from genome assembly GCF_040938575.1 of Ambystoma mexicanum. NCBI lineage: Eukaryota > Metazoa > Chordata > Amphibia > Caudata > Ambystomatidae > Ambystoma > Ambystoma mexicanum. The sequence continues at coordinate 1,182,404,240 of NC_090925.1, forward strand.
TGCCTCCTCCTCTTGTGTTTTGCGCAGTCGTGGATGATCGCTATAGAGGATATTGCGTAACTCCAAAGTTACTGCTTCATTTGACCTTCTTCAATGGTTGAAGAGTCACACCATGTCTACCAGGGGCCCTCCATACATAATGCTATAGTCATGTCTCCCACTGATTGACTTCAGTGAGAGACATAAGTAGGTTGGTAGCAGAGTCGTCTTGGTGTGTGAGTGTTAATGTTTTGATGCTTTGGAGGTAAGGTGCGGGCCAACCACCTCACAGCTCAAAGGATTTCACCCTAACAATCACCATGATCATAGCTCCTCATGGCTCCAATGGTATCACCCCAACAGTGATTGTGACCACAATGTTGCTCAGATTTCCTAGTAGAACTTTTCCTCTGGTATAACAAGGGTGGGAGAAGGTGCTAAAGAGGTGAGGGGCACCTCCATCATTAAGGGGCACCTCCGCCATTAAGGTAAGGGCAATCAATCTAAAAGACTCTCTGGCCCTCTGTCCATTTTATCCTTGGGAACACGGACCACAGACCACTTTCGCCAAACTTCTTCGCGCACTACATGCACGCTCCTCATGGGAAATTATATTTTGTACAGTTTTGCCCTCATCTTGCTTTTCGCTGGATTCTCTGGTTGGCCACTGATCTTAAAGTGGCAGGCACACAAACACACGGTACAAAAGTTTGCAGCAAAGGAGAATAAAAGTAAAGCAAAGTTCTGGTAGCAAACTCCGCAGGTAAAACAAACCACGTTCGCCCCACATCCGTGCTCGCTCCACGCCATAAATTATATTTTGTACTGTCTTGCCCTCTTCCTGCTTTTCGCTGGATTCGCTGGTTGGCCCTGATCTTAAAGTGGCTAGTACACAAACACACGTTACAAAATTTTGCCGCAAAAAAGAAGCAAAGTAAAGCAAAGTTCTGGCAGGAAAATCCACAGGTAACACACACCATTTTCTCCACTCAAGGCACTCCTCACTGATGAGCCCCAACAAGGCCGAAACATTTCTGGGGATGCCTGTGTTCTCATGCAAAAGGGATGTGACCAATCAGTTTGGGCTGGACTACCCCTTTTGGGGTGGGATGAAGCCTAATTTGCATATTGTCTTTCCCCTTTTGTAATGGCTTGACAGTGGTCTGGAAGATTGCCCAGAGCAATGCCAGAGGTTAAGATTAATTCTAAAAGTCCCAGCCATCACCTCTTTTGTTTTTTCATAGACACACCTATTTGGATGGCTGAGCCCAGAAGTGGGTCCCGTGCCTGCTGGTCCTAGAGAAATTCTGAGGATGCTTGTGGTGCCATGCAGAAGGGATGTGACCAATCAGTTCAGACTGGATTGCCCCTTCTGAGGTGGGACCAAGCTTAATCTGCATATGATCTTTCCCCTTTTGTAGTCGCTTGCAGGCGAAGAATGATGGTCTGGAGGGTTGCCCAGAGCAATGCCAGAATTTAGAATTCATTCTAAACCTTCCAGCGATCACCTCTTTTGTTTTGCTTAGTCACCTCGAGAGACCCAAGCAAATCCTCACTGATGAGGCCCAACAATGTCTGGGGATGCTTGTGGTCTCATTCAGAAGGGATGTGACAAGGTAGTTTGGGTTGGACTGCCCCTTTTGGTTTGGGACCAGGCCTAAATTGAATACAGTCTTTACCCTTCTGTAATGGCTTGGCAGGTGAAGAACAATGGTCTGGAGGGTTGCCCAGAGTAATACCAAAGGTTAAGATTCATTCTAAACCTTCCAGCCATCACCTGTTTTGCTAAGACATCCTTGATAAGAAACCTGAAATACCAAAGAAATCCAAATAGAGATGAAAGAAGAATAACAGATAGGAGCGAAAAAGATAAATCTACATCTCTCTCTCTCTCGCTCTCTTTCTCTCTCTCTCTCTCTTTCTCTCACTCTCTCTCTCTGGTGTGAATAGGCAATCACCCACGATTAAAGTAGACCATTATGTTTGATATTGAATGTGTTCCCATTGACGGCAGCAGGCCAACAGCATGGTGAAGAAAATCCTTCATAATGAACACTTCTTTACATAGCAATATGCAAGATAAACCCTACATGAAGGCCAAACATATCCTTTCCTTAGACCAGCTTACATGTCTTGATGATTGATGTGATATAACCTTTCAGTATTTGATTTCACCATCATCCTATAAATGTCCTAGCATAATTGTCCTGCCACTTTACTTAATCCTGCTGTTCTTATCTTTTCATGATATGATTTTTTATCCACTTCAACTCTTTCACTTGTGAGGTCCTGCTGCAGATAGTTGTTTTTCATGTTACATTTGTTTCACAAGCAAGTACAGTGCCAGTGTGTAAGTCAGATAACAGCCAGAGCACAAGCTATTGGAGACTGCTTGCAGAAATAATGAAGAGTCCAGCATGCCACTTACATTGATCTTGATACATATGTTTTGCTGGTCCCTTCCTATGGTGCTATTTCAGCAAAGCTTGATTAAAATTAAGTGGTGCTCAATCTCTTCAAAAGTTGAGTTATGATTCTCCATGGGTGATAGCTAGGGTGGGGCTAGTTTGCGACTTCTCCACATGGGCTTATTGATGACAGTAATACCTTTTCCTTTGTCCTGTGACCTAATTTAAAGTTCTCTACTTGAATGTCAATAGCATTAACAATTACATTAAGAGAAAGAAATGATTGCAACACTTAAAAAATAAAAAGCCAGATATGACATTCATGCACAAAATCCACCTTATGACAGAGGAAGCAACACACCTACAAAGGGATTGGGTGAACCAGTGCTATTCAGTCATGTATGTAACCTGAAAGAAGTGTGGCGTAGCTATTATATTTCACAAATCCCTAAAGTTTATATGACTAAAAACATGGTGAATGGAGAAGGCTGGGTCCATTTTGGCCAGACTCAGTATCTACACTGACTTTCTTTTTTGTTTCAATCCTTGTTTCAGTCCTTTCCTAACAGGCTTCTTTTTTCTTATTTTAACCAACCTTTGATGGAAATTGGGACACTACCTGAAATTCTAGCTGGAGACTGGAATCTAGTAAAACCAGATATGTTGGCTCAACGGGAGAGGGGAACACCAGATGCTTGAGGATCACGGTTATATTGAACCTTTGTGATTGTCACATCCCACAGTGAACATACTCATATCTTTTGTGCATATGCATTGATTATGTTTTTGCTTTATCAGTGTTGTAGGATAAAGTGGTTGATTGCAGAATTATTTCCAAAGGCCTATTCCCAATGTATATTACTCTCTCTATAAACAGACCAACTACCAGGAGATGGCGAATCAATGTAAGTCTCTGCAGACATCCATCTGAAAATAATCAGCTCAATAAAACCATACATGAATTCCTAAACATCCATAACCACATAGTGGCATCCACAGGTTTTCTGTGGGCTTCCACAAAAGGCTTAATATGCAAAACTCTGTACAAACAATACATGAAAATAATTAAAAACATTACAAATCATGGTTAATGATCTCATTGCTCTGTAGGTAACGTTAAGAACTCTCTTACTGCATGCACATACCAAGCCAAATGTGATTTAAATCAGCACTAGACGAGACAATCTGAATACACATTATTGTGTGTAAAACAGAGACACTACGGACAGAGTGAGAAAGTGGGAAGATGTTTAACCTTACAGCTTAAGTACTACAAGCCCATCTGATTGATGGTGGTTGTTGTCCAGTCTCTCACCCTGAAGATATAGCAAACTCTTTTTTCTACTATAACTGTTCTCTAAATATATCTGACATTTCTCAATCTCTTTTTAAACACTGAGGCGAGGAGATCCTTTGGTACAGCCATAACAGAACAAGAAGTAAGAAAGGTTTGACAACACAGGGTGGCAATTAGATCACCTGGGGAAGACAGACAATCATTATTTGATCTTCCTTGTCCTAGTTTTCGTAGTAAAGTTAACACCAATCGTAAATTAGAATCAAGGGTGAGAAGCCTTGGAAAGGCCTCTCCTGAGGCCTTTGCTAATCTCGCCCGGCCCTTGCTTTTGAAGAGGGTGGTATCTATGGATACAAAACATTGGGTTTAGCAATTTTTCGATATTACCTCCACCATCATTGACACTTTGGCACCTGTTTGTGTTATGATAGTCAAATTGAGGCCATATGCAAGATGCATGGCTTTCCGATGACATTATTAAGCATAGGAAGATAAAATGACAATGTGAGAGACTATGGAGGAAAGTTCCTTGTCAAGAAAAGAAAACGCATCCACATACTGATTAGCGGCAGCCTCTTATAGAAATGTTATCCTTTCTGCTGAAAGGAACAACTATGAGAGAAGAATTACTGATGTTAAATCTAAACAAGAAAGGGATGGCCCCTGATTGTTTGTTAAGGGGGGGGGGGCTTTCACTTACAAATGCGAAATGTACATGTATCATAAAGAACAAAGTGAAAAGCTACCTCCAGTTCTAGTCAGCACTATATTTCTGGTGCAGATGTGTTAGTAGAGATGCACTACGCCTTAGTATTCTTCTTTGTTCTTAGATGATCATTTTATTTCTGCTTGTTGAGCACTCTCCATAATAGGTCATAGTATTCAATACGTACATATCATGACAGACATTAAAATATTTAACAACATTTTTCTCCTAAAATATGATCTGGGCTTGTTCTCTACTGTGCCTCTCTCATATGGGGTTAGTATTCAAAAGTGCTTTTGTTGCAATCAAAGTATCAATATCAATATTCAGAATGTTTGTACAATCTGTTCATGGGTGACTGTGGAGCAACCAAAAAAAGTTATTATATCTAGTGGGAACTAATTTCGTGTCACTTTTCCCTATCTAGACCACAGTCTGTTTTATTTAGTTATGGTTGCATATTCAAGTGATTCGATCTCACACAGCATACCTGCAGGAACACGGCAACAGCCATGAACATCGACCACATTTGGACTTGAACAACTTGCCACACAGCATCCTATGAAAACTCTATGGGGTATTATCCCTTAGACCAACCGTCCTTAACTTGCCTTGAGAAGGACCCTCGGGCGTCAAAACACGTGTTGGCTGACCACCTATTTAGACTATGGGCCTCATTACAAGAATGGAGGTAATGAAAATAGGAAGGCGGAATGGTATTACTGGCATCGTTAACGGGTCCGGGCCATTACGACCTCACAACCCACCAATCCCGCCACCGTCCGTACGTGCCCCTTCATACCGGCTCACGCGCGTACCTGCGCCCCTTCATGGAGTAAATACAGGGATGCCGGTAACTGGAGGACATCACAACTCACACGGGCATGCAATTACCGGCATCCCGAAGGCGGTAATTAGGGCCTGCACAATGGCAACCATACAGGCATCGCAGACCACCGGTAAACAGCAACCTGCAGTCAAGGCAACTGCCACAGGTGCACACAATCACCACAGGTGGAGTCAATGAAGCCTGTCCCAGCATAAAAGGAGTCCACCCACACACCACACCCCTTCCCACACCAAAATGATACCTCCAGCTGTTGCAATCATGGGGCTGGAGGACATGCTTGTACTACTACAACTACAGCAACAACAGCAACTACAACAACAACTACAGCAGCAACAAAATGCAGCACAGAGGAGCCGCAGGAGGAGAAGGAGGGTGAGACAGGCCCAGCAATTACCACCAGTGCAGCCACTAGTACCCCGTAGGCAACCACCAATCCATCGCATCAGACCCAGTCCAGTCAATCTAACCCCTGAGCAGGTTCACACCCTGTACCGGTTCGGACCGGGCCACCATCACCAGCATTCTGGACATGATACATGATGTCATCATCAGCCTCATCGAAATTCGCACTGCCATCCCCCCGCTACTGAAGGTGGTGTCTGTGCTCCACTTCCTGGCCACAAGCACCCACAAGCACACAGTGAGCCCGCTACAAGGTATATCACAACCACTCTTTTCACGCATCCTGACCCAATTGCTGGATGCCCTCTTGAAGCACGCTAGCACCCATATATCCCTACCACGGACTGCCCAGGAGATTGCCGACACCAAAGTAGGCTTCCATGCACTGGCAGGCATGCCCAATTGCATCGGTGCCCTCGACTGCACCCATGTTGAATTGGTAGTCCCTCATGCCATAGAGGCGGTGTACCGCAATTGCAAGCAATACCAATCTATCAATGTGCAGATGGTATGTGACTCCAGCAAGATCACACATGATTCCATGGTGCTGCATAACTCCACGCTACCCGTCACATGGAGCAACATGCTGGACGACGTGCCTGGCTGCTTGGTGAGTTGCCTGACTGACCCATGGCAGTGCAACTGGTTTATGATGTGGTGGGATGCATACTCCACCTGTGTGTGAATGCGGGATGCATATTCTATCTGGGTTTGAATGGGAGGGGATGCATACTCCACCTGGGTGTGAATGGGGGGATGCATAATCCACCTGGGTGTGAATGGGGGGGGATGCATACTCCACCTGGGTGTGAATGGGGGGGATGCATGCTCCACCTCGGTGTGAATGGGGGGGATGCATACTCCACCTGGATGTGAATTGGGGGGATGCAAACTCCACCTGGGTGGGAATGGGCGGTGAGTGGACAATGCACTCAGAGCCAAACAATTCTAACCTGAACCTCCCAACCCGAACATGACACATAACTGCCACACATAGGACAATGCCGTACATCAATGACAACATGTAAGATGCCCAACCAGGCCACCATGGGTCTGTCAAGCAATGCACGACTGAACATGATTACAACTATGCCAATGTGGCCAGTGTGATTAGACACAGTGTAGCATACACTGCAATCATGGGAGGCAAGACATCTTTCCGCATCCACTGTACATCCGTATCAGCATGCAAGTAAACACCCTGCATCATCTGTACAACGCCATCCAGAGTAGCAGACCATATTGCAGTACACAATGCATACAAATAATCTCAGTGGATATGTACAGGGACATGGGCATGTCAACAGCAAATAGCTGCGGCCATAGCTGTGAATCCTGAAGGTGGCAGCTCAGAATGACTCACACAGACCTCTCTGTACTCCCATGCAGGTGATGGAGGATATCCCTTGAAGCCATGGCTACTTACCCCCATGCGGAACCAACGTAACAGCCATGAAGAGGAGTACAATCCGGTAAATATCCGTACCCGTGTTGTGATTGAGCAGACCTTTGGCCTGTTGAAGGCGCGATTCCGCTGCCTAAGCAGATCTGGTGGATCACTCCTTTATAGGCCTGAGAAGCTGGCAAGGATCACCATGGCCTGTGTCATGCTGCACAACATGTGCGTCCGGAGGAATGTACCACTGCCACCTGACATTGACATGCATGCCTCGGGTGAGGATGATGAGGATGAAGATGGAGGAGAAGGAGCACCCCTGCCAGTACGTGATGCACAGGATAGACGTGCTGTACACTAATCACTGATTGACGAATACTTCTGACCCACAGGGACGTTGATGGATATGTGTCACTACTACACTGAACACTGGGTCCATGAGGACATGCACACAGGGAATGTGGGGAGTTGAGCACTGTGCACTGTCATGAATAAAATGAATACACACGTAATGAACAATGTCCAGGCATCGAATGATTTTTTACACAACGGGTGTATTTATATTAACTACAGAAAAGTGCTACCCCCTCCCCCTCACTACACCAAAACACCCCATACCCCCCATGAACACCACATACCCCCCTGAACACCCCAGACACCCCATTAACACCACACACCCCCCCATGAACACCCCAGACCCCCCATGAACACCCCATACCCCCCAATGAACACCCCATAACCCCCAATGAACAACCCATATCCCCCAATTAACACCCCATACCCCCAATGAAAACCACTGACACCATGTAACCCACTCCCATTGTTGTCCAACACTACTTTCATCCTTTCTTGCTCTTCGGGGGTAGCATTTCTGATTGTCTCGCACTCCGCCTTGTGTAACGCACAGGCCTGGAGGGTGCAGAGGAAGCGGCTGTGGAGGATGTGGGTGTGGTGGATGGGGTGGTTGCCGCATTGATTGCCACGGCTGGCATGGGTTGTTGCTGCTGCATGTTCAGCAGGATTGAGGTCAGGACCTGCGTGGTGGCCCCCAGACTGTCTCGCATCATCACCGCAGACGCATTGATGGCGGCAGTGTTCCCCGCTATGGCCTGCGCTATCTCCCGCCTGGTGTCCTCACCCTCCGCAACGTATTGCCGTACTAGCTCAAGCACTGCACCCTGTCTTGCCTCCACCCTTGCTAGCCGTGCCTCAAGGTTGGAGGGAGCACCAGTGGTTGAGGGTGCTGCGACCGGGCGTGCATCAGTGGGACTGGCCTCGGGGGTGGTGGAGAGGTCTGAGCTGTGGAGGGCAGGATCTGCGATGGTGCTGGTGGGTGTTTCCTGAGTGTGGGGTTGGGGGGTGGACAGGGGGCTTGGGGAGTGTGGACATGACACATGTATCAGCCTTTCCTCATCCACATACTCCTCCGCTGCAGCTTCAATGTCACTCTCTGGGGCAGTGGCAGCTGTCTCGCCCACAGAACTGGTTTCGGCTGAATGTGTGCCACTGGCCTCGCCTTCTGCTGGTGTTGCCAACTCTGTTGTTCCAGTGTCTGGCGTAGCTGTGTGGCCCTCATGTGCGGGCATGGCCGGGGCACTCGGCCTGGGTTCTGGTGTGGCCTGCGAGGCTGCCCCGGAGGTGGTTTTGCCTGTGGCTGTTGTCTTGAGCCGGGACGTGGATGCCCTTGTGGGTGTTGCCTCACTTGTATCTTCTCCATCGGTGCCTGGGGGGGGTAGAAGAGATGCAGGGCATCAGTGATGGTGTTACATGCAAGATGCATTATATGGTGCTGTGGAGAATTTCATTTATCATGCATTCATATTTTACAGGTGTGTCACACAGGGTAGTTTGAAGGGGGCATTTTGGCATTTGCGTCTCAAATCAGGAATGCTTCATGGCAGGTGGCATGCCGTTGTTTTCGGGTTTGTGTGATGTATTACATGGGCACGGTCTGTGTGTGTTGGCTGTCGGTTGGTAATGCTATTGGCACTCAGCATGCATTTCAGTGTGGCAGGTTTTGGGCCTCCATCCGGACATGGATATGTTGATGTGTGTGTTGGGACATGCATTGCCTTGCCTAGACTCTATTCCAGTTCAATTGTGCTATGTCATGGTTTCCCCTACTGGGGTCTGCAGTGTCACTCACCTCCCTCTCCAGATGTTGCGGCACCTGTCTCCATCTCCCCGAAGCCCTCAATGGACTCCATCTGGATGAAGGTACTGCACGTCTCCTCCCATCCATTAGTTTTGTGGGTGAGTAGTCACCCCCGCCTGTGGCCATGGCCTCCCTCCTATTGCTGGCAAGCATGTTCCGTACCCTAAGGCGGAGATCGTTCCACCATTTCTTACAGTCTTTGACTGTCCGTGGGGTGATGCTGACCCGCAGAAACCTTGCAGGCTACCTCCTCCCAAATCTCCTTTTTTCTCTGCTGCACCTCCCTTTTGAGGTTGTGCTGGTTAATCTCCTCAGCATGGGCAGCAAGGGTGTCTGCCAACATGTTGAGTTCTTCGTCTGAAAAATGCTTTTTGCACAGGCGGGGGTTTGATTTTCTGGTAGCCTTAGACTTTTTGAATAGATAGGCCCTGGTCTCTCCTCTGTAGCAGTGGTGGTTTTGGAGGATTGCAATGGATTGTGCTTTTAAAGATGGCCGCCGCCGCATTTCCCGTCCCGTGCGATGAGGTTACTTCCGGGTCCAGTATTACGAGCCCGGTATTAGCATGATGTTATTACCGGGTCGGTATTAAGGGGTGTCTCCTAGGTGGAGGCGGTATCGGCGGGTCCCATGATGGCTCTATCGGGGGGTTGGAGGGCCTTTAGCGTCATGGAGGTATGGCCATTACTGGCATGGGGGTTCGCGCGTGCTCACGCAATCGTAATCACCCGCTATTAGCGGCATCATACGAGCACAGACCCACTAGTTCCTCCATGCCGGTAATGACCCCGTTTTTACTGCACTTCTCGTAATGAGGCCCTATGTGTCTACACTATGGACATTAAAATCCACTTTTCGAATCCACACAGCAACCAGCGTGAGAATCTTATTTACAAGGTTCAACACAAACCTTCGGTTGCAAGGTAACCAGGACCTTCTACAATGGTTTAAATTGTTGTTGGAGGACGTGTTGCCATGCTTATGCTCCTTGACCTCTCAGCAGCATTCGATCTGGTTGATTGTTCATTGCTGCTTGAGAGGTTGATGAAGATTGTTAACTGCGTGGAGTTCTCTATTACCTGAATGGCCTCCTTTCTTGGGCCTCGGGCTGCAATGGTATCAGTTGATGGCTTTAAGGCACCTCTTGAGCCATCATCTTGTGGTGTTCTCATTGGTGCCTCTCTTTCTCCCATTCTTTTAAATATCTATACTCGCCCCTTATTTGACTTGCTGGATAGTGTTGGAGTCAAATACACCAACTACACTGACAACACTCAGCTAGTCTTTGAGGTGTTGGGGAACCATGACCTGGATACTGTAGAGGAGCAGTTACATGCCTCTGCAGGAAATCCCGCCCCCCTACCTCCTATATGTTGGATGCCTGAGATTGTGCCATGCTTGACACCAGCAGTTGTGACCATACCCCAGCGAGTATTCGAAAGAAGGTACACACTGAGAAAGCCCCAAGAAATGAATCCTCGGGGAGGTGATAGTCGGAAGGAGGAACTCCCAGAGGAACTCCCGGAAGGGATATGAAAAGGATCAAAAAGAGGAGCTGGTGAAGTCACGAAAGACGAGCATGACACCCTGGGAATACTGGCTGAAGAGAATGCATGTATCTTACAGAAACTGATGACAAAGTTAAGAATCAAGTAAACTTTCTTATGCGAAAAGAAGATTGCACATGTGCGAAGCACTGCAGGAAACACAAGCCATTTAATAACAGTACAGATGTAAGTAGATTAAGTGATCATTGATGCTGGCTATGTGTAGTGAATAGACTGCACACAAAGCCACCATTGTTTAGAAACTGGAAATCGGTGCCATGAATTTAGTAAGCCAAGACCCAGAGAGAGAAAGGGCGAGAACTGTGTTGCAACAAGAATGAGGTGAGATTGTGGAAACAAATGGTGAGGCTGTCTGGCCTGGTGTCAAAGCTGAAGCAGCCAAGGTCTTTATCAATTCTTGAAGGCAGTGGTTGTGCAAAGCTGAATCGTCCATTGTTAAGGTGCAAAGAAAGAACACCTAGCGTGCCAAGTTTTATTCATTTGAGACATTTAAATGCTGCAAAATGGACCGAATTGTGGTCTCCTGTCACATGAGCCAAGGATGGAAATAGAGTTGAACATCGAGTCCTAGAACAACGATAGTGAAAGCCTGTACTCCCTTATATTCCCAGAGACAAGAATACTTTCCAAGGCCAAGTTCAAAGACAATCTTCATGGCAGAAGGCATGGGTGATGAGAGATGTTGGGCTAATTGGGTGGGGAGGTAAAGGCAAGTCCACTTTCTGCCACCTGGGTCTGAGCTTAAGTGCTGCTAACTGAACAAAATGTTCCAGACATGGCACGAGCATGCCAACCAATTATAGAGGGCCATATAACGAAGGGCCTTATAGTTTGAGGACCAAGGATATACCGTGTACATAATAGTGTTAAAGATTACATGTTTTACAGGTAGGCATAAGTAGATAGCCAATCACAATCCCAACCCTTATAGAAAGTATACTTAGATGTTCCCCTTGAACGTATATTACAATCCCCCAGAGGTTTTTCTTATTGGCCACGTAGTATGACATTACGTCTGACATATTTTTGCATATGAGGATGTTTTTATAAGAAATGCACTGAGAGCTCGATCAAATGTCTGTTGATGTCCGTTGTAACTCCCTGTTTTAGATAATAAAACAGAAACTTTGCCATCTTCCTGAGTTGGCTAGATTATTTGGTATCAGAGTTATTCTGCATCCCCATCCATTGCATGCACAATACCCAAAGGGCCATATGGCCAACACTACTAAGATAAATGATATGTAAGTCATGATTCAAGATTGGTTGACTATTAACTCCCTGGCACTTAAAAACAATAAAACAGAGGTGATGGTTGTAGGCTTGGCCCAACATATGAAGAAACTGGATGCCAATTATAGCCAGTTAAAAATTGCTGACTGTGTTATTCTGGTCATAACTTTTGTGAAAACCTTAGGAGTTTATCTCAACTCATTCCTTACTATGAAAAAGCATGTCACACATGTCAAAACTTCCTGCATTTAAACCACCAATTTGCTTAGACAGATTATGCCGTATCTGTCTAGCACTAGTATGCCTTTGGTGGCATGTGATCTGGGCTTTTCCAAAATTGATTATTTCACCAGCTCACTGGTGGGCACCTCGAAAGTCAATTTGAAAACTTTGCAGATGGCCCAAAATGGAGCAGTAAGAGCCGTATGTGGGCTGAGCAGGACTGACCATGTCACTGAGTTGAGAAGTTCCCTCCGCTGGCTGCCTGTCCATCCTCGGATTTCAATAAAACCCTCATTCTTACTCATAAATATCTTGCCGGTAAGCCACCTGCCTATTTAGTGAAATGACTACATAAGGCCCCTACCACGAGAAACCTTCGCTCAAATTGCACTGACAAGCTATTTTCTCCCCAGGTTAAACTGAAACATGTAGGTGATACCAGTTTTGATACATGTGCGCCTGGCTTGTGGAATTCTCTTCCATCTAATCTACGTGCCATTAAATCCCTTTTCATAAAGCAGTGACCCAAGAGTATCCTGCAGGGATGGCCATTGAAAAGGAACCTGGCCACATGTGTCTGTGGCAGCAGAGTCACATCTCCATCCAACCACATCTTGCGACATGCACCCCTGATAGTACCACATGAAAGCCTACAACACGTACATGCACCTGTTGCAGAGGATCAACCAGCAATGCTGTCAGTCCCAGCACAAAAAACTGTTATGATGACATATCATGTATGCCCACTCAAACAGCGGCCTGACTGATTCCAAAGTTGAATAAGATTGTCAAACACAATAATTACCATCACCAGACATACAAACACATGTGTCATTCTTACCTGCTGAGTGGATATGATGCATCATCATTCCCTAATTGAACAACCCATAGAGGAGGTGTGCATGAATATACCCTACATAGGCCCAAAATCTCAATCTCTGTTATGTCTCTGTCTGGGGCCTTGCTGTCAGCATCTCACATTGCTTGCACATAAGTAACCTTTGTCACCCAAAGCTGCCAGTGGTCTCTACTACACTGACCATTTCACAGATGCGTACCATCCTATAATTACACTGCATGCATGAGGCAGCATGACAGTTAGGTAGTGTGCACCACACATGCCGTGAAAAGCATCAACTTGCACATTTCATGCATACTCATCCAGGTCATTCTAAATATGTGTAACTGTTCACCCAGTGAGAACTCACCAACAGCTTGGACAAAGGCATGCTGGTCAAGGGCCTAGACATGAAGTGCTGGGTTTTTTCTCTGCAGGAACCAGAGGTGTAGAAGTTTTACTCGATGGCGGCCTGCCAAGTGCACCTCCACAGAAGCACCTGCCTCAAGGGCCACCTTCGCCTTCATCTGGCTCAGTATCCTCAGGTCATCCGAGCCCTTTTTGGCATTGTCCACTGTATGGACTGCTACCCCACCTGCGTTGCTGGCAGCCAGATCCTCTGATGTTGACACATTGCAAGCTGCTTCTGTGGATTGAAGACAGCACCATAATGGGCCAGGACCTGTTCACCCAGAATACCAACTTAGCAGCAGAGAAGTTAACAGCCCTCGGCCACACCACCTAGGGGGTGCTGGTTGATGTAGCTGACCTGGTGCAAATGAAGCTGAGGTGGGGTGAACCGTAACTCCATTTGAAGAGGTACCAGTGGCCTCATCGCGAGTGTGCAGGTGATTGGCATGGGAGACATGGACACCTATGCTGCCACATCAGGTCAGTGTAATGTGTGAATTGTATATATACTTTCCTCACCACATGATATGCAATCAAGTGGTGCAGAACCGTTGTTTGGGGTCCTTCTCTCCCATGGTCAGTTCGATTACATGTTGTGCATCATAGACGGTGGATGCCTGATCCATGTTAATGGTTGACATTGATCTTACAGCACACATTACTGTGTACAGTAAACATTAGCTAGGCCAATATGCCTATATATGCCTATGGTCGGCAGGGCACATGTCACTGAACACACACACAGTGTCATGGGTGTGGATAGTGCAGTCTCAATGCTAAATTAGGCTCACAGGGTGTCACAATCAGCAGTGGATGATGTCAGAGTATTCTAATTCACTGGGCCTGCCAGACAGTGGATATGGATGAGCTATGATATCACTGACAAGCTGCATGAGGGGATGTACATGACAGAAGTTGTAGTGGTTGGCTAAAATAAATTTGATATCAAATGTTAATTCCACATTTGAACTGCCAATCCTTCAGTGGTCATTAAAGAGCACATTGGTCAGATCCATGCTTTAGTCTCTTCAAACAAGGTAAAGATGCATTCGGTAACCACAAATGTGGATTTGAGCAATCTGGCAAAGGAGGTGATGGGGATTTTGGCCAAACAAATTCCTGCATGCATGTTTTGTCAGCAGGAGAAAAGGTGATACTTCCATATGCTGAAAGTAGGCATGGATGATGTAGCGAAGGGGGTCAGCAATGAAGCACAAAAATCCATCTGTCTACTGTTGGACCTTTGTCTCTCATGCAAGCATGTATGTATGTATGGTCATTTAATCCTCCAATCTGTGTCTTAATGCAGGACCTAATGTGCACCAACATGATTGCACAGATTATTGAATGCTAGTCACCTGTGCCTTCCACATTTCAGAATGCCCAGTTTCAATGTATGATGCATGTGTAGCAGGCCCTTATTTGTCTGTATGAATTTGAATTTAAAAATGCATGTTCAAGTGGGTAGGTAGACCTCTGAATATTGTTGGCTGATTTTGTGCAGGTGAGGACTCAGTGGATGAGGAGGAGGAGTAGGAGAAGGAGGAAGAGAAAGTGGAGGAGGAGGCCTGGGGTGCTGTGCCTGGTGAGAATCTGTTCCTGTTGCAGGACATCAGCAGCAGGACTACCGACTCATCTTCCGATGATGTTGCTAAATCTGATGTTTAAGGCATATTGACGGACATGGTGGAGGAACCAGCACTGAGTAGTCTGGATGCCATGGAGCTCCTTGAGTTCCTAGAGGCTACTGAGACTAAAGAGGAGAGCCAGGAGATCCTAGGCTTGGCATTGAAAAGGCCTGCATCAATGGTGAGTGGCAGCAGCAGAGGCTGATGTCAGTGGGAGGGTTGTACACCACCAGCCTATGATAGTGCACTCACGGGGACGGGCCATGCTCTGATATACTGTTTTGGTAGGCCACGCACAGGTGGTGGACATGTGCCTGTTGGACACTTGGAGTGAGAGGAGGAGTTGCTGCAGGCAAGTGTTCATCAGGCGAGGTCCTGCAAGAGATGACCAGGGACATCCATCCTCTCACCAAAAATGTCATCTCCTCCATTGCAGCACACACTTCTGAACTGAGTCTGTTTCTGCAGGAGTGAAGAGAGGACATGCAACACCAGAGCAGGGCAACTCACGAGGAGGGTTCTGCCATATTAGCGTCTAGAGATGTAAAGGAATGCATGCTAGATGCAATTAGTAGACAACACAGAAGCGGTACATGAACTACGGAATTTATCTCTTCACCTTTTCTCCGCAAATACCATCACGTAAGCGGTTTGATATAATTAAGTAAACACACTAAATAAGTGTAGCTAGTAAAAAGGATATTGTTCTGCATAAGTCCTTAAGTTAAGGTTGTTGTAGAATGAAGAGAAACAGGATAGTAACATCAAGTTTCTCTGTCTTCGCTAGCTGTAGAACTGTAGGACTTTCAGATAATGGGCCTCATTCCGAGTAGGGCGGTAAGGGATACCGGCACCGGTAAGGAGACTGGTGCCGGTAATCCCTTACGGCCCTACTACAAGGTCCCTTAGCGGGTCCCTTCCTGAACGCCTGGTCTGACCAGGTGGTAAGGACAGGACCAGTTAAGGGAACTGGGCGCAAATAACTGTCACAAATGCTGGTAGCTGGCGAGTCTGGCGGAGGTGGAAACTCTGACGCCATTAGACTGTTCCACCACGTTTTCCCTGAAATACTAAACTGCGGTCTAGTCTTTTTCGAACATGGCCGCCGTCAGGTATAAAACCTTCAGTTACTCAACGGATCAGCGTGTTGCAACTGTGCTTTCCCGTGTTGCATGCGCTCTATTCTCTTGTTAATCAGTAGTCCTTGGTCCACCTTCCTCCCTTTTTCCTCCCTCTTCCATTTCCTTGCTCCAGTCTATCAGTAGTTCTTGCCACTTCCTCCTGGATCCTCTCCTTCTTCTTCGTTTTGCTTGCTTGTGTATTTGGTTACCATCCTCACTTCCGTCTTGGAGAGCCCCTCCGGAGAAGATTACCTCTCATCGGACCCGCCTATTCGACAGCCCTCTTCAAATCATCGTGGGGTTTTTTATGCCTTTATGGCTTTTTCCCCGGAAATATATCTGGCTGTCGTGGAGAGGAGTCACTGTGAATTTCTCTATATAGAGTCACGGTGGCTTCCTTTCGAGGCAGACCGTATCTGCTCACAAAGAAGAAGACTCCAGCACGGCAATCCCGAAGAAAGAAGCTAAACTGTTCTACCTCATCAGGTGAGGAGGAGGAAGGGTTTTTGGGGCTGTGCAGTAATTCTAGCAGTGAAGAGGATATAGCAGATTCTGAGATCAATCCGGTAAAAGATTCTGCTAGTCCTGACAATAACTTGCTTGGCATACGCCGGCCTGTTATTTGCGCCCTCCCCATTCCCATTGAGCCCAATCGGGGCTAAAATGGGAATGGGGAATGGTTTAGTGAATGGGGATTTACCGGTCCCGCCATGGTCTGACTAGACCAGTAAGTCCCCATTACACCAAACCGGACACGGTACCGTTATTGGTGGCAGTCATGGCGCAAATAGTGCCATGACTACCACCAACCTCGGAATGAGGCCCAATGTCTTTGATACGTGTCCCTGCCAGCGATCACCAGTATACAAGAGAAGAAGAAGCTCTTCACATTTAAGACTGGATGAACCATGCTTGCGTCTTTGGAAAACCTATTTGAGGAGTAAGTAATATCAGCTGTTCGATAATTTGGCATCACTATAATGCCTTGCAAATAATGGAAAAGAATAACCAATCATCTATCCTTTTTCCTAAAAGGCTTTGTAAATATTCTTGAAAATAACAAAACATACATGCTCAACTTATTTGTGACCTTGTGTATGTGGTACATCTGCCATGTTATGGTCCCTTTCACAGGCAAAAGAACGAAAGTACCGGGCCATATTGAGATGTCCCTAAGGAATAGAACCTGTGTCTAACAATCGGTTGGACAAATCCTCTTTTTAAGAACATTAAGAAATGTATAAGGTAATTAACATAAGCCGAGTGACCGCATTGTGTGTCAGAAACAGGCCGATTCTTTGAAGATCGTGACACATGGTGGTTCACCAATCTGAGAGGGTGAATCAAACAGACTGAGCCTGGATACGAAGTAACTCTCAATTAGTTTTGAATTAGCTAAATTCTGCTCATGTGCATGGGTTATGACTAATGATAAAACTGATTAGTCCAACTAGAGAATATAGTTTGTCCTATTGTTAATTATGAATCACCCCATGAACTATGATAGTGTAACTTTCTGCCTTTTATTAATTTTACTGTGACCATTGCCATACCATGGGGGTATAGAAGATCTATACAATACAACATATAAAAATACTTGTGCGTCCTGAAGAAGGCCAGTATAACAACTCGAAAATTACATCAGGGATGGTGTCTCATTAAGAAATGGGTCTGAAACATGTCGACAATCCCATCAGACTGAAATAACAACAAGTCTTGTGTTTTGTACTTTTTGGTTGGAACAGTGGCTTGTGTAACGTTTGAGATTAATATAACAGAGAGTGACAACCTTCTGAAAGCTGAACAGAGATCATTTATTTTTCCTCTGTATTTCCATTAACAACTTTCGCATTGTTCCTTTTGTTAGGGAGAATTCTCCAAAATGGCTAATATCCCTTACCTACTGAGTCCCTCAGCAACTTTGCTGGATTTCTAGGATTTATTTTTTTCACCTGGTAAGATTGTGAGCCTTTTTTCCCACTTTTACATGTGTTTGCTGTGTTTGTTTTACATGTTTGTGTTCACTGATTGTGGAGCTTCACCCACTCCATAGGCATAATCTTTTTACTGTGTGTTACACCGCACCTTCAGAGCAGTGACACAGGGTTGTCTTTTTCAGACCTCCCAACTCCGACTCCATTTTCTGGGACTGACTACTGTCTCCCAGAACATGTAAAGTTGCCATTGACTTTATTAGTCTTTTTAAACTCACAGACCCAGTACACACCATCCTACATAGAGTTCTGGAAAGGGTTAATAATTATCAATTTTTGTCTGTTTCTCATGGAACATTGTTTTGTTCACTTTTGATTAAGATTTGGCTGGTGGCAGTGGTAACTACCCTATTTTTTCCTACCGCCGTTTTCTTAAATAGCCCTGGTGGTGTTTTAGGCTATTTTAGTAGCCTCAAACTTAAACCTGCTGGCCCATATAGATTTTTAGACAGTTCCGGCTGGGTTTATTCGCCATTTCTTTTTGTAAAAGTCTTTTTCGTGTTTTTCTGTGCGCGCCCAACCAGGTTTGATCCCTTTGTTCGCCGTTCTTTGGCGGGCTTCTGCACAGAAGCCCTCCTTAGGCGCCTGAATGTCTGAGGGGGACAGGGTGTGAGGAAGGTGTTTGAGACTCCCCACCCAGAGTCTCCTTGGAGACCCATGTCGCCCTCTGCTATGATTGGCTGTGGTAACTGTGTGAATGGGGGAAAACTGCATAAAAAGCAGGTCTCTGGGACTGAGAAGGCAGAGTCGCCACTGGATCGAGAGAACCGAAGAGAAGCTTACAGAAGAGGACCTCTACCATGACTGAACCTCCCGGTGAAGAACTGCTTCAGGTCCGAATCTCCAAACTTCGACGACAGGGAAGATCTGCAAGGAATCTTCTCCCCTTGAGCTGGTGGGAACAACCAGTTCAACAAACTGCAAGCCAGGCCTCCCTTCTCTGGTCGAATTTGCTGTACAGAGCTACAGTGAACCGGATAGCCAGGAGGATCGGACCCTGATTGGGTTTTAAGGAGCGCACCTTTTATTCGTTGTTTTGCTGCATCGCTGGTTTCTTCCTTGAGCAGTGCAGGACCCTCCAGTCTTCCTCCTTTGTGTCTGTCCGACAGTCACTTCAGGAAATGTGAGCATACAGGATCTGCCAGGAACGTCTGCCGCAGCTACAGAATTCTTCTGCTTTAAAGGTACTGTGCTAACCCGGTCGTTCGTTTCGTTCAGCCGAGGTGAAAGTGTCTGAAATCTTTCGTTAATCCGAGGGCTTGTCCTTCTTCATTCTTTAAAGTAGCTTTTCGTCCGACCAACTTCATTCTGAACTCTTGGCAAAGACTTAACCATGAACTACCCTGAACTGTGTTATCCTGTGCAAAGACTTTGGTCCATTGACTTTGGGCTAGGTCCCTTGAATTTGATTTCCTCACTGTAGTTCCTCTTTCTTGATTGCCCTGCTTACTTACTCGTTGGTGCTGCTCAATAACTGTCTAAAAGTTGTCTTACCCTCCGTTTTAAATTGCTGGAGTTCCATTTTGCTCACACTTCATTTTGAGCCTAACTTGTCCAGAATCTATTGGGTGCGGTGTGGTGTATTAGAAACGTGATTTTTCAACTGCTTAATAATAGTGAAATGTTTAATAACTGATGTGTAAATAAATGTATATTCTTTTACTCAAAAACCTTCAGTCAGTGTTTGTTTGAATCATAGTAATTGCTGTCCTTTGTGTAACTATTGATACTGCTCACTTTACTCTTGAGATAAATCTGGCTGCTCAGCCATCACTACCACTGTACCATGTAGTACAGGCTTGTACCAAAGGTGAATTTGTACTGTCACTTGTAGTTTTAATTGTGTGTGATGTTCCCAAAGGGTGGTGCATCAAATGGTTCCTTTGTGTTTTATCATTATAATTGCTTGTCTTAATTTGTAAATTGAGATTTATTGTGTTTTAATTATTGGTATCGTACAACCACACTGTGTGCGATGGTGAAAGTTTATATATAAACATTGTTTTTGATGTGGAAAATAAATTGGAATGTTTTGAAAATAAACTGTAAATGTTTTGAAGTACTCTATATCGTCTCACTCATGTTTCATGGCAGAGAAATGTAGAAGTATTGTGTTTGGCTAATTAGTTAACATAACATGGACAGAGAGCGGGTTAACCGGTTTTTCCTTTTGAGTGCATAATTTGAAGCAGTTCCTACATGATGAGTTTTTGGCCTCATGGGACATCCTGTCGCAAGAGATGGCTCCTTCTCCCAACTTCTCCTTCGGGGTAATCTCAACATCCATCTTGACTCCCCTGACTCATCATGAGCTTTCCACAATCTATGTGACTCTATCCCTCTCTCTCTCCATTCTACCCGCTGGTCCTATGCACATTGCTGGCCACACCGTGGATGTTCTTATCTCCACAGATATCCCTCTCTCTATCCCTCTCACTACCCCACTCTCATGGACTGATCACTCTCTTCTCTTCTCTCACTTGAAGCTTTCCTCTCGTTTAGCACTGGCCCACCCTGCACTGCCTCCCACCTTCAAGGTCTTTCGACCTATAAAAAAAAAGTGTCAGTGGCTGCCTTTGCCTCCACCTACTCTCCTCCTCCTACTCTTGAAGCAGGCTCCCACCCTGACACAGCCACCTGTAATTTTCACATTTCCATCTCCAATACTCCTGCCATCCTTGCCCCTGTCACGAGGGTCCGACAGAAGTCTGCCAAAAAAGTTGAACTCATGGTATGACTCTGACCTAGCTGACCTTAAATGCAAGTGCAGTGCAGTAGAATGGAAATGGAGATCTTCAGGTGCACCCTCTGACAAGCTGGCCTGCCGCCTCTGCAAAGACAATATAGACTGTGCATCCGATCCAAGAAAAGAGTAAATGTTCAAGCATGCATCTCCACAGCATCCAACAACACAGCCAAACATTTCAGAGTCTGTAAGGAACTGGCCATCCCTACTACAGCCTCATCCTCTATTGCATACGCCCAGGCCCTTTGCTGAGACCTGGCTGCACATTTCACCTCCAAAACACAGGACATCCTGTCATCTCTTTCCTCCGCACCTACTCTTGCGTCATCATCTCTTGGGCCATCCTCAGCCACACTCAGCCTTCCCCTTCTTCTGTCCTCCCTCTCCCCTGTCAGAGCTGAGGAGATCTCTAGACAAGTCCAGTCGATGAAAGCCTCTTCCAAACAGGTGGACCCTTGCCCATCCAAAACCATGAAGGACAAAATTGACTCTCTAGCTCCAGCCTTGGCAGACCTCTGCAACCTCTCCTTTGTCACTGCAGTCTTGCCCACTTCTCTCAAGCACCCTCTGCTGCACCCTCTGCTCAAATCACCCTCTGTTGACGCTACTATTCAGGCAAACTATCGCCCAATCTCCATCACTCCTTTCCGGGGCAAACTCCTGGAGAAGATGGCTATCTCTCAGCTTACCATCCACACTGAATCTGTTGATTGTCTGTTGGTTGTCTCCATGACCATCAGTCTGGCTTTAGAGCTATCCAGAGGCACAGAAACTGCTCTTATGAACACCTGTGAAGGAGGACCTACTCTGAAATCTTCACTCTAACTCTGTCATGGCCACTTGCCAGGAACCACAGACCCCACAACATAGAGGGCCTTTGGCGCCAGGCTCATGAATAAGTGTGCACTGCACACTTTTATTTTTGTGAAAGGTGCTTGTCTCCCCTGCAGGGTCCACCACGTGCATCCAGTTCAGGCATGGCCTTGAGAGAGAGTTGGGCTGCACGTGCAGCATCCTTTAGGAGTGGCAGGGTGGGGCCATGAGTCAGAACTAAGGGGCGTGGCCGGAGCCAGGCTATTTAAGCCTGCCCCGCCCGCATGCAAGCGCTTTGCGTTAATCCGCTTATTGCAGCGTAACGCACACCGCCGTCTGAGTGTATCCTTACCTGTTTCCAGCAACCGCAGCCAGAGCACATCCTTACCTGTTTCCAGCAACCTCAGTCAGAGCGCATCCTTACCTGTTTCCAGCTACTGCCGCCTAAGCGCATCCTTTCCTGTTTCCAGCTACTGTTGCCTGAGCTCATCCTTACCTGTTTTCAGCTACCAGCCATAGCACTTACCCGGGAATCAGCTTACGGCCAGCATCATCGTTGACCTAGGCATTCTTCATCTACCTGCAGACCTCCGGAATGCAGCGTTCACACTGACATCATTCCACCACGAGCAATCCATCGGAAGATGGAACCTGCAAGAGAAAATGATAAGACAAGGTTAGAATTCGCAAACGATATTACGTTTAAGGTTTCAAATCCTCGCACTACACCTTAAATCAACACTCACCTTCCATCGGAACATTGTAAACTCCATTCTATTCCCATTTGGCCCCGCTTCATGCAACGCAACCACCGCTGGGCCGCATATCACCTATTGGGAGAAAGCGGAGGAAAGACATTATCAAAAGGATACGGACAATAATCAAGAATCAATACTACAATATCTTAAAAGCCACAAGACACTTACCTCAGGAGTGGTTCAGCCACAGCCGGTCTGGGCTGCCACGCACATGGGCCAGTGAAGGAACTCGGTCCATCAAACTCACCCCTGCAGTGAGAGGCAGGACGGAGAGCTCACCATCATCAATAAACAGGTGAGACTATATAGGTCAGCGCATGCTCACCACATACTAGGAAGAAGGGTTCGAGAGAGACAGCAGTCATATCTCAGCATTCTCTTGCTCTCTCCTAGACTCGCAGGGGCAGTGCCAACAACCAGCGCGGTCCACAGCACACGAGCAGGGGAAGAAGCCTGACAAGGGGAATCCACTTCAAGGGAGAGCTACAACCGTTCCCCAACGTCCCCGCAGAGACCAGGTGAGCGTAACAGACTCTCCCTCTGTACTCATTCTTCATGACCTCTCTTCTGCTTTCAATTTGGTAAACCACATGATCCTGATCTCCCATCTCCATGATACCCTGGGCATTACTGATTAGGCCCTGGCGTCCTTCCCAGGTGGAACTTGGCCCCTTTCTCTCTGCTATCACTCGCTCTACTTGTGGAGTCCCCCAGGGATCTAATCTATCCCCCTGGATTTTCAATGCCTTCATGGCCTCCTTGGCCCACAAGATCTCTGCTTTCACCTCCAACTTGTTATATGGATGACACACAGCTCTTTTTCAGGCTACTCTCAGCCTCTTCCTCCTCCTCACCCATCCCTGACTGTCTGTCCGCAATTCAGTCCTGGTGTGCTGCTAATAATCTCTACCTTAATGCCAGTAAGACAGAGATCGTCCTCATTGGAACAACTGCTCCCGCTTTGCCACTTTCCCTCTGGCCAGTCACCTTTGGTCCTGTGCCCTCACCCACTAGTTAGACAAAAAATCTCAGCTTCTCTTCTCACATCTCGGACTTGTCCAAAAACTCCCTCCACCAGCTTCACCTCCTCAGAGGTATTCTATGTTTCTTCCCCTTCCCCCAGAGGCTCACTGTCTCCAGAGCCCTGGTTCTCTCCAGACTGGACTACTGCAACAGGGTCTTTCTCAATCTTCCTACTGCTACTCTCCAACCCCTTCAACTTATCCGGAACAGAACCGCAAGAATTATCCTTGACCTCAAGCCCAAGGACCACATCTCTGCAGCACTGAAATCCCTCCACTGGATCCCTGTTGCTGCAAGGATCAAGTTCAAGTCCCTCTGCATAGACCACAAAGCTTTCTGCAGGCTGGGGCCTGTACTATCTACGACACTCTCTTCCTAAATACTCTTCTAACAGAGCCCTCCTCTCGGCCTCCTCCAACACTCTGCGGGTGAGCCGTTTTTCAAAACAGCAAAACAGAGATTTGGGTATATCCTTATCATCTGCAGGTGCCTCACTCTGGAACATCCTCCCTGCCTCTCTCCATCTTGAGCCGGACCACCTTAAGTTCCGGAAACTCCTCAAGTCCTTCCTCTTCCCTTCTTCTTTCCCTCTCGCTCTTCCCTGCTAACCTCCTTTCTCTTCTCTCCTGCTTCCCTCCCTTTTTTTCTTTCTGACTGGTCGCCTGGTGTACCTACAGAGCCAGCAAGGTCCCAGGCTCTCCCTCCAGTCCTGCACTTGTCTCCGGGTCCTTGCACTCTGCTTTGCACTACGGCACTCGGAATACATTCCATGAGATTGGCAACCACTCTGAACTTAAACCAGGCCCCTGCTGGACTGGGGGCACTTGCCCCCCTCCCTCACATCCCTGTCTGCACACTTGCATGACCTTGAATGTAGATGGCCTAGCAGGTTGTATGTCCTCCCTCTGTCTCCCCTCCCTAGCTTTGTTGTGCCTGATTTTCTCATGCATAGGCGCATAGACCAACCTACTTTGTTTCTGTTTGTCCTCCCCCCTTCCTTCCCCACTCTTTGTCTCATACTTATACCATTAGAAATGCCTCTGGCCTAGTATGCTAGTATACTAGTTATTGTTTTCAGATCATTCAGAATCTTCAAGGCCTAAGAATGACTACTTTATCCCCTTGCTCCCTTCCCACCTTGAAGCGCTTTGAAGCTCTTCACTTGAGTTATAAGTGCTTTACAAATAAACAATTACCTTTAGGCAAACCCTGCATACAGAATAGTTGACCTCAAGGGAATTCTGCCATCAAGACATGAACCACACAGGGTCCCCAAGTTACGGAGACTGCATTGGAGGTGTCAGGGCTGATGGAAGAGGAGGAGGCCATTGCAGGCCTGCCCACAATGTCAGGTGGGGTTAATGAGGGAGATGTACAGGTTGCACACCTGGCCCTGAGAAAGGAGGCTTAGCAGTCCACTGTGGAGGGGTCATCACAAGCTCATGTCCCACAACCGATGCTGCAGTACTACCGACCTTCACTGATGCCTCCACCTAGAGAGCTACCTCACTTAAGAACTGTGCGGCCATCTGTGATGGAGTGCTGCCACTGCTGGTGGGTACCTTGAGGCAGCAGGCATCTCTCTGTGATGCTTTTCATGCAGCTCATGAGCTGCTTGCACAGCATCACGGTCAGAGGAGCCGCCTCTTGTCACAACTGGCAACAGCATTATGTGGCAGTGGCCTTTCTGGATAGGCCGCTGTAATGGCCCCCTCCTGCTCCACCTCATCTGTACACTAGTCAATCTCCACTGAAACCTCCATGTCAGCCAACACTGTGGCATCCTGTGCCCCATGTCCCACCATTGGAGAGTCTGGATGTGCCTGTGTTCCTGATGGAGGTGGAAGTTCATACGGTGGCAGATGAGGTGGTCACAGAACCTGCCCAGGAACAAAAAGGAGAACAAGCTGAAGAGGAATATCAGGCAATTCTTGGCATTGCAGGTGCAGTACTCTCCCGATTCAGACTGGAGGAAGCAGATGTGCCAGAGATACATTGCCAGGCAGCAGGAGATGCTGGTGCTCAGGTGGCAAATCCATGAGAGAATGGTTGCCAGGACGAGCCAGCAAGGTGCAAACGTGGTGCACGTAAGGTTGGAATCAAGAAAGGTATACATGCACTGGTGTCTTCCCATTGGAATTCCCAAGGCTGTATGATGACGGGAGGCACAATTGCTAGGGCTAGAGTCTGCAGAGAGGTTGGCATGGGCTGCCATTCTGAAGGAGACTGGCAGGTTAGAGGAGGATATAGAGTCAAGGATTGACTCTATATCCTGCTATCTTAACAGAAAACAACAAAGGCTTATCTGCAGGAGGTGGATGTTGAGGGGGAGTCGGCTTGGTACATGCATTGTCTGAAATGTCTATGAACTAGCCCGCTGACTCCTGTACATGGTTGTGTAATAGTAGGTTTCCTTTAATTCTATTTATTTGTCTGTATAAGACTTTTTTCCTTCCATATTTGTACATAGTATACCATTAATACAGAATTATTGTTTTATTCATTGCAACAGTTAGCCATCACTTTGTGCCATGTGCAGCATGTCAAAACTTGCTGTTGTATGTGTGCTTTGTGTTTCATTGGCCATGTGCACCTTTCATTATCACATGATATCCACCTCAGATTGTCCTATGGCAGTCAGGTGGTTTTAGGGCACACGATATGTCCCATAGTGGTAATGGCCTATTTACTGGGGGACATGTGTGCATGCTTTGGGTGTGTGTGATGTGTATTATTATGCCTTCATAGCCAATGTACATATGTGGACTATTGTTGATATAGGCAGATGACATGTTTAGAGTTGCACAAGTTTCACTTGTTTAGGAAACATATCTTTTGCTTAGCAACTTCTGTGTTTTGGCATACAAGCATGATGTTCATTAATATATGTGGTGTGCATGGGTGTGTCAACCATGTGTGCTGTGGTTGCCATGGCACTTCCTTTGTAAATATTGTCATGGGTGTTGATTCATGGTGGGGTTACTTGAGGTTGGCATGTTTGTGTCACTTAGACTGACTTACCCATTTGGCCATGTGGACATGTGTTTCACCAGTAGGAAAGGGAGAATCACAAGGGTGTGGATAGCAAGACCTGGTTGACTGATGCCATTTATGGTACAGGGGGGTATAATGTTTTCGGCGTATCTGAGGTGGCCAGAGTATGATTGGAATTGTGTTTCTACTGGTGCCAATTTATTTTGACTTTTTGTGATATGGGGCATTTTTCTGAAGATGTTTTGGGTCGCTTTTTGAGGATATGCACACATTTGTTCAGGTGTCTGACCAGATGTTCTCCAGTGCAAGGATATTTGAGTAATCTGGAGACAGCTTATTCGCATCTGCATGGTCACTTCTCCAGATTGCTTAATCTTCTAAGCAGTGTTCCTTTATGCTGCAATGACTGTTTCAGTGGCCCTTTGGCACTTGTATGTCCACGTGGGTGTGCTCACACGCCCACAACAGCTATACATGTAATTATAATTGTTCTTTTATAATGTGCTTAATACCAGCGATTGGTTTCTAAGTGCTGGATCGGGATTCAAACCTTTGTTGTGCTGCATTGTCTTGCTTCCAAGACCTACATGTTGCCCCTATGCTATCCTTCCTTATTTTCATTGGCTTATTTCATTGTGGATGATAGGAATGGATGTTGGATCCCTTTCAATCAATTGGATCCCCACCCCACATGAGGTCTATGTCACGTGAAGAGAAAATGACCAAGCTATGCAACAGGAACCATGTCGTTGGAGGTGACTGTCCTGGGACCACCCACACTACTTTCATGTTGGAGGAAGATATCTGGCAGGTTTAGTTCATGGAAGACACAAGCCAGAAGAGTTGAGGATTGTAAGTGGACAACACTAAACTGGGCCATGGATGTTGAAGGTGTATAGCTGGCAGGTGTCCTTGCAGTTACAAACATTGTAGGGCTGACACCACCACCGTACTGGGCAAGGCCTGCAAGCCTGTTCCATGGCTTCCAGTGTCTGCAAGCGGGTGTGGGGATCCATTGATGTTGGGTATGTGACTATGCCCTTTGCACAACAGATGATAACTGTGGATCAGCACATACAGTTTGGTGTGCTCATCAGCCAACATGATTAGTACATCAGTGGGAGTCCAGTTGTTATGTTACTAAGTGCAAAGTGTATGGAGAGCACATCCAGTGAGATGTTGTCAAGAGAGTGCTGTAGCCAAAATACATGGGTGTGGGTGAGGAACTACTAAGGTGGGCTGGGTCTTCATCATGGACCTCTGCAGTGAGCTGATGCAAAAGAAGTTCACTCACATGTTTCACATTTCATCAAACACCACATGTCAGTACTGTACTATGGAAGTGTGGCCATTGGGGTGATGTTTATTGGGGGGCATGAATGTGAGTTTGTAACCTTTTGGGACATGTAAGGAAGGGTAGTGGCCATAGAGTGATGCAGATTTTGGGGTGCATATTAGTGGCGGCACTGGGAGGAGTGAAAAGACTGGTGGGGGGTATCTGTACTCCTCTAAATGGCAGAGTAGAAGCACAGCTCACCCAAACCAATATTCTCTATTTGGTAAACGTGGACGAGCAATCAAGGCTTAAGCTCTCAGGAGGTGATGCAGGCTGGTTCTTAAGTACAGTGTAGTCCCCAAGCCCCCACAAAGGAATGTCCACACACTATGTTAGTGATAACACAGTTCTTTATATCAATAAGGTTCAAGTTATATACACACAAACAATAACACACTTTGTGCTCAGGCAATTCTAGAATGATAAATGTGCAATTTCTATGTGGTACCACAATTACTCTTTGACTCCATTAAAATGCACCAACTGCTGACAGTTTCAAATGGCATACAAATCAATAGCAAAAGATATCAACCATAGATTTTTGGAAGGAAAACAAATGGTTAAACAATGGGCAGAGTACTGGGCCCCTACCACCAGGCGCAGTTCTGTCTGAGGATCCTCGCACCTGGGCAACCTGTAAATAATATAATAAACAAGCCCAGTCCATATATTGTTCAGCAGAGTCTTATTTCCTTCTATAAATGTTCTACTACCCCAAGTAACTGGTTTAGAAGAGTCAACATCGGGTCGTTGACGGATCCTTCTTGAGCGAACTCACGGATCATCGAGATCCCTTAAAGAAAAGGGTGAACAATGGTGTCGTGGCAGCAGCTCCATTCCTGGTGGTGCTCATTGATCAACGGTCGTGGACCTCCTGCGAAGATGAAGCGTGCGGTGAACCTCAACAATGATAGTTTGTTGCCGCAAAGAGTCAATGAAGAACGTAGGCCCAATGTCAGGGTTCCATTCTGCTCTTCCTCATCACATCTTGTACTAGGTACACACAAAAATAAACATCCCCATGCCTCCAGTACATCTGCCTCTATTTCTGATAATTGGGGACTCAAACATCCATTCCTAAACCCTCAGAAAACACGTTCATCCAGAAGTTTGCGTTCCTTCAGAGAACGCTATGGGTTGCCGTGGAAACTCTGGCTTCCACTGCATAGATGTTTGCCTCCTGGATTACGGTGGCACGTTGTGTGTGCAGTCAGCTATTCCTAATATAAACTCCGCCCACCCTGCACGGCGCTGCTTCTGAATTTGTTCTGAAAGCTTTGTTACATCTATGATTACCTTGATTCCTGGTTTTGAACTCTTTGTCCGTATTGCGGCTTCCCTTGCTTCGTCTTCTGATTCTGCTCTGCATTGTCTACCTGGTTGACACGGAAGGCTTACTGGATTGTCACGGTTTGCCCTCTTGCACTTTCCTTGCCTGTTGCCGACTCAGAATGTTATTGGACTGTAAACGCTTACCCCCGTTTCGCTTCACCTACCTGTTGCCAACTGGGAACGCCTACTGGATTGTCACGGTTCTCCCTTTTGCTCTGCCCTTACCTGTTGCCGGCTCGGAAAACTTACTGGACTGTGAACGCTTACCCCTGCTTCGCTCCTCATACCTGTTGCCAACTCTGAACGTTTATTGGATTATCACAGATTTGGAACATTTCATCGGTTCAACACATCTAAGTGTCTGATTGTTTTCTGCTTGGGACCTTCAAAGAACTCTGGGGACATTGGCGCAATGGCGCAAGGATCAAGTACTTGTGTTTATGCATCCTCGTGCCAGCGGGAATAGATCTACATTGTTACTTCCGGAACTAACACTGATACTGCTGCAATACTCCTACAAGAACACCCCAAGGTGCATAACATTCTTCTATGGGTAAGCAGACTACTGCATCAGTGTTAGTTCTTTCTTACTTTGTTTTCCTTCAGTAATTGCTGCTTCTATTTTCTCAGTTTTACTTATCATACTAGCTTGGAATACAGTAGTCGAACCACTCATTCCTTGATTGTGAGTAACACATTTCAATTACTGTTTAGTTTTCTTGGTGCTCTGAACAAATACATTAATCCTTGGTTTTTCTTTTTGCAGCCAGCTGTGTGGGTACCAGGGTGTACTAAATATTTTCGGGCAATACTCACCTCAATCTGTCCTTTTGTACTCTTGAGCGGTATATTGTCAGAAAGACTCAAATGCTTCACGACGTGTCAAGCCACCACTTCTGAGTTTAGCCCTTGGGCCTAACACCCAGCAAGGGCGTCAGGTGGCCAGCGTCTTTGTGGACTTTGGGTGGTGGGAAACCCACCAGCGGATTCTCCTCGGTTCATTGGTGACCTTGACTTTCTCCAGCGGGACAAAGCAGTCGACGGTGATGAGCAAGGGAGACCTTGATTCAAAGTGTTCTTAGGCAATGGAGCATTGCAGCTCCGGTCGTCGGTGGCACAGCGTCAACCTGTCCCTGCTTCTGGGCAGTATGGCTTCGCCGGGCCTCCAGCGGTTACGGCGATCCTCCCAACCCTGGTCGACGATGATGGACTTCGATGGCCTCGATGTCCCGGTGCTGTGCTTATAGATTCCTCGGCAGTCCCTGTCTCCGGTCCGCAGCCTTTAGAGGACTGACTTCCAGCGAACCTTGGCAAAGGTTAGCTGGTGCGCGATGGTCCCTTGTAGCTCAGGAAGAGATCTCCTAACCAGGTCCTATCTTGGACCAGTTTCTTGAAAGCACAGCAGCTTTCAGATTGTGTCTAAGGGAAACAGCAGTTAACCTTCTTCTTCCGGCTCGGCTTCGAGATCAAGCATCAATTTTTGACTTCAGCTTCTGAATGATTTCCATCAGTGAGAGGTCCCCATATATACTGTTTGGTCTCTCATTAACTCTGCTGGGTCACACTCAGGCAATCAATCATTCAGAAGGGCATTCATGCATGCAGGCAGCCAATCAGACTCACAGTGCATTCAGGCCATTCTTCTCCATCCAGACACTCACAACAAAAAATGTGTATTGGGACAAGCACCGAGCTATTCAGCACTCCACACTGCATTCATACCCATTTTGGGGACGACTGTCACAGTCTTTGTGTCAGATACCAGAAACCAGACACCCATAACATAAAATGCATATTGGTCACACATTCCATTCACCCAGGTCCCACTCCAAGGGTGTACCCACAACACACAGTCACTGGGAAGGCTCCAGCCAGTCTGGCCTATACTTCTCCACAATACCATATATGGAACAGAGTCAGGTCTTCCCAGGACTTTGAGAAAACAAGGTAACAGGCAATGTAAATCAAGATGCCACAGAGGCCATCTTGTCTTCTATCAGGAATCAACTGATCCCAATGGCTGGGACTGGGTATCCAAAAATGGAGGATACTCAGAGGTTGTTCCCCCACCCATGGTTGCCATAAGGGTATCCAAGGGTCTGTTCACCAAACCAAAAAGAGGAAGAGCTGCACTGCTGGGAGTCCCACATGGACTCCTGTGCAGAAAATAACACAGAACACACATGGTAAAAGGACTACAGGACAAGGACATGGAGGCCCTGTCCCTCCAATGCATTTCCAGGATCACAACGAGGACTTGTGAGTGCGGCCTTAATGTAGTATGGAGGGGCACAGATTAGTGGAGGTACTAGGTTGAGGACTTGTGAGTGCAGTCTTAAGGTGGGATGGGGTGCACAGATCAGTGGAGGTACTGGGACGAGAACTTGTGGGTGCAGTCTTAGTGAAGGATTGGTGAGTCGCAGATTAGTGGAGGTACTGGGACGAGGATTTGTGGGTGCATCTTTAATGTGGGATTGGGGGCACAGATAAATGTAGGTACTGTGACAAGGATTTGTGGGTGCAGCCTTAATGTAGGATTGGGAGCAGCGATCAGTGGAGATACCGGCACAAGGACTTGTGGGTGTGGCCTTAATGTGGCATGGGGGGCACAGATTAGTGGAGGTAATGGGACAAGGACTTGTGGGTGCGACCTTAATGTGGGAGTGGGGGCACAGATTAGTGGAGATACTGGAATGTGGACTTGTCGGTCGCAGTAAAGGAGTGGAAGTAATGGTTATTGCTGCTAAGTAATCCTAGATTACTTCTTCCCTATTGGCCTGGCCAATGTCACACTTAGTGGTGCTGAGTACCAAGACAGCGTTATATTCGTTATGTCCCGGGGGTGTGCCAAGCACTACTCATTTTTCTTTGCGCTGCAGGTTTCTGTGCGCATATCATTCTCTGATGCATATCCTGGCGCAGAATATTTAGGACAAACAATGAGCACGCTTGCGCTACTACTTTGCACGGATTGTGTGCTTTTTCTGTGATTTAGGCATAAATTAGAGGAAGTTAAACAACTGAAAACCACTGTTGAAGCATATTACCTTATATCCACATTTACTTTACTAATACATTTAATATGCTTTGGGTATTACACAGCCACGTTAGTGGTTGTGTAGTTATGATTAAGTTGCAGTTTAAATAGGAAGAGCACTTTTTGGGCGGCCTATAACTCCGCTCCCCCTGGACGATTTGTCACCAAACTTTGCAAAAAAAAAGGATATGGGCCACTCTGAATTTTTTTGCAAAGTTTGGTGATGTTTGGTATAGCGGGCAAAAGTTATGGGGGAGGTCCCAAAACATCTTTTTTTCCCATAGACTGAATGGGGGGAAATCTTTGCGCATGCCTACAGGTCAAACCGCTGGACGGATTTTCACCCAATTTGTGGAAGGGGCAGGGGCTTGGTCCCGAAAGCGTGCTTTTGTAAATTTGGTGAAAATCCGTCCAGTAGTTTCCTTCAAAACGACCCAAAAATATGTCTAAAAAAATTAGTGATATCTATGGCCGCTCCACGGTCACACTTCCCTGTTCGCTCCGCGGACAAGATACTGGTTGGCCAGGGGGTGGCGTCATGACCGCGAAACGCGACGTCTTCGCCAATTGGCTGCAGCGACCTGTGATGTGCGTCAAAATGTGTGGATGCGCCCGACATCTTGGATCCGACGACAGCGCGGTCGCCACCAGAGGCGAAATGCTGTTTCGGAAACTGTTTTGGTCTCCTACAGTGCTTGGGGAGGTTCAGAGAGTAAGAGATGGGTTTGTTTGTTTGTTTGTTTGTTTATTTATTTGTAGCGCGCCCCAGACCCGGAGGTAATCAGGCGCGTATTCAAGAATACTTTAAACTTACAGGTTACAGTTACATACAGTTACAGATTCAAGTAATTACATGGTTCATTGACAGCAAAAGGATGACGATATACAAGGTTATATACACAGGTATTTGTACACAGAGGTGTATACGCAGTATACATTGAGAGTTAAAGGAGCATGAGCGTTGTACGTTCAGTTGCAGGTTAACAGGTGGGTCAGGCGTGAGTAGTCCTAGTGTCGGTCAGTTATAGGTCATTTTCTTTGAGCCATTTAATACAGTTGAGGCTGAAGTGTGGATAGGATTGGTCAGACCTTAAGGAAGATGGGAGGGAGTTCCACAGCTGGGCCGCTTTGACAGGGAAGCTGTTGCCTCCGGCTGTGCTCAATTTAAATGGGGGTACAACTAGCTGGTTGGTATATGCTTCTCGGGTGAGTCTATTAGAGGTTCGTCTTTTGAATCTTTCTGTTAGGTATTTGGGGGCTAGGTCATTGATACTTTTGAATGTTAGTGATACTGTTTTAAGTTTAATTTTGCCCGCTGAAGAGAGCCAGTTAGATTGTCTTCTGATGTCTGATATATGCTCTCTTCTTGGGATTCCTAGTGCGGCTCTAAGGGCATTGTTCTGCAAGGTTTGGATTTTTTGCAGTGTGTGTTTATTGGACCCTATGTATAGTGCGTTGCAATAGTCCAATTTGGATAATACCAGAGTTCTTGATAGGGTGAGGCAGCTGGTAGTGGACAAGTATGGTTTAGCTGCTCTGATCAGCTTACAGGTGTATGCAGTGATAGAGGCCATCACACTCACCTGCTTTGTTAGGGAGAGGCAAGAGTCGAGGTAAAAACCTAATGTTTTTACCTCTTTTGCTACTTTGATGGTGTTGCCATCTATAACAAATGATGAATAGTCATTGTTCAGTCTTTTGATATTTTGTGTGTTCCCCAGTATGATGAGTTCAGTTTTGTCATCATTCAGGCATAGACCATGACGGGCCATCCATGCCTGGATGATGAGGTATATCTTGTTCACCAAGGCCAAATCCTGTTTGTAATCCCCCGAAAGTGGGATGAGAATCTGAGTGTCATCTGCATAGTTTGTGTAGGTGACACCCAGAAGGTCCAGATCATCAAACAGGGGCTTCGTGAAGATGTTATACATGGTCGGAGAGACACAGGATCCCTGGGGAACGCCACACGTGATGGTTACTGATTCAGCTGCTGCAGAGGTAGAGAAAACACTCATGGTTCTGCCACTTAGGAACAACTTGATCCATGCAATGGCATGTGTCGAGAAGTGGACCGCAGATTCCAGGTGGGAGCAGAGCACATCATGGTCCACCAGGTCAAATGCCGCTGAGAGATCCAATAGGAGGAGTAGGGCAGTTTTTCCAAGATCTCTCAGCTCATCGACTTGAGTTTTGAGATCGATAAGTGCAGTTTCTGTACCATGTTGAGGCCTGAAGCCTGATTGTCTGGTACCTAATAGTGGATGCAGCTCTAGATATTTTTGGATCTGTAGGTAAGCCACTCTGTCTAATATTTTTAGCAGGAATGGTACCGTAGTGATTGATCTGTAGTTGGTCGGGATGGGGGGGGTCCAGGGTTTGCTTTTTAAGAAGGGGGAGGACCCATGATTGTTTAAGGTTGTCTGGTATTGTGCCTGATGCAAAAGAGGCATTGATGAGTTTGGAAATAAATGGGGATAGGTCCCTGGCCGCATCTTTTATCAGTTGTGCTGGGCATATGTCACCTCGACAGTTGGTTGGTTTGAGCGAAAGTATTATTTTTTCAATCTCTGGAATGGTTACTTTGTTGAAGTTGAATTCATGTTCTGGTTTGGTAGAGGTAGGTGGTTTACCATTTTGATAGGTTGAAGGAGGAATATTTTGTTTCTTATTCTCAATTTTGGTTTGGAGTGTGGTGATTTTGTCGTTTAGAGCTTTTTGGATGTTAGAGCACCATGTTTTATTTGTGTCGCAGTTGTCAGGAATAGGGATAGGGTTTTCCAGTTCCTTTAGTATAATGAATAGCTCTTTGGTTCTGGATTTAGCCTGTAGTATTCTGTTGTTAAAATTCTCTTTTTTTGCTCTCCTTATTTCATTTTTATGAATCTTGGAGGCATTGATGAGAGCTGCTTTATTTGTCTCAGATGGAGTTAGTCGCCAGGCAGATTCGCATTTGCGTTTTTTCAATCCTTAGAGATTTAAGATGAGGTGTGAACCAAGTGTTTCGGTGTGCTCTGGGCTTACTCTTTCTCATTTTCAAGGGGGCGATAATGTCCAGGGCTTTGGCCATGGTTGAATTGAATTTGTTTACTAGAGCTGATGGATTTAGCGAATCAGGTAAGGAATTTAGAGTTGGGAGGATAGTGGTAGCAGTTTTTCCGTAGTTATGTTTTTTTTATTTCTGGTTGGTACGGGGGGGGGGGCAATATAGTTTACTTAGGTTGGGCAGTGTTTTCGGTTATGAGGAAGGTTATTAGCACATGATCTGTCCAGATTTGTGGGCAGACATCAGTAACTGTTACATTACAGTTGTAGTTGGCTACCCAGTCGAGTGTTCGACCTTTTTCGTGGGTAGGTTGTGATAATCTTTGGATACATTCCAAGTTCTGTAATAACATTGGCGATGTTGATCGCTTGCCTTTGTGGTCATTGAAGCCTAAGTTCATGTCTCCCAGAAGGATGGCTTGCGATGAGTTTTTTAGATTATTTGAGAGGATCATAGAGATGTCCTCCTCAAAGGTTCCAATGGGGCCAGGTGGCCTGTAGATGAGGTGTATGTTGATAGACTGAGAGGATGATGTTAAGAGTTTAGCGGTTAAGGATTCGCAGGATTTAATATTTGAAGGCATTTCTATTTTTATGGTGGGACTATTTTTAGCAATGATGGCTAAGCCACCTCCTCGAGAGTTGGTCCTATCTTCTCTGAGAATGTTGTAGTTAGGGGGCAAGGCAAGCATCAGAGCGGGTCCTGCTGCTTGGTGCAGCCAGGTTTCTGTTATGGCTAGGAGGACATAATCACCTATTTAGATGAGATGGGCAATTTCGGTGGCATGTGCTATTAATGTCCTGGCATTAATAAGGGCACCCTTCAGGGGTGTGTTTGGTTTAGGTGTTGCGGGAGTGACGCAGCTTTTCTTTTTGGTAGGTTTATTACTTGACGTCAGGTGATTATTAATGTGACTGTTAATGTGGGAGTCTCTTTTGGTGGGGGGAGGTGTTTAATTTGGGGGCATTACATTGGGTGTCTCTTCTATTACTAGGTATGGTGACTGGTCTGGCTAGAGGTTCATAGATTTTAGGTAATCTTGACCGTAACTTTGCATTTCTGCCTAAGGTGTTGCACGGGATATTTGTTAGAGGGTGGTGGAGGATAGGTGACTTTATAGACTGTGGGTTAGTGTTTGGGGTGATGGAGGGTCGATGTTCGTCAGAATTCAGTGTCACAGTAGGCATAGATTGCGGTGGGTGGTTTCCTGTTGTCATTGTGGACCAGAGGGTGGACACGAAGATGAGGGTGGAGATCATTCTATCCTAGGGATAGTTGTCTATATCTTGTGGGGGGGCGCAGTAACGTCTAGGAAAGTCACTAGTAGGTTGTTGAATTCGTGATTTCTAGCATTGTAATAGCATCATATTGATTAGCAGCATCAGTGGGCTAAGATATAGGCAACGCAGGGCTGGGTAAATATTGTACTTGTTTAGGTGGCAGGTGTTAATGATGTATTCACCATGCCCGCCTTGCCCAGAATGTTTGCAAGTACTGAAAATGAGAGGTCTCATAAGGATAGTACTTCAGTCCGTGCTGTGCGCCGGCAACTTCAAACTCTTCTAAGGACACGCGTGTTGTTAGCGAACATTACAATTGAGTACATGCTGCAGTTACTATTTTTGTTTGTATGAGTGTGCTACTAATTTATACAGCCCCATGGGTGTGATATGCTGCGGTGGTTGTGGCCAGGGCCTAGAGTCTTGGGTGCATGGCCGTAGGCCGTAGGCCATACTCCCAAGATGCTAGGCCCTGGCCACAACCACCGCAGCATTTCACAGCTATACCTACACCCGTAGTCTCGCATATTGATCAGGTGTTTGTGGGGAGGGCCTAGAGTCTTGGATGCATGGCCAAAGGCCATGCACACAAGATCAAATTTGTACGTAGAGAATGTATAAGGCACTATGGGTGCAATATGCTGCGGTAGTTGTGGACAGTATGTAGAGTCTTGGCTGCATGGCTGAAGGCCATGCACCCGAAAACACAGTTATAAGCACTGCAGTTACAAGCCACTATGGGTTTTATATACTGGACACCCATGCATTCACATATATATGGCCTTACAACGAAGACTCTAGCCTCTGGCCACAACCACTGCAGCATATCACAGCTATAGATACACCCGTAGTATTAAACATCCATCAGGTGGTTGTGGGGAGGGCCTAGAGTCTTGGGTGCATGGCCGAAGACCACATTTATAGGTAGTGAAGTTACAAGAGAGAATGGGTGCGATATGCTGTGGTGGTTGTGGCCAAGACTTAGAGTCTTGGGTGCATGGACGAAGGCCATTGAAATCACAAGCCACAATGGGTGCGATATGCTGTGGTGGATATGGCCAGGAAGTAGAGTCTTGGGTGCATGGCCGGAGGCCATGCACCCAAGAGCAAATTTATAAGCACTAAAGTTATAAGGCAACATGGATTTTATATAGTGCAGTGGTTCTGGGCAGGATGTAGAGTTTTGGGCGCATGGCAGCAGGCCATAGGCCGTACGCCAAACTCCTAACATTCTAGGCCCTGGCCAGAACCACCACATCATATTACAGCAAAACATACACCCGTAGTATTGCTTAGTGGTCAGATGGTTCTGGGAGGGTGTACAGTCTTGAGTGCATGGGAAAAGGCACCCAAGAAAGGCCATGCACCCAAGAACGACCTTATAAGCAGTGCAGTTAAAAGCCACTGTACACCCATACATTCAAATATCTGTGGACGTACATCCAAACCTCTAGGCCCCGCCAACAACCACTGCAGCATATTAGACAGCCATGTTAGTGGCTGTGTAGTTGTGGTGAAGTTGCTGTTTCCATAGGAAGAGCACTTTTGGGTGCCTTATAACTGTGCTCCCCTGGACGAATCCTCACCAAACTCTGCAAAAAAAAGTATATCGGACACTCTGAATTTCTTTGCAAAGTTTGGTGATGTTTGGTCAAGGGGGGAAAAGTTGTAAGGGGGGGTTCTCAAAACGTCTATTTTCCCCTTAGACTGAATGGGGGAAAAAGTTTGTGCCCGCGGACATGTGGCGCTTTCCCTGATTGGTTGTGGAACAGCGTGAAGTACGTCAGCTTTCTTCGGTGCCCCCGCCATCTTTTATTCATGTTTTGGTGTACACAGACATTGCCAGAAACACATACAAAACAAGACAGATTTGCACTTGTCACACTTATGTAATACTATTTCAGAAGGTGACCTTTAAGGAGGCTGGGATGGGATGTGGGAGCACAAACTGAAAAAGTGGAGTTTTCTTGTCACCAAACTCATACGGTTAAATGTAAGTTTGTGCTCTTGTACCACTACTAATTAGTGCTTGTGGGTTAAAATGTTTTTGGAATAATATTGCCGTCAGTCTGGCGTCCTAAGTTTTGAAAACTAAGCCCACCATCTGCACTGTTTGCTCGAAACATCGACTCTGGAGGTGTATGGGAGTAGCGGCTCTCATAATTGGATTTCAATATGCTGTTGCAAAGTAAGAATGTATTTGCCTTCTGAGTGAAGGTCCATTGAGTTGCTTTTTTGGTTGGACACTCAATAGGCCCACACATCCGAGTGAATGTATAAGGGGAAATTGTTTTTTGACCTGGAGCGAAAGGGAAACTTTAGAATCAATTCAAGGAATGAAAGGGTCGAAAAAAATAGCAATTGTTAAGGTCATGTTTTAAAACGTTTGTAAGGCACATGCAATATCAGTCCATGAAGATACTTTGGTGCGAATACGTTGGTGTCCGACTTGGACAAAAAGAATGGAGGCAGTAAATATTATGTAAGTTTACTTTTGACCACTCTACACCGACCCACGTTTTAATTTTAAATTACCGAAACTCTAATTGTGACAATATAACTGAAGTATTATCTTTCTGCGCTGTTATATTTTTCCTCTAATAATGCAGAGTGCACAGGTTCCGCATTTGTAGGGTATGACTGCACTCATCCTTTTTTAGCGTTAATATTTCTTGTTTGAAACGTTATGTTTGCCCACATAGCTTTGTGTATCACTTTGCACGTTCTTTTGGTTTTGTTTGAAATCACGAGATGTAATTTTTTTTTTACTTGCCCATTCATTTTGCCTTAATTATCGTCTTCCTGTGTAGTTGCCATTTTTTTAAATCTTATGGCGCATGCAGAATCTCGGCGTTTGTAGCCTGTTACTATATTTACACATGGTCAATAGTAACATTTCACTAAAATGAAATGTTACCACTTGCATTTGTGTATTACTTTGCACATTCTTTGTGTCTTTTTTGCAATTTTTTGCTAGAGGTTGGTTATTGACACGTATTTTCTGTTACATTTTCCGCCTAGGTACATCTTGCCATACTGTCCGTGCCATGGTTTCCAGATGCAGAGTGACGGCTTTTTCGGACGGCAAATACAACTGCTCGTGTCCATAACAATTATGTGGGATGACACCCTAAGCCCGCTTCTGCGCCTTCTTGGAAATCACTGTGGAAACAAAGCGGCTGCTTTAACCAAGAACCCATAATTTTTGTATGGGAAAAAACCAACATGTTTCTCATCTTTAACATTTGCAATGACGCCCTTAGAACCATTGTTATCATTCAATTGAAAATGGGATTACTCCGATGGTCTCTGACAGTTTCTTGTTAAATAAACCTACTTTACGAACTCTAAAATGTTAACGTTTTCTTTTACAATCCAGTCCATTATTTCAAAATGTAAGTTATTACGTTGTACGTCGCTGTATGCTTATTTACAGGTTCTGCGTCACGTCACGTACTTGTGCTTTTTGCAGGCTACTAAGGGAAGGGAAGAGGGGCTATGTATGAAACAACCGCCTTCCCTTTCTATGGTGGCCATCTTGAAAAAGGATTTTGTTTTGTAATCCGACCCGCCAAAGCCGCCCCGGATTAAAACCAGTAATCCTATTTTTTAGTAGCACACGTTACTGCTTTGCAAATCTAGACTATTACTTGCAAAGATTTTTGCGTCTATGTATTTTACTCAGAAATATGAAGTACATGGAGTGTATGCACATGTTTTTGTTTAAATGTATTTACACTGTGAAAGTTTGCTCTTAACGGAATATTTACTTTGTTTACGGGTGGCTTTATTTTTTGGTATGACAGATAATAAGGCAATTTGCGAACGGCAATGAGCAAAGAGGAAACAAACGGTAATATGGGCCGGTCGATGTACGGCGAAAAATGTTGTGCGTTTGTTATTTGCAAGGTAGCGGCACTGTTTCTCATGCTTCTTCATTACAGCAGTGCTGCTGTTTCTTGGAGAGGAGGGATGGCTTTAGCTGATGTCATTTTCAGATAAGTAGAACTTTTGATAAAAATATATAATTTGTATTGCATTGGTAATCGCTGCCTAGCAATACATGTTGGCGCTGTGTAAGGGAAATGTTGAAGGTGGACGTTCCTACATCAATATAAAATCTATTTCCACACTGTCCACGAGGCATAGATCTTACTGTTAAGTGTGACCTGATTCTGGAACACATCACCGTGCTGTACGCCAGCATATTGTCATGTGGCATTCTTCACAAGGTTTATACTGTTTAGCAAAATAACCTTGTTAAAGGGACGTTATGGTTAGGTTGCCCTATTGAAAATCTGTGACATTCAGTAAAAAAAAAAGTTTATTAAAATGACGTTATACTTAAATTGAACTACTAAAAACCCGTAAAATTCACTCAAAAAAAAACTTTGTTAAGGGGATGTTATGGTTTAGTTGCACTACTAAAAACCTGTGCAATTCATTAAAAAAAACTTTACAAACGTGCCATTATGGTTCAAGGTAAAACCGAAAAACCCCTGAAATTCACCAGATATGGTAGGCTAAGCAACCATACCTGCCCGCACCACTGTGCACTGCTAACACTAACACCCAGGACATGAAAGAAGGCATCACAAATGTCATTGATGACATCACTGATATCACATGTGTAGCCCCTTTGTTTTTCTTCACTGCCATATATATATATATATGTATATTCAGTAAAAAAAAAACTTTGTTAAAGGGACGTTATGGTTCACAGTAAAACCGAAAAACACTTGACATTCGCTAATTATGGTAAGCTAAGCAACCATAATTGGCACCACCTACATGCATTGCTAAGACTAACACCCAGGACATGAAAGATGACATCACAAATGTCTTTTTACTTAACCATAACGTCCCCTTAACAACGTTTTTTTTTGAGTGAATGTAACATATAGACAAGAAAACGAATAACTTGTTTATGATTTCACCCGTTATATCTAGCAGTCAACCCAGACACCTGGGGAAAATCAGATGAGCTGTGTCGGTGTAATGTCTAATTTGGAAACAAATATGCATTGCTTTTTTTGGCAGTACTATGATAAACCAAGAAAAGTGCATGTACTACTCTTATTTTGATTGCTTGGTTTTAAACAATGCAGGCCTGTATGTTTTTATTTCTTCTGTTAGTTAATGGGTTGAGAATGTGTTGCAGTCTGGAATGTTGTTTTTTTTGCCGATTATTAAGAAAATTAGAAGGCAATCACCAATAGTTCAATAGTGGTGTATTAATTAAGGCTCAATATGTACATATTTTAATATGCTTACATTGATGTTTTATGAATATGATATTCGAAATAAAAATGTATTAAACTGGTACAAGTATTGGTATCAAATGATTCACTTTCAGAACATCCTCTTCTGCCATTCCAAACAAATCAATTCGTGACCTATAACGCGGAGTTCTGCATGGTGTATTTGTCAGGGCAGGGTGTAGGGGCTCATCCATTTGTTGCACCACTGCATGTTTTATACTCACAACATTGTGAGACTGCCACCTAACGGCAGGTGTTATCACACACATTTCTGCACTAGTTGCAGCCATGGCAAACAGTACCAGTACGCCTCTGCTGCACTCAAGGCGCGGTCGTTTGCAGCGTTATGCCCTCCTTGCCAGGATTATTTGACCGTGCGGTATGCAGCAGTAAAGGCCAGCTCCAACATTCGGACTAGAGCGTATTCAGTGCCAGGTCTTGCAATTGCACGAGCCGCTTTCATGCATGCACATGAGGGAACATGCGTTTACCATATTGTACGTGTGTGTGAGTTCTCTACTCACAAATCTCAGTTAATCTCTGAAATTTCCAACAGGCCATATCAGCAGACCATCATCCAGGACACCTGCAAAATAGACATGTGTCAATAGTTCATAACAAAATGCGTGTGCAAAACTGCTGATATCGACGATACAGAGACATGTTAGGAACTAGAGGTATTGGCTGGAGGGTATGGGGCGGCCTTGTGGGCTATTAGTGTAGTCCCAGATATTTTCCAACCCTAGCAACACCCCTGCCAGTTGCTATTGGTGAATGTTTTGAAAAATGGAGCAAAGGTGTCAAAGTTGGTCTCCTGTTTTCCAACATCAACACCATTGCTCGCAATATGTATATGTACTCCACATTTGTACACCAACAAAATTTCCCGAAAACAGAAAATATGCAAATAAAACCAACTCAAGTGGCATGTTCTGACGCATTTCTGGTGCCATCACAAATAGGACCCGAGCGACCCTAGAATTATATTTGGCTCTGCCTTTTTCATGGCCCACTCATTTCGATGTCGTACTGAGTGCAATTGTTTTTTTCTAATTGTGCCGTTATGGTAACACCATGGGCCCGATTTACAAAAGCTTTTTTGAAAGGGGAAAATCACGTTACAATATGCTTTGTAAATCAGGCCCACTATGTCATACCTTGGGATGTCATCCGCGAACCACCTACAGCACCTGCAAACATCCGCTCATTTATAAACAGCTCTCTGCACCTGAATCTCCTGACACCTTTCTGCGAGTTGTCATCATTGACACTTTTTCTTCGAAACCTAGATGCAGTTCTGTTGGAGTTTCTACTCATATGTCGCTGGTGCCTGAGATTATAAACATTGGTTTCTTTCACTTTTTTAAGTGAGTAGGTACTGTCCACACATTTGTTTTAGGTTTATAGATTGTGTTTTATTACATTCTATTATTACTCAAAAGGTGCCGACACGTGTTTCGACCAAATACAGGTCTTTATCAAGGCTAACATCATCATATATGTCCATAGGTTATCATATACGCAGAGTAAACACCATTATGAGACATGTGCAGTGTGATCAGTGATATTATGTATTGATGAAATTTCATTTTTAAAACATTGCATAACTGTTATTAAGAAATATAGGCAAGGGTTGAACAAGCATGATCATGCGGTTTGGTATCCCCATAAAGTGAATCAATCATTGATCGGGGGCTCATAGGGGGTTGTTGTTAGCACACAATCATCAAAAACATTGATTAAGAATTAGTTAAGAGATATATATTCATGTATTGTGAGATGTATCCATTGATGGAAAGAAGAAAGGGGTTAGCGCAAAGGAAGGAAAAGTAGAGGAGAAGGAGTTAGCTGGGTTGGGTGCAAAGGCCTTTGCACTTT
The DNA here is from genome assembly GCF_040938575.1 of Ambystoma mexicanum. Lineage (NCBI taxonomy): Eukaryota > Metazoa > Chordata > Amphibia > Caudata > Ambystomatidae > Ambystoma > Ambystoma mexicanum. The sequence continues at coordinate 1,182,447,950 of NC_090925.1, forward strand.
AGATTAAAAAGATGAGAAGTGTTCATTAGAAGCAGGTGGGCATGCTCACCTGGAAAGGTAGAAGCTGGGTTTATTGTGTCTAGCTGTGGGGGCTGGTAGCCTTGTTCTGCGGTCCATTTAAGGAGGTAGAAAATAGAGTGGGGATGGCTGATTAGCCGTATGCTCTGATCGTCCTTCCTTTTAGGCACATCTGTTAGAGGAAACACATGGTGATTAGGTCCAATCAACTCCTGTTGGTGCTTAGGATTTGCATGGGAGTTTGCGCATATTGTGAAACATTGCATGCTAAGGATATCTGTGGTGGTGCCAGCTATCGAGGGGGGAGTGTGCAAGGAAATTGGACTGTCTTGTTACACATACCAACTCCCAAATGACTATCTTCTAGAAAAAAAAAACTCAAAACATTTCTGTTTAACTGAACTGATGTGACATGGAACCCCATGTGCATTCCCAACTTGTACATATCCATAACCATGCCTCTATGCTCACAGTGCCTTGATGCCTTCGGGTTTACGAGTGCTCTACAAATGGAACAAATAAAATGGTATCAAACCAGTCATCTGCATTCACTCCAGCTTATTTCTTCATAGAAGTCCACAAATTGTGAAGGGCCCCTATTGCATGGGACAGTGATCCTTTGCCAGCATCAATTGGGGTAGGTATGGCCAACAAGACAGTCCAATTTTCGTGCACACTCCTCTCTCAATAGCTGTGATGAGGTCCCGAACATATTGGTTCTGGCGGGTCACAAACCTAATGGCTCTCAACTCGCTCTTTATTGAATTAAGGCTTTACCGTCTGGTTCACCATCTGAATCATCTCCCATCTAGTTATCCTCAGCCATTTTGCATTGGCTGCAGTCTGGATACCTGGCACCAGAAGGGAGGCAAAAAAGATGTTTGTATTTCTTGGTAATTAACCGGTATTGATCTGGAATTTCTTTTAGTTTCTTGGATGAGTCTTTGGACAGGTAATTATAATTCTTCTGATGGCGACTTCTGTGTGAAAGAGGAACACACTTAACAGTTGGCAGAGACATTGCTAGGGGGGATAAGGGGTCTATAGCCCCGGGTCTTTTGGTTGTAGACCCAGATAGAAGCTCGGGGGTTAACACCAAAAGACTAACTAGCCCTGGGTCCTGACAGTCACAACATTAGCCTAGCCCAAGATCTTTTCCAGAACTAGCAACACCCCTGACAGTTGGGGGTTTAGTTATTTTATAACTGATAGATGAGAATCAGGAACTACTAGAACCACAGTGTGAGGGTGGTCAGCAAGCATACACCCCTCCATGATGGTGGGAGGTGTAAATATGCCTCCCACCATCATGTACACCTAGTACACATCCATTAATGCTGCTGTGCCCTCAGTTAGATCAAGGATGAATACTATTTTATTGCAATGGTTGTTAGTTCCTGTGGGTACAGTGCCATTTCCTCAGAAACAAACAGTGCACTCTGCTGGCCTTTGTACTTTGGCTGGTGTTTCATTTAGTTCAATCCATGTCAGCATCAGCATGTAGTTATCACATATTTTGCCCCAGTTCTTATTGACACGTGCCATCACATCTTTGGGAAATCCCAGTAAGACCACCACTGCACAGCTCACCACTCCTGCCAACCAACTATTGTTGGAAAACAATGCTCCTTCCTTCCTCAACAGTGGCCCCACCTTGCACGGTGCCTGCTCTTTCTTCTTGGCACATTCTTCATCGTTCCTGTCCATTATTACCACGTTGACAGTGTGCTCTTGGAAAAGGCTCCATTCTCTGCACAGGGTTATGTGTGCCAGGCACTGGGCTATAAGAGGCAGCATTTATTGGGGTATAAACCACTTGCGTGTACCCATTGCATGAATTATCAAAGAGCATACTTTGCAGGTCTCGTTTGACCTCTCCCTCCACACATCATGCATGTGATTATAAAACATGTTGTCCGATACCAGATGGTGCACATTGACTGCAGTGTGAATTATAACGCCCTTGTACTGATTGTACTCTAGCCCCTACTCACTTTCTCTCCTAACACATGTTATCCACAAGTGTGTTTCATTCTCAAAACCATTTCATAATCCCCCCTTTATATGTCCTCACCATACAAAATAATCACATAGAAACAAGAAACAACATGCAAATGCAAGGGAAAAAAACATATGCAACATAAACTATATATTACTCAACATCTGTGGAGTTGCACCTGCAGCGGTAGAGACAAAATAGACATCCATGCAAACAACCGCAAATCCATAATTACAGAAGAGGTACTAAAATGCTTCAAGTATAAAAAAGGGATTGTGGTATCTTATGCACTTTATTGTCAATGAGTGACGGGGTCAGAAAGGGAACGTGGTGTACAAAAATAAATCAATAGGGAACTTTCTACACTATACAACTGAAAGTGGGTGAATAACTCGGTCAGTTCAAACTTTAATAACGCAATGGGACCGTAAAGTAATATGCAGCTTATTCTGGGTCAATACTTGGGTCTGCTTAATGAGAAGGTGGAGCAGTGTCTGGTGCCTTACGAACATCGGATAGGGGGACACAGTACCAAAACACTTTCACCTGAACCACAAAATGCATGGCAAATGCCACAGTGAAGAGTCCCTGGAACCTCTTGGTAACAGCGATGGACGAAGTTGCACACATAGATTTTGTCTCCTGGGAACAACTGTGGCAAATTCAGTTCATAGATCGCTGATGTAACTGTTGCATCTTCTCTTCTAGGAGCAATTTGTCGAGAGAGCACTTTAATGCATTTGGTTAATTCACACAAGTACCCAGGAACCTCCTCTCCCAAATCCACTGCTGCCTTGGGAGCAAATGATGCTGTGCATGTGAAAGTAAGAGGTATGCGCATCCTATCTCGTGTGGGGAAAAGTAGTGGTCTTTGCTGGGCTGTGTTCTCAGACTAAACAAAGCGAGAGGGAGACCTTGCACCCAGTTCCATCTTAATATTACACACAATTAGCTTTTTAAAAGTCTGTTCACTTTTTCTACAATTCCATTGGCTTGCAGGTTGTATATGGAGCACATTGTATGCCTAATTCCTAATAGAGATGCTATTTCCTTAAATAACCCATTAAAAAAGTGAGTTAACCATCATATTTGAGGACCTCACACCCCCCAACGAGGAAATACCTTGCATTCTAGAAATGTTGCCACAGGTTATGTCTCTGGGTGTGCACAAGGGCCAGCCTCAACCCAACAGGAGAACAGACATAACACAACAATAAGGTAATAGTAATCTTCTTCTGACCCCGCTGTTAGACATAACGGCATAGTCAATGTGAAGATCCTGGAAAAGCCCAATATGATGGTGTTGTGCCACGCAATGTCTTGAGAATCTGGTAAGCATTGTAGATGTGGCATGTTGTGCAGTTTGACACAAATGTGTTGAGAAATTCTTGCGGATTGGGGCCAAACCAAGCCTCTGAAATGTCTGCAGCAATGTCCTATTTGGAAACATGGACTGGGTTGTGCATCTGCTCAAAAGCATCTGTTAGCAACTCCCGTGGCATTACCACCTTACCTGTAATATTTTAACTCCAAATCAAGTCCTCTGGGGACTGCGAGCAGCCCCTCTTCACACATTGGCCCTTCTCAACTTGAGGTGCCTGTCCCTGCAAGACAATTATTCATGTATTTGGTACTGCAGTGTATGGAATGGTTAATTTGAACTGCTGATTTACCACCTCAGAATACGCAGTGACATCTGGGTCCCTGTAATAATCCGCTTCTTTGGCAGTCTCGTCTGCTTCATCATTGCTGAGCAAAATATGGTCGCTATTGTGGGTGTGGGTTGTGCATTTAACCAATACTACAAAGGAGGGGTTGAACAATAAATAAAACAATATCCCCAATAAGGCTGCATACTGTATAGGTGTGCCATCAGACTTAAAAAACCTCCTCCTTTTCCATATGGACAACCCTGAATGAACAGTGGTGGTGATGTACGCCAAATCAAATTAAATGGTCACCAAGCATCTCTGAGATGCCTCGAAGGCTTCAATTAAGGAAACGAGTTCCACTGCCAGAGTACTGTCACACTCTAGGTAATACTGCTCCCTGCTTCAACTTAATACACACTACTCCTATGCTCTTCAAGACCCCTGTGTCATGAGAATTGTCCATCCATAAAGTGATTGGGACCTGTAGTACGTAATTTTGTAAATCGGCATGCATACTCTTAGTAACAAGTACAGGACATGGGACATTCCTATTATTTGACAGGCAACACACACTTCCAGTATAATCTCACTGTCATTGTCAAAACCTTCAAACAACTGTCCATCCAACACCCCACTCAATGGTTGAACAGGGTCAATATACAAAACTGTTCACCTCTCACCTCCCTCTTCATCAGTCCCTATAAGCACCACCTCCAAATCAAATGTTATAATAATACCGTGGACATGTTTTTGGTGCACTGCCGGTCTATGTAAACATTCTGATGGCACACTCCATGACTTTCATTGACCGCTTGGCAGCCAACTCAGCAACACTGTTACTCTGTACATAAACAAATCTGGATGCATGGTATCCCCTCGTAATACCATCACTGACAATACTCTTGTTATCACCCAGACCCTGGCAGAACAAATTCCGGGTGTTGAAAATACTACCCCTCCTTCTGAAAAGAAAATGGTCATGTTCAATTTGCTTAACAAATCCCTTCCGAACAAGTTTACCAGTGTCATCTTAGAAAACAATAGGGGTGCTAAGACTTCTTGGTTCCCTTCCTTGATGTGTGCATTTTATATGAATGGAAGCAAATGTATTGCCCCATAGAATCCCTCTGTGTCCATTACTTTACCTGATAATGGAAAACTGCCTTTTTTAATGTATGGTTTTATTGCACCTGTCTCAATCATAAAAGTTAATGATGTGTTGCCTTTCTCCACACCTACCAGGTGTTCCTCTTATTGGTCGGTGGTGGATGATAGGACTGGGCCTGCCAGGGCTCTATGTGGGCTATCCCAATCGGGATATGTATTTGACCCTGGGAATATGAAAGGGTTACCACACACCACACTTGCCCCTGTGTATGGTGTCACTGTGCCATGAGGCAAAGTATTTTTGACCCAAACCTGTGGTGCTGGATGTTGCATTTGTTGCTACACATACACTGGTGCAATATTGGGCACTGGAGGTTGCATCTGCTGGGGTATGGTTTCTTGATGTTGACACTGGGGCTATTGTACCTGCTGAACCGCTTGCACAGGGATCGTGCCATACGCACAGCTTGGGGGCAACTTCCTGTATGGCTGAGGATATTTAACTGCCACTGTCAGTCCATTAGTATACACTTGGGATTATATGCGTAAGCTTGTCCGCTCCTACATTCTCCTGCAAAATCACCCATCTCCCCACATGACCAAAACTGTCCAGACCCACCAAATCTCTGCCCCATCCTGCCATATCCTCCTCCTCTACCTCCCCAGCCACCTTGAAACAGTCCTGTTCCCTACAGATAACCTTGTTGGTATCCCCCCTGGTAACCAACCTTGTATCATCGCTAGTACCCTCGGATATCTGGATACCCTTGGTGTCCCACTTCAGTCCACTTTAGTGCCATTCTCACTTCTATCAAAGATGTTCTCTGTTCCACCTGCTGTACAGGTGACCCCATAATCACAGCTCCTTCTATACTCAATGTTTCCAATTTCTTTTTTACTAACGTCTCCTCTGCCTTCTGTGCATTATCCGCTACTTGCTTTGCCTTCTCCTGTCGCCTTTTACAATGAAGCACTATAATCAGATGAATCGGCATCCAACCCTTGACCTCAATCCCTACTATCGCATTTAAGTCCTTCTGCACCTCCTTGGGGAGTGCCTTCTCCAACATGTAAAAATTGCTATTGTCTTCTCCCATATTTCCCCTGTCTCAGCCCTCCATATCTCCGGAATATGTAAAATGTACAGTGCTGGATCTTCATCTTCCTTCATAGTGTGCACCATTATTGAATGCATGTCCAGTGTGTCATGTTATTCTGTTCTTAATGCAGCCCACACTCCAGCCAGACAATCATTATAGTGTGACCCATCATGATTCTTATCATCCATCCATACCTGGGATCTCAGGCCTTTGTCCAAATGTCATCTGCTTGGTCCCCCACAACTACAGCAAACAAGGTTTTCATATCTCCTAATGCCAATGTAATACCTGCAGTCTGTTTCACGAGCACATAAATCCACTTTCCCACCCCTGCAGCAAGCAAGGGCAGTGCCTTAATCAAACCGTTTCTATCCATGTGTGGACAAGACACCTACTGTGCTCTGGCAGGGCCTTTATGTGACAATGGAAACTGTGTTCCCAACTGCTTCACTGGTAATTTCTTCCCCCCTTTGCTTACCTTTTACAACTGCCATATGACTTGGTCATACTCTTAATCTTGGACCTCACAAACTCTCTACTCTTGACGTCACTCTAGGTGGCACCACAAGTGGACTGGCCTATAGGGAACTCCGGAGATTTCCCTGTAGGCCTCTGCACCCTTGGCCTCTTTTGTGTGGTATGTTTTACATTTTATCATAGGAAAGGGTTTGGACTTGCCAAAAATGTGCAATTCGGGGCAACTTTTAAAATTATTTCCAGATCCTCTTTTGGTTCCCAGTCCACCCCTGGGCAGCACCTCTTCTCCCTGCTCTTCATCTGTCACCCACTCTTCCTCCTCTGCTACTCCTGCATCAGATTCTGATTGAATGGATTCATAATCTAAACTATCTGTGTGTGGTCACCCTCCCATATACACTTCATCATTATTACCATCATCACGTGTTTCAACATATACCACTCTAATCACAGTACTGTAGAATATCACCTGCTCGCCATTCATCAGTATCCATGGACGCTCTTCGCCCTTCACCCCTCTCCTGCTTTACTCACTTGGGCTCTGCTTCTGTCCTTCAGAGCACTGTTTCTAAACGTATTGGTGCATTATTTTCTGCTTCCATCACTAATGGGTTGTAAGTGACACTCGCTGCTAAGAGCTGCGGGATGTTTTCATAAAATGTTGGGGCATGCTGTCACGGGGCTACATAGGGCACATACTCGGAGTTAGTATATCCTGCAGCTGCTTGCATGGAATAACACCCCTATGGGGTTTGTGGGGTTGCAGGGACTACATGAATTGTGGGTTGTTCACATGGCACGGGTGGCACACTAGGTATGGGAGTGACATAAGGCACTTTTATTACTACTTCTACCCTTTTTGAATTCTCTGGGACAGCTTCTGAATCCTCTACCATTGTCCAAAGTTTGAGAATGCCCTTCCTCTTCCTCAACTTCTTTGCCTTATATTTTGATGCCAAATAAGTATACATATGACCAAGAACCTCTCTAATATTTGTTCCTTCTTCGAGCTAGGCCTTATACATTCCCCCTCTCATATCGACCACCCCATTTTTTCCCAGTACAGCAGAAGTGCTGTACACATATATTCAAGGGGTGTCATGGCACTTGTGTTGTATCTAAACCTAACCGTGTAGTGCTATTTCACCTCTTAAACACTAATCCAGTGGCATCAATCCTCTCCCACTATTATCCACCCTTCCCTTTACTCTTCCCTTGTCACCCTCCCTTCCCTTGTCACCCCTCACACCACACAACACTCCCCACATCTCATCAACCACTACTTCACAACACATAAATTCCATATCACCTAAAACCAGAAATCAATAAAAACACAAATAAATACACAGTGCTTTATATCCTTCCTCAATCTCTACTTTGAGATCAAGGCATGTACCTCCTTCTGCCCCCTTATGCAGGGCAAAGGGATCCAAGGTCCGCCACTTAATGGACCTGCACAACAAAATCACAGTTATGTACAAATGGTGTAAACCCTTCCTTTTTGCAATTGGGAAGTGAGAATGTACCTTCTCACACTCCCTTGTGCCGAGTGGAGTGTTCCCAGGTCCACCATATAATGGACTGCACCTTTTATTTAATTCTCAGCGCTGCCTTTCTCCAACAATCTGAGACGTTTCTGTTTTACTCTCTCCATCCTTTGCCTCATAATATATACTGTAACATCTCCTTAAAAAAAAACACTATATATTAACACATGGCTTTACACACTCCATCCATTCACCACCAAATCATGCCACATATAGTCACTCTCCACTTATTGTTTTCTCCTGCAAAGGTGCACTTACATCTATGGGTTTTCCGAGCTCCTCTGACACAGGGTCCCATCAATGGCCTGCACACTCTGGGAGCAGCGCCCCACTCCAAAGAGCAGACAGGGCTTCTGGCAACACAGCGCCTGTGGACCTCTCTTCAAGTCATGCACAGAGGACTGGCCGCTGTAGATGAGCGCCACTCCCCAGATGCACGGCTCAGACACTCCGACTTCACAGAGAGTCTGGGATCATGTCCAGGTCACCAAATTGAAAGGATCGCAGCTCAAAAACCAAAAAATGAAATCAATACAAACCACAAAATAACAACTGCACCTCTTTACACAGGAAAACAAGGTTTGTTACATGCAAAGAGTGTCTCATACGGTCCCATAGAACCAAACTAACACACGGCTTTTCTTATCTCAAGACGTTACAGCTTTTATAGTGGAAAAACCACAAATTAGCAATAGTATGCATAATATTGAGTACAGCATAATCCCACCACCCTCCTTGGCTACCACCTTTAGAACATGCTAATCCCCCCTTTTGCCTTTGACTAATTGGCCACATCTATATTGCCCGAGTTACCCTAAACATGCGGTCCCCTAAATCGTCACTGCCAAAACCAGGTGAATGACTGGTGGGTTCTTATGAATAGGTTTGTAAATTTGAGACCATCACATGATGTCCACCCTCCTATCTATTCTAGATGCAATCAAAGTAACTTGGCAAGGCCAACCCGGCTTCCTCATTAACCCAAATGCCATGGTGCACACTAGGGGTGTCACGGTATTAGTTTTAGGACGGTACGATAACCTTCTTGCCAAATGACGGTATATCATGGTTATCGCGGTATAGCAGGTGGAGTTAACTAATCTTAACAAATATTTTCTAAAAGGTCATAAATTGTCAGATTCATCATCACAAACAAAACCAGGCACCCAGGGCCAGAATTGGACTTTTCAACATACTTTCCACTGAAATGCCCCCCTTGCTTCCACCAAACACGTGTGGAGAGGAGTGGTGCGGGGGAAGGGAGCCCTGCTGGGACTGGCAAAGCAAACTGAATAGCTTTTCTTAAGTGGTCGTTTAGGCTTTTAGCTCCCCCACTGCTACTGGTGAAGATGAACATGTTGCCATCTTGATAATCTGCATGCCACAGATCAATGGAGGCTGATGGTAGAATAAACTTGTGCGCATACACACACACACACACACACACTCTCTCTCTTTACGTTACAGCCTTTAGTTTACATGCGGGCCAAAAGGTGTTCAGCAATCACGCACATGTTTCCCTTTGGTATGGCAGGAGGGACTACCCGCAGAGATGAGTGAATTTCGCAGTGTGACTTGTTATATGTAAATTCAATGATGGAGCCAGGGAAATCCCCCATTGTCATATGTTTAGCAAACCTTATCCATCATAAATATATAAACCCCAAAGCAGCCATCCCAAAGTAAACCCTTTTCCTTCTCGTCACTGTATTTATTCTTCCTATTGCTAATATATTGATTTTATGTCAGGCAAGTATGGTTTATGGAATGGCATTAAAAACTGCTCCAACTGAAACTACTTGGCAGACGGCACATCCAACAGTGCAAGACTGTGCAGCACTTGCTTACTGCAGCCTTTCCAAATCAGATTGAAAAGCACACTTAATGGTATAAATGGTATACCGGTATAAACAATGTGACGGTTATTATTGTTCAATTAAGTGGTTCACGCTATCTTTAACGGTATAGCGTTGTACCGTTACATCCCTAGTGCACACAAGCTGAACCCCAGAATTTATACAAAATATATTAGCATTGCCTCTTCTCCTTCTATCCTAAATCACAAGACATTCCAGACATGCCTCCTCCCTTTTCTCCTCCTCACTCCAGGGGTGACATGACCAGTGCATCGCTCTTGAGTCTGAATTTCAAGGATTTGTCTGCTTAGGTTGTTTGTCTAGGTGTAACTCATATTGGGTGTCCATCTGGGGTGAGGGCAGTAGTGTTCTAAATCTTTGCCTACCTCATTGGTATCACAGAGCCTCATGCCCTATTCGCATGAATTTGTTCTCAAATGGCACATCTATTCCTGCTCTTTTGTCAACTAACATTACATTTCAGGCCCTGCAGCTGGATACAATTAGTGCTTATCTGTGCCCCATGGGTGCCTCTGACCTCGGCTTATCTCCTGGGGGAACGGGAAACGGAATTTGTTTTTGGAGCTGAACTATGAGAGCCACAGCTCCACACCAAGGCCTGTGTTCTCTTCTGTTTATTGTGTACTAGGCCTTAATATAAACATGGCAACACTTCTGACAAGCTAACACACCTACCACGCTTCTACCACACTGCCATGCTGACTCCGTCTTCCGGTCTTTTCAATCCTTCCTGCACATCACGCTATCCTACATCACTACAATACATCAACTAACACTGGGCCTATAATACTGTCGTATCTATGACTTCTGCAACTGCAACAATAGTACATGTGTTGCTCTTTCTATGTTGCTATACATATCTAATAAGTTTCAGACCTAACTAAGACAATGGGTCAGATTTGTGGAAAAGTATGAATTTCTTCCTCAATTGCTGCATGCAGAGAACGACACTGCGTGAGCCTGCGTACAGAATAAAAAACGTGTGCCCAGCGTATTCATGGAATTCACTGCACAAAGTAACCGTATTCGCAACTCTCACACGGAATGACCCCGACACGCGCCCATGCAAAGCATAAACAGCAAGACCAGCTACCTTTGTGTGCTTCCCCAGGCGTGAATACATGTACCCTTCAAACAGTGCATGAGGTCCCCTGCGAGCAGGCCTGCATGTCGGGGACCCTGTGCAGGGTCATCTGTAACTGTTGGTGGCACCCCAACAACATGCATATGAAAATGTGTAACTCAGTTTTAATTCAGAAAATCTGCGTGTGAATCCCTGTAAACCATTCCTGCACCTCGCTACACTGAGTATGCACACTGCTAAGTTGGATAGGGACCACGGTTGCATACACGCACCCCTAAATCCGACATGCAAACTCACCTCTGCACTGTGATTCCTATGCACAAGTGTCTTTACCCCTGCCTTCGGGTGGTGTAGAGATCGAGGGATTTACGTGGCCATTTCTTTGCAGAGAGGCTGCGTGGGTGATTCAATGAATATGTGTCATTTGATGCAATTGTGGGGGTGCGAGGGACTGTACCGCCGAATGGACACTTTTTCGCATTTTCTTTTCCATTTTCTGTGTGGTGCCCCATTCCTAGCACTCAGCCCAAGCCACACTCTGTGTGGTGTCTCGCACAAGGCGATCACCGGCACAAAGGCGGGCTGAGCCTGCGTGAACTCCACGCACGTCTTGGAAAAGTCCTGCGCATTCAATTCCATTTATCGACAAGTGGGATTTTGCATGCAGTTTGGCGCGCCAGTTCCCTATTTCCCACGCAAATTATTCCATGAATCAGCCCCCTAGTATGCGCTGCCCGCGGCTCAATTTCCACTCTGCCCCCCTGATATGACATTCTAATAGGTTTTCCTGAACCCAAAATGTTTTGCCTGGCTGGGACACTGCACGTGCATCCAAACATTATGTAGGGAATATATATTATTGATGGGAAGGGGGATCCAGTCTGGGTCAGGAGGTTTTTGATATCTTCTGTACAGAGACCCCTTTTTTCTGTATTTCTAAACAGTGTTGGCCGGGGAGGTGGGGGGGATTTCCCCAGTGATATAAACCAGCACGACTCTCCTAGGCTGAATGCCCCTATGTCCCCACGCAGTAAATAACAAACCCGGAACATTAGTTGATCATGCTGCCCTAATATGTCATAAATAATTGTAATACCAAGATGTTATTTCTCAAATCTATTTAAGAGTGTGAATATATCATCTGAAGAGCTATCACTGAAACAAGGAAATACATTATTATCGGTAGCCTACATCATAGCAATCATACATTATATCTTATAAGCGAAAAACTACAAAGTGTTTTTTGCACCATTGTAAAATGCATTTGTAAATCTAGCCCTGTATGTTCTTATGAGTCTTTAAACCTCATGTGTGAGTTGCATTTTTATTACGATTAATATTTTGGGCCACTACTGCAATTTGTCATAGAAAAGTTCAGCTGTTAATCAGTGCAAGCTCACTTTTCCAGCGAAAATTGATGGAGTGCTAGATTAGCGTAACCATTGCTGACGTTGGTTTCTGTGACGCATATATGGACTGCCTTTCAGTTTTTCCTGAGGATAATTTCCCAGTATGAAAATCTGCACTGCTTCATAAGGTGACTCAACTACTTGCCTTGTCTTCTAAGCATGAATTCCAAACTTGGAGGAAAAGTGAGTGGGCCCAAAGGAAGATGGCCTACAGTTGGGGCTTTCCTATCGGGAAGGGATTTTTGTTTGAAGCTCAATTTAAAGGGGTGCCTTGTAGCCTTCACAATGGAGGAGCAGAAGACAAGAACTCGCAGACCTAAAGAACCACGTGCCCGTCCGCACTCAGAGACTGAAGAAAGAATAATCTAGAATGGCCACTGGCGTCCTTCTTCTCTGTTTCCTGGTGGCTCTCCTGCGAGGGGCCAGTGAGGCGTGCGGCGTCGAGGAGACTATTGAGGACCTAGACGAGCTGATGGAGCGCGTCAAGGTGAGGCTCTCCTCATTCTCTGTTTGGGATAGCTATTTCAATATTTTTTTTTTTAATTCTTTACCCAATGCTTTTTATCTTTATTTCAGGGTAAACCATATGCAACCTGCAACTGTAATCTAATGCCAAATAATATGCTTGTAAGTATGCTAGCTATGTTTTTAATAGCATCGGTTTCAGTGTCAGAAACGCTAAATTGATGAGTATAAACAGGTGTACAAACAAAACAATATTATTATCATAGTTATGCTTTGACTATTGGAAAATGAAAACCAAGAGGTGTATATTACAAACGTGGAACAATGTTACAATTACCTGATTTGCGTATTATCATACGATTCGTCCATGTTGTTTACATATTTATGAATTATGCATTCGTGTTGTAAATACATCGATGTGCATGTTTCATTAAACCTACTTCACCGGATCTCATTTTAAAGTCGCACACTTATAAATACTTTACATTGAAGACTTGTGTGAATTTGTCTCTAACAACATATTTTGTCCAAATAATCTCTTGACAGAAAAAGGCAGGTTCGCCTGAATGCTTATGCCTTCAAGTTCCTCAGGTAATTGTAAAACTCTATTTACACATACCTCCTCGTTTGTGTGATATTGTTTGTTCAAGTTAGCGTGGCCATTTGGAGGAATGTTTACTCCTCAAGTCGAACATGGTGTGAAATCATGTGCAAATTGTGCAATTCTAAAAGCATTGGATGGCGTGCAGAGTAGGAACGCGTGTGTTATGCACAGTTCATTGATGACGTCCTTGAATGTGTATCAAGAATGAAGTTGTGAAAAGTCAGGCAAATTCTTTAAAAAACGACATGTGCCTGTGTTTGCGATGGCCCTCATATTAAGCGCACACTTTGCTTCACTAAAGAATGACAGTGCGCACACATGAACGTAACATGCATTAGACGCATACATGTCCCCAGCTTACAAAGTGCAATACATGCACAAGTCCCTGGATAGATAGAAAAGCAACACGCAATGGCACAAAGTAAACGGTTCTCTTTTTTAACATTTGTACTGAAAGTGGTGTGAACGTTTGTGCATATTGAACCGGTGTAAAGCAAAAAACGAAGCGTTCCTCCTTTCTATCTGCCCAGGCACCAAATGTGACTTGTTCCACTTTTTTTTTTTTTTTTACGGGCAAAACGCATTAAGAGAAAGTGCCTTATTTTGCACCTGCGTGTATAGGACTAGCCCCGTTATTGTCATTGTCCCGACGTAGACATGCCTACAGACACACCCCTTTGTCATATGCAAAGTTCTTGAGTCGGGAGGCTCAGCACACTACTGTGCACTCATTAGCGTGTACAGGTTTTTATAAGTGTGAGACTGATCTCAAATGGCATTCACGGCAGTTTTAGGAAGCAGAGGAGCAGGTGGCACCGGCCAGTTTGCCAGTAATGCATTTTCTGCCCTGTCGATGAATTGTCAACTGGCCACAAAAGTATTTACAACCTATCCACAATAGGCTTTAGTCATTCACTTGCTCCAGTGTAAACGGCGTGCTTTCTAGAAAAGCATTGGATTTCTTCAACATTTAAGCGCATATACATTTGGTGAACGGAGGATAGCACGAGGGTGGCCTTGGAAGCAAGACCACGAAGAGCAGCCGAGGCTCGAATCCAGGAAACGCGCTTAGAAACCGGACTCAGGAATTAAAATGCAAACTGTTTACCAGCAAAGACCAAGCCTTTCGAAAAAGACTTCACATGGAATTATAACCCATTGTAAAGTGAAATGCTGAATAGTAGTTGTGTGAGTAACACCGATAGGTCCTTTATCTGAAATGCCACAGAACAGCTGTCTTGGAAATAGCGCCTAAACCTCTTGTGCCTTCAGAGCTATAATGTATATAGTTGAGTTGGGTGTGTTCTCTAGTGAGGAGCATTTCCCTCATGCTCTGCCACGCATGTACCTGGATGAATACGTGCTTGGCTTGCTTAGCCAGGTTTGAGGCTATATGGGTCTGGTATACACAGCGTTTTTCAATGGCACTGCGCTATTGTAAAACACGTTCATAAGTCAGGCTCTCTATATCTAGAGCCCGAAAAAACAAATTCACGTGTACTTGCTGCAAAAGCATTAACAATGAATTTACTACCCGAGACATATTGGGGAATTCAGATTAATACGTGCTGGTGATGTCATCACGTATTGCATTCGAAATGTCAAGGCGGCATAAATAAAGTGCGGATGGAACTCTGGGTAATGAGTCTAGAATGAGCCCAAAATTGACGAGCGATGCGATGCGGTGCAGAGAGGGGACACATGCAGTGCAGTGGTTAGTGCAGCTCCCCTGAATTCGAATTTCTCAAAATCCCCTTTTAAATTCAGGTGCCGAGGTATAACCCTGAATTCACCCCTTTATCTCTGTCCTTGGCTAATATAAATATGCAAAAGACGTTTGCTCCCGGCTATTTCTATACCTGGACTTATTTTCAAAAGGCACACAGACCCACGTGGGACAATCTTTACATGTCCATGTATCTCACGGATTATCATGCACTCAAATGAATGTTCAGGACCGGGAGACTGCTGCTATTTCCGCACCCACATGGAGACCCGATCATGTGCTTTTTCTGTAAGGGAGATTATAAAATAAAGTCCCCAGAGTTGTTTTTCTTTCAGTATCAGGGCACGCTCTCTGTAGTCCCCAGTGATTAAACACATGAAGACCACGTTCAGCCTCATCTGTTTCTGACTGTGCCGAATGCTTGCCGTGTGGTGGCGGGTGCACGCCCCCCACAGATAGGAACAGATGGCGCCGCAGGAACGATGGCGTGTGCATGGCGGATACGGCAGTTCCGTGCAAGCTGACATTAACCTTCATTTACATTAGAGGATGCCCACCACATTGTATCAGACGCATTCAGGGGCGACATAATGAAAATATTGCACTTGTGCAAAAAAGCGGAGCAGATACATTTAGCACCGATTTTGTTGTTTTGTTATTAGAGAATGTAGCAAAACGGTTTAGCACTAATCAGTTTCCACTAAAATGTTTTTTATTTTTTTATCAAGGGGCAAATTGGATAAGGTTGCTTTATTTATGATGTGTGCTGCACAACTGCGCAACATGAAAAGAAATGTAGTAGATACCTTTTGGTGTATGTTATGCAGCAAACATAGTACAAAAAACAGCCTGGTTCATTTTTGCCAGCGTGCAAAAGTGTTTGGATAACATGGATTGTGACAAAATCTGGGTGCTCCATTTTCTATTGTCGAAGCTCACCAGTACATATCTTTGACAATCTGGCTCCAGATCTTTGAAAGTATCATTTTGTCAAAGAACACATCCTGTAACCACAGTACCCAATGCTGCTCGTATTCCCATTAAGGGGCATGCAGTCCTTAACTCACCAACAACGCATGCGCAGTGGAAGTTATTGCATAAATGTGTCCCAGCATCCTCGAACACTGTAATGGGGATGCCATTGGGGCTGTTTAAAGCAATTTACCTTTCCGTGCTGGCAAATGTAAAATGCTCAAACTTTGCCCTGCTGCTAATCCCATGCAATCTTGTTGTCTGCTTGTATAACATAGTGTACTGAAAATAGAATGCCGGCTTTCAGGCACTAGGCCTTTCTCACTATGTCTTTGTGCTTGCCGGTGCAGAACACGTGCAACATGTCATGCTTTCGGCCTGGATTTGAGGATGTCACAGGTGTACTTGACAAACATTTCAAGACCAGCATCAGGCCAAGGAGGACGGACATTGAGGTGCTCAGTATCGAGTGCTCGGTAAGGGCTTTCCCTGTCAATTTCAGTTGATCTTTCAGAAAATCACTGACTCATGAACATAGCTGTACTAACATGTGTAGGTAAAGCCGGATTCCACGGGATACATTTAATGTAGCTTATATTAACGTGTGTTACAGTTTTTTTGCATTACATGTTGATGTCATGGTTGAAAACGAAAGGATGCATGACAAATCATAAAGTTAAGTAACCGTATAAAAGAGTATGCATGAAATCGCTAGTATAACTGAGTATGTATTGCAGTCACGTTTAACATTGCGCTGCCTCCTGCCAGCACAGAGAGGAATTACAGCTGACGCTGGGGCAGTTAGTTTTAAGCATCGACTAACTTTGCATAGTCCTTCCCATCGACCTTTCTGCAAAACGTTGTAATAATGAATGGATCGAGAAATGCTTATGGTACTATGTTTATTTAGTGCACGCCTGCGGCTTCCCACAGGAGACCAAGTATCCATTGGCATGTAATCAATTAATGAATACCTCGAAACGGCTTTTAAATGCATTAGATTAAACTAGTTCAACTGTTGTTTTGCAAGCTGCAGATTAGTGGGAAGGGGTGTTGCTTGGTCTGGAAAAGACCAGGGCTACGCTAATGCCGGGACGGTCGGGACTCAGGGCTAGCCAGCCTTTTGGTTGTAGCGCTTGAGCTTCTATCTAGGGCAACAGCCAAAAGATCCGGGGCTATAGCCCCTCCCCCACTAGCGACTCCTCTGTTAGTGGGTGTTTTTCAACCAACCTAATTCTACATTGGTTTTATGTAACAACTACTGGAAGATCTCTTGCATGAGCGCAAGCAAAGAAACAAGTATTTAAGGTGATGATGTGTGGCCATATAGTATAGCCAATAAAATGCCCCTGAGCTGGGTAAACAGGAGATTGCAAGTCACTTTGGCATCCCACGACCTCACAAAAGATCTCCCTCTGAGGTCTAACTCCTCTACCTGCTCATGAACCTCCTCTACAACTTGCAATATTCTAATAACCAACGGTAAGCTGCATTTGTTCCTATATCTAAATCTGACCAATGTTTTTCATCGTGTTTTTCACAAGTAAGAAACCACTGCATCTTAAGAAAAAAAAAAAAACATTTCCACTCAGGTTTTATGTGCACAAAGAGGCAGCCGTTTTTCAACACTCTATGGCAAAGGAAGGGGAAGGATTTGGTTTTGATGGAAAAGTTTCCCTAGGGCACCTGAGCATTACAACTACAGGGCTCTCAGGGACCACCATTTTTTCAGCGAATCAACACGGATTTTAGCTAAATAATTAGGGGCCTAATTCACATAATGTTTTCCAATGGGGCTTTGCCATTAGAAAACGCTTCTGTGAATTAGGCGGTTAGTCTCCAAAAGTGACAAGGTACATGTAATCAACAGAAGATGCACACATGTATCACCTGAAAGTGGAATGAAACATTTTACACAGGTCTCTTGGTTTCTGCTCACTTACTAAGTGCCCTTTCAGCATTCATTAAAACATTGCTTTAGAGGAGAGCATATACAAGCTGCTGTAATGTAGAAGTGGCTGAATCGCTCAGGGGAAATAAGCTTGTTCACTTTGGGTAATTATAGTGTTAAATTATGTGACAAGTTTCAGTGCATTTGTATCATGTATATTTAGAACTATGTTTTAAAGCAAATCAATTTACTGATTTAGTCTTTGCTCTTGTTGCATTGTAATATGCTTTCTTTGTAGATATGTTAATGTATAATGTACACTTATGTATAGAGAATACACATGTAGAGGATGCAGTTGAGGCTGGTCTATCCAGTCGTTGGTGATATTTTATGGATGGTTTAGTTCTCTGGGAGGGACTTAGTTGCCTTCATTTCAATCTCACAGAACGACGAGAGCGCCACCCTCCTGTTGAGTTTCCCGCCTTGGCTGCATTGTGGGCTTTCTTCCCAATTCTGCATCTATCTTTGATTGTTTCCCCTTTTCTTCAATTCACCAGTCCCTCCCTGGTCCTCCTCACCCCACACCCCATACCCTCCTCCTTTGTTCCATGATTGGTCTGTGACTGTCACAGGACCGGAAGAAACTGCAAGGTCTGTGGAGGTTTTTCACCTTCACCAAGTACTTCTCGGCCAGTTTGGCTCATGAAGCGAGGAGATAGACACCCTCCTGGTGAGTTGCTTGCTTTTACTGCATCTTGGGTTATTTTCCCTATCCCGTATCCATCTTTGTTTGGCTTCCCTTCTCCAGTCCCTCCCTGAACCTCCTCCCTCCACACACCCTGCCCGCCTCCTTTATTCCCAGATTGGTCCATGACTGTGTCACGGGACCGGAAGATACACTCTTCAGACATCCCTCCATGGAAGCCGGCCAAGGGCCAAAGGCAAATGGCAGCTCCCTAGGGCAGCTCCATTACCCCTTTTTGCCCAGAATTCCCAACCAGGCCTTTAAAAGCTGGCTGGTTCAACAGTTAGGTGGGTGCTGACCATTGTTCTGCATTGCCCCCTCTATAATCTGTGACTCCTGCATTTGGTGTGCATCTCGCTGAATATCTGAGTCTAGCCGTAGATTGCATGTTGCTGAAAATTTGAATATAACCACCTTATTACTTCTAACTGAATATTTAAATATAGCCCTGTTTTGCATTTAGGTGAATATTTTGAGTATAGCCATGTTTTGCATTTCGCTGAATATTGTGAGTCTAGCCTTGTATGGCATTTAGGTGAATACCGAGTGTAGCTTTGTGTAGCCTCCGGATATAGCCCTGTATTGCATCTAGCTAAACACCTTAAGTATAGCATTGTATTGCAATTAACTGACTATTTTGAGTATAGAATGTATTGCATGTAGCTGAATACTCTAAGTGTAACTGGTATTGCATCTAGCTGAATATTCTGAGTATAGCGCTGAATTGCATTTAGGTGAATTCTGAGTGTAGCCCTGTGTAGTTTCTGAGTGTATCCCTATATGGCATCTAGCTAAACACCTTAAGTATAGCCTTGTATTGCATTAAACTGACTATTCCGAGTATAGCCTGTATTGCATTTAGCAGAATATTCTGAGTGTAACTGTATTGCATATCTCTCGGGAGGATAGGTCAGTGGTAACGTGCTCGCCTTGGAAGCAAGACGACACGGAGCAACACAGGTTCGATCCCCAGGTCCGCGCTTAGAAACCTATGGGTATTAAGTGCGTCATAAATAATCTATCATATCATATCTGATTATTCTGAGTATAGTCCTGTATTGCATCTACCTACACACCTTAAGTATACCCCTGTATTGCACTTAGCTGAACACTGAGTGTAGCCCTGTGTAGTTCCTGAGTGTAGCCTGTATTGCATCTAGCTGAATATTCTGAGTATAGCGCTGTATTGCATTTAGCTGAATATTCTGATTATAGCACTGTATTGCATCTAGCAAAAGACCTTACATAGTGCTCTGTTTTGCATTTAGCTGAACATGCTAAGTATAGGCTGTATTGCATGTAGCTGACCATTGTGAGCATAGCCTGTATTTTATTTAGCTGCCATTTTGGAGTATAGCCAGTATTGCACTTAGTTGACTGTTCTGAATATAGCCCTGTATAGCATCTGTCTACACCTTAAGTATATCACTGTATTGCCTTTAGGTAAATACTGAGTGTAGCCTTCTGTAGCTTCTGAGTGTACCCCTACATTGCCAATGAGAATTTGAGCAGTGTTCACTCCCCCTTTCTTGAAGGATGTGCCACTGTAGCACTTCATTTAGAAAGGTGATGACGTCTACTCTGGGGCAATATTGAATGTATCAAGGGTGGCCTTCATAAATATGTACTCTAATAAACATGACCAAATGATGTCAACTGATACCATCAATCATAGTCATGTCATTCATTTCTTTTCATTCACAGAATTTGCTGTGTGAACCCTCATGTGACACGAGGCGGCAAAAAAACATGTTGGGATTCTTGAAAGATTTGAAGGAGAATTTACAGCACATCCGCACACACCAAAGGGTTAAACGATTCCTTCATATTAACTAAGTAAAGGAAAAAGCAAAGACATATTTATTATGAATCATTTTCTATAAATGCACATGTTGTGTTATTTATTTCAATAAAACACGTATGTTTTAATTTGCTCATTGTATTTTTTGTTAAAAAAACATCTCATGTTAATGTGAGAGTCATATGAGCTCGCTACAAAGTTGTATAGCACATATCAAATTCATAAAAAGGTTTAATCGTTTGAACGAACATGTTTGCAAGTAAAAGGAAACATTTCTATATTAATGTGTAGCTAAAATGTCATTTGCTTGTTTTAAAGTCAGTGATTTTGCTTTCATAATTGACCCGTGAATTTTATTTAACGTGTCACCTACTTTGAACATTTGGGGCATGATTTATAAAAGTGTTTTACAATGGCGCAATCTTGTTAATCAGGTCCTTGGCAACTACATTCGTGGGTCCCTCCCGGTGGGATGAACTGAGACGACCGCACTTCCAATGCTCCCCTGTGGGCCCTCTTCCCCACAGCACATATGCAGGGCTCCCTGCTCGTGTGCCCCACATCAGCGCCGTGGCTCTGTATCACCTGTGGAACGGTGGAATCCCCTCTGTGGCCACAGTCCTGCTCACCTGCTTCCCAAAGGACCACATCATTTACCTTACTGTCCTCCTGTCCCCCCACTGGACTCTTTCGTGACCTCTGCGACTCTCTCTCACTCTCTATTCTCCCGTCTGGGCCTACTCATTCTGCAGGGCACACTCTTGATGCTCTGATCTCTTCTGACCTTCCCCTCTCTGTCCCTCTCTCCACTCCTCTCTCCTGGAGTGATCACTTTCTCCTATCTTCCCACCTCACCCTCCCTACCCCACAGGCAAAGCCACCCTCATCATTGCCACCCACCTTCTCGGTCATCCGACCCATGAAGCGCGTGTCAGTTGCGGCTTTCGCTGCCACCTTCTCGCCCCCCCTCCCTCTTCGGCTGACTCCCACCCTGACACAGCCCTCTCCTTGCTCCACTCTGCTATATCTGATACTCTTGATATCCTTGACATCCTTGCCCCCGTCATGAAAATCCGCCTGAAGCCCAAAGCCAAATGTAACTCCTAGTATGATTCGGATCTTGTCACCCTAAAACGCAAGTGCAGGGTGGCAGAGAGGAAATGGCGTGCTTCATGTTCATCCTCTGACAAACTGGCCTGCCGCCTGCTCCAAAGGCAATACCGTCTCTCTGTTCTCACCAAGAAGAGAGCCCTTATCCAAGCCCGCATCTCTGCGGCATCTAACAACTCGGCTGAACTCTTTAAAATCTGCAAGGAGCTTGCCACCCCTGCTGCAGTCTCTACCTCTCCTGTCCCCTCCCAGGCCCTCTGCACTGCACTGGCCTCCCACCTCATCTCTAAAACTCAGGACATCCTGTCCTCACTCTCCTCCTATCACCTCCCCCCCTCTCTTCCCTGCTCTTTTTCTGGCCCTTCTGCAGCCACCCCTCCTCCCTCCTTCTCTGCCTTTCCCCTTTTTTTCTGCTGACAAGGTTTCCAGACAAGTCCGATCTATGAAAGTCTCGTCTAAACAGATTCACCCCTGTTCCTCCAAAACCATCAAGGACCACATCGACTCCCTGGCTCCTGCCCTGGCTGACGTTTGCAACCACTCCTTCGCCTCTGGAGTCTTCCCATCCCCCCTCAAGCACTCCCTTGTGCACCCTCTCCTTAAGAAACCCTCTGCCGACCCCTCCTGTCCGGCTAACTATCGCCCAATCTCCATCACTCCCTTCCTGGGCAAGCTCCTGGAGAAACTGGCCATCTCCCAGCTTAACCTCCATGCTGAAGCTGTTGATAGTCTCCATGACCATCAATCTGGCTTCAGAGCGGCCAGAAGCACGGAAACTGCTCTCCTGAACATCCGTGAGGACCTGCTCTTGAACCTCGACTCCAACACTCCGTGTGTTCTCATTCTGCTCGATCTCTCTTCTGCCTTTGACAATGTCAACCATGCCATCCTGCTCAACCGTCTCCGTGATAACCTGGGTATCACTGGTCAGGCTCTGGCGTGGCTGACCTCTTTCCTTTCCAATCGACCCTCCCAGGTCCAACTTGGGTCCTTCCTCTCTGACATCTTTTTCTCCACCTGTGGCGTTCCCCAGGGATCTAATCTCTCTCCCTGGCTGTTCAACCAGTATCTGGCACTCCTTGCCCACCGCATCGCCGCCCTCTGCCCCAACTTTCAGTGCTATGCGGACGATACCCAGCTCATTTTCAGGCTACCCTCGGCCTCCTCCTCTCCCTCCCTCATCTCTGACTGTCTGTCTGCTATCCAGGAATGGTGTGCTGCCAATGACCTCTGCCTTAATGCTAGTAAGACTGAGATCCTACTCATCGGCACACCCACTCCCTCCTTCCCTGCAGCTCTCTGGCCGGCCTCTCTTGGCCCTCTTCCTGCTCCTACCTGCAAGGCAAAAAACCTCGGGGTCATCTTCGACTCCACACTCTCCTTCTCTCCTCATATATCTGACGTCTCTAAGAAGTCACATTACCAGCTGCACCTCCTCAGAGGTATTCTTCCCTTCCTCTCCTTCCCCCAGAAGCTCACTGTCTCCCGAGCTCTGGTTCTCTCGAAGCTGGACTACTGTAACAGCCTCTATCTTAATCTGCCTGCCTCCACTCTCCGCCCTCTGCAACTCATCCAGAACAGAACTGCGAGACTTGTCCTTGGCCTCAAGCCCAGGGACCGTATCTCTCCAGGACTGAAATCTCTACACTGGCTCCCAGGGGCTGTGAGGATTAAGTTCAAAACCCTCTGCATTGTCCACAAGGCCGTCTGGGGCCTAAATACCGTCAACTCTCTCTTCCTAAATATTTTCCTTTCCGAGCCCTACGCTCATCCGTCTCCAACTCCCTCAGGGTCAGCCGCTTCTCGAAGCAACGAGCTGGGGGTAGATCTCTCTCCGCGGCAGGGGCCTCCCTCTGGAACAGCCTTCCTGCCTCCCTGAAACTTGAGGAGAACCATCTCCGGTTCCGGAAGCACCTCAAAACCTTCCTCTTCACTTCTGCTTTTTCTCTCCCTCTCCCCTGCTAAATTCTTCACCAATACTGCACTGATTCTGCAACTGGGCCACTCTCACCGACCTCGGTCCTGGGCCCAGTCACTCTTCACTTGCACTGCCTCCCTGGCAACCCCTGCACTGCGGGACTGTCTCTATATCACTACAGCCCCCCCCCCCCCCCAGCACTTGTCTGCACTTACCTTGCACTTGCCACCAGCTGGCCCTATTTATTTATTATTTTATTTCTATTCTACTTATTTGTACTGCACTCCCCCCTCCCCCTTCCCCTTGCACTTTTTCCCTTCCCCCTACCCCTGCACTTGCGCGGTCAGAATGACACCTGGCCTAGTAGGATCGTTGTCTGTCTTCCCCTTGTTCCCCCCTCCCTGCCTCGTCGCGCCTTGAAACACTTGTGTATAGGCGCGTTACAAATGCCTTATCATATCATATCTTACAACCCACCCTCAAACCTGACTGTCCACCCTCACAAAACTCGCTTTGTTGGACCTGAAACATTGTCAGAAGGATTCCTGAAAATGTTAGTACACAGGAACTCTAATCCACCAAAATGTGGGTGGTTCGGTAACACAGGAACTCAAATCCCCCAAAATGTGGGTGGTTCTAGTTTCCCTCAAACTAGTGCACACAGCAACAATTGCAACCCCCTACAAAAGAGTCTAGGGGTCTTATTTACAAAAGCACTTTGGGATGGCGCAATCTGTTGTGTTCAGTTCTTGGTGAAATCAGTGAACTGAGCCGCACGTGGGTATAGTAGACTTTACTAGGTAAGTTTACATAGAGCAAATAGTTTAAGTATATAAGCAGGGAGAGACATCCACCGGCCCCCTCATCCTTTAAGTTTCAGGCCCCAACTGACAAATGTAGAACACATAGGCACACAGCATTCCTAACATTCCACACCAACATTCTGTCAGGGACTCACTCGAGCATGCAGACCAATCAAACAAAGGTAAACACAGACATAACACAATCCCATTTGGAAAAGCTTTTGTAAATCAGGCCCTTGGTGTTGGCTGCAGTAGATCTTTACCGTTTATTTTATGTAGTTGAGATTTATAACAACACTACCTAAGAATGGCTTTTCTGTACAGCATCTTTTATTTAAAGATTATATACATATCCTGTTCCGTAGAGCAGCATTTTTATTGTTGCCATAATACTAAATGTGACAGAGTGCATGGGACATATCGGTATATACTACTCACAGCACACAATGCTTGTGATTGCAGAGGTTTATCTGGAGGCATTCCATGCTGCACACTCACACGATCTCGCTTTTCTATACATCCCCACCCCTGACGACTTATTACAAGTGCTGTTCAGCTTCGGCTCCCTTCCTTCACTCGCCTTCCCTACCTCGCCAATTCACAGCTGATATAATGCTGCCCTTTAGAGCACACACAGCACAGAGGCCTAAGGGCAAAGACAAACAAGCAGTGCATGTGGATATTTGCCAGTAGTCACTTCTGAGCATACACTAGGGTATCTTGCATCTACCCCCATGTCCAGCAGGTGTGGCACATCCATGTTATGTTGGTATGTTATATGTTATGTTATGCTATATGGACTTATAAAGCACAGCGTACGCCCAAAGGCATCTTGGCGCTGGAGGGTACAAGAGTGAGGCCGATGGAATTATAAAAGAAGAGTCTTTAAGGTGCGCCTGAAAGCCAGGTGGTTGGTAGCGGCACAAAGAGACAAAGGAAGTTGGTTCCATTCTTTAGCTGCTGCCACCGAAAAGGCGCAACCGCCAATTCGGGAACTTTTAAAGCGAGGAACCTGAAGTAGTAGCGCAGTCTGATTGTGTTGATTTATAACGCCCACCGCTACCGCCCAGGGGCATAACTACAGTAAATGCCCCAGAGCCTGCTCCCAGAGACAATGGGTGTCATATTGCCCTAAAAGGGTTTTCATGTTTCAAATGATACAGTACTATGTGTTACAAGTATTATTGTACACTGAATAGAAAAAAAAATAGACAAAGGGAAACATGCAGGAAAACAATAAGGTCTAGAACATGTGTGTAGGGAGGTCATGCTGCCAGTGGATCAGTCACAGGAAATTCCCTGCATCATGAAGTTGGCAACATGCATCTTGGTGCATTTCGTAGTAGACACTTCACGATCACACCCTAGCCCCACATGGACCTCATTTTGAAAAGTTCCTCTCCCCGCTGCCCTCTACCCCCTCACCCAACCGCACACAGAGGGGTTCAGCGCCAAAGCAGCATTGCAGGGGGACCCTGCAATACCTTTACCTAGCAAGTGTGAATCAGCTTAGCATGGCAGCACTTCACACTGAAGAAAGAAAGGCATGCGCATGACCTCTGGCCCAGGACCCTCACATTTCTCTGCCAGCTAGAGTACAGTTATCTTGGGATTGCCACCTCATATTATGATTCTAATTGTTTTTGTAAAACGCGCTTAATACTGAACAGCTTTCTAAGGACGGCCCCGGATGTGTACCTGTGTTGCCCTGCACCGTGTGGCTTCCAAGACGAGCACGTTGCCACTGAGCTATACTACCCCATTCTCCTTTTGATGACCTGCCCAGCTAACCTGTCTGTTGCCCCGTGTGTGACACTACCGCCAAGGAGGAACACCTGCAGGACGAATATTGCCTGGTTTACAACAGGTACAACTTTATTTATTGAAGATGAAAATCTGAAATATCTTCATAAATGAACAACTGCAAATATACAAAACAAAATGAATGAAAAAATGTTCATGTCAGCTAAAATTGCTAAACATAATTGACACACACTAGATTAGTACTGTGAAGAAATGACTTCAGCCATGCAGGACTACACGAATCATTCGGGGCTAAAACCCCTACTTAGCCCTCATGCTACTGCAAAACAGGAGTGATCCCAATCACACATGTGAAACAGGCACAGTTAAGACGTGTACCGAGTTTGCCTTTTGTGGTTACATGGGACAAGGGAAGGGTACATATACACCTACATTAAACACACCATATGAAATAATTACTAAATATAAACACACTACTACCACCGACCTCTTTGGAAAGAACAGCTAATATAAATATATAGAAAGATGCAGCACTCTGTGTGTTGAAACAGGTGTGGAAGGCAAGAGAAAAACACAATGTTCACAAAAGGCTATATTCATGTGCGAAAAAGAGATAATAATTGACCTAACCAGTCTCTAGAGCCCAAACATGGACCATGGGGGCAGTTATCAGTCAATAATATCTTTCTGCTGATCTTGACGGTTCAACAGCATTGAACCAGGCTCCTTGGTTCTGTGGAAGCAGTTTTCCCCAGGCTTTAAATTGGTGGTTGCGTTGCTCCAAATGTGGAGCAGGTGTTGAGCCAGTTTCAAACTGAAGTTCGCTGTGGTTTGGTAATCTGTTAGACAGGGAAGATGCTGGTGACTGGATGAGTCAGGCGATTTTATGCAGTGCTAGATGGTCATGGTTCGATAAGGACGACAGGATCATCTCGACCGTCACTTTGGATTGGTGACAAAGAGGCAGATGGTTCGAAAAGTGGTTCAAACAAGAGGTTGCAGCAATTAGCGTCAAGTTTGAGCTGGAGCAACGATGTGTTTGGCTGGAGTGGTGCAGAGGAGAGCAGGCTTGAATGTGCTGAACACAGGGAGGCTGGAAAACACATACAGGAGTCCCTTACCTCGAGAGCGGTCCTGGGTATCTGAGTAGCTGGCAGATAGGCAGGCCTTGCTCCAGCAGCAGGTCGCCCACAATGTGCTCTGTGGATGGTTAGTTAGCAGATCTTGCCTCTGCCATGGACACTTAATCTTCACCTCACTGGAGGGCTTTGGAAAGTAAAGTCTGTGAAAAGAGGTCGACATGAATTATTTCTTCTGCTTGGATAGTGCGAAAGTGAATCAAAGACTAGGTAGGAGATGGATAGGAGACCCCTATCTTTTTTAAAGCAAAACTGAACAGGTGATTGGACAAAAGCAAACCTGCTTCAAGGGGCGCATCCTTGGTTTTGTGACACGTGGTTGTTACCTTCTTACATCATAACCAAAGTGCTTTGTGATAAAGGAAATGAGAAAGGCAGGAAGGAAAGAGGCACAGAGAAACACAATAGTGAAATCCTTCCCTGCTTGTGCTGAGCATCGTCTAGCTACACTAACCCCGCCCCCTTCTCAGATTGTATCATCACATGCCCATTGATATTCAACACCCTTGTGTGAGGCTGGTCCTGTTGGGTTGGGTGTGCCCGTTGATTCCTGTTTCTGAGGACAGCATCTTTTGGGGGGCTGTACTGCTGGAGATAGGTGTCACCAGACCTCAATAATAATCAAAAGAGAGGCACAGTCTTTCAGAGTCTTGCCCTGTGAGCTGTCAGGTCAAGATTGTCTGACTGGATACACATAACCTTTCCACAGCTGAGCTGGTCTCAAAGTGCTGACACATGTATGACGTTGTTCTTTATAGTTGTGAATTACTATCCACCATTCCTTAACCTCAGGTCTCGTATACATGTTTAAACTGCCACCAGAACTGCAGTTCCTCATGACTATTTGGTTTTGGAACAGGGGCGTAGACTTTAAATGCAGCCTCTGTGCAGAAGTGACTTGGCTGTCACAGCGGGTGTCTAAAGGCCACCTGTGATTTCTGAACGTCTCTGTACCCCTGGAGAAGAGACACTGCAGACCAGGACTCTGATGCAGGGGGCACTATGTTTTTTGGCATGGAGCTTATGAAAGGGGCATCTGGTTGGCAGATCAGCCTCTTTGAGATCGAATTATGTGCATCATGTTATCCATCTACCTATATATTCAAGGAAGCAACTTTAGTTGCAGGGACGTTAAGGTGAAAACGTAACACAGCAAAACCTCTGAAATTCAGCTACAGCCACCTTAACTTTGTGCCTGCAGTTGCACAGCCTATGACCACAATGATGACATCACAGATCACATCACTGATGACATCACTAATTACATTGCAACAGTGACTGGCACTATGCATGGTCTCCAGCCATGGTCAGTGTGCATGGGCATATGTATTTTAACACATGAATGGGTACTAATTATGGCCTTCGATTATGGATAGTGGTCACAACCTTCATCCATGTGCACCTAATATTTTAAAACACTAACAGGCTACCAACCATAGATTTCGGTCTTTACCAGTGGATACAGCTTTCAACCATGTCAACTGAATGTTATATGCACTGATCAGGCACTAGCCATGGACATTAGCTCAATACTGCCCAGTGGCCACAATCTTTGGCTGCACCAACTGTATATTCTAACATATAAATGGGCCAGTAGTCATGGCCTTTGACCTTGAGCAGTTTGTACATCTTTGGCCATGTCCACTGTGTATTTTAAAATAATAAAATGCAGTAAGGGATGACCTTCGGCCGTGCCCACTGTGTATTACACAACGCAATCCAGCCGCTATCTGTGGCCTTTGGCCATGGCCACTGTATATTATATACAGTAACCAGCCGCAAGGCATGGTCTTCAACACAATACTAGCCAGTGGCCACAGCCTTTGGCTATGCCCACTATATATTCTAACATATTAATGGGCACTAGCTATGTCCTGTAGCCATGGCCACTGACTACAGCTTTCAACGTTGTCCACTATATATTTTAAAACTATGATGGGAAACTAGACATGACTTTTAACCATGCACATTGGTATTTTTGAACCCTAACGAACCACTAGCTATGGCCTTTGGTGCTGGCCAGTGACCCCAGCCTTTGTCATGGCCTAGACAAAGCCTAAATTGTCATTAAGGTAATCAAAGTTTTCATGAGCTTACTTATAAATGATGTAATGTCTAATTCCATTCATGATTTAATCAATTATATACAATGTAATTATTGTAATGCCATCAGTGTTCTTGTATAACATGTAATTAGTGATTTAATCAGTGATGTGATCTGTGATGTCATCATTGTGGTCATATGCTGAGCAACGGGGGGAGAAGTTAAGGTGACTTTATCAGAATTTCAGGGGTTTTATGTAGCGTTAAGTTCTCAATTTAGCAACCCTGCAACTAAAGATTTTTCCTTGAATTTCAATTTTTCTTTTACAATGTATTGTTCACCTTAAAGTTCAAGGGTTTTGTTATTCCAAACACAATTGACATTAACAATTCAAACAATTGGGTTGATGAAAACAATGTATCATATGTAGAAAATAACATTAAAAATAAATTGTGCAACCACATTCCCCCCAAATAACACTGTTCTTAAAAAACTTTGTTTGCATATTTAACTTTTAAAGTGTTTACATTTATTTGTACTGTTGATGAATAGAACGTTATTAAAGTGTTACAGTAACTATGTACAAAGACTACACTCAATGTGTCCTAAAAAAAATCTTTACAAGACTACTGCCCACATATATATGTACACATTTGTTTTTAAATGGTTTTATAACTGCGGCTACCAAATATGCATTTGTGGCTAAATGCAGCAACGACTGGGGAGCTTTATCCATGTCTTCCACAGGGGATAACACAGCTATAATGAATTACATGAGGATATTTCATTTTTTTAACACACACTGCATTAAAATGATCAATTAAGGGTCTTTCATCCATATATACATTAAGGGCCCGATTTATGGACTCGGGCACAACAATGGTGAAAGGGACGCACGCCGAGATGGACCCTGCATGAGCCGTGGTGCAGAAAAAATATTACATGCATTGTGTATTCATGGTTTCAAAGGGGCATTACTAGCCGTCACCCAAGTAAAAAAAAGCTGCACAAGGAATGTCCACAACATGCCCCCATGTACACCAAAAATCAAGCAAAAGGCCAAACCAGGTGCAAGCGTCCGCGTCCACCCCTGACCCACCATCCAGTACCCCTGTGAGAAGGCGTGCCCTCTCCTTGCAAGGCCAGGCTGCACCTCAGCGAAATTGTGCACCTCACCTCGCATGCCCAGACGGCACACCTGCGAAAATGCAGGCCCCCTCAGCAAGACCAGGCTGCACCCCAGCAAAATCGCGAGCCTCACCTAGCAAGTCCAGGCTGCATCCCTGCGAAAACATGAGGACTCGCTCGCAAGGCCAGGCTGCACCCCAGCAAAATCGCACGCCTCAGCTTGCAAGCCCAGGCTGAACCCCTGCCAAAATGCGGACCCTCCCTTGCAAGGACCGGCTGAACTCCAGTGAAATCGCATGCTTCACCTCACAAGCTCAGGCCGCACCCCTGAGAAAAATGCATTCCCTTCCTTGCAAGGCCAGGCTGCACCCCAGCGAAAATGAGGGCCCTCCCTTGCAAGACCAGGCTGCACCTCTACACCCCCCTAAACCCTTGACATCCATTCTGGCTGCATACCCCCCTACTGCACATAAAATACTCTAGCCCAGACAGCACCAACCAGACCCCTGCAGACTGGACACCACTCACCAGTCCCGCTCACCTGTGATACTCACCAGAGAGCCCCCTCTAGTCTGGACACCACCCACCAGTCCCCTCCAGACTGGACACCACCCACCAGCCCCCCTCACCTGTGACACCACACTAGGAAGCCCCTTGCAGACTAGACACCACCCACCAGCCCCCCTCAACTGTGACCCCCCCCCAGACAGCCCCCTCGAGTCTGGACACCACCCACCAAGCACCCCTCACATGTGACCCCCTTGAGGCATACCCCTCCAGTCCGGACACCACCATCCAGCCCCCTCCAGACTGGACACCATGCACCACCACCCCTCATCTTGGCCACCCTCTCAGGCATCACCCTGCAGACTGGACACCACCCACTAGCCCCACTCACCTGTGAAACCCCCCCGGCAGTTCCTCCAGTCTGGACACCACCCAATAGCCCCCCTCACCTGTGACAACCCTGCAGGTATGCCCCTGCAGTCTGGGCACCAGACCCACCCCTCACCTGTGACACCCCCCAGGCAGCCCCTTCCTGTCTGGACACCACCCACCAGCCCCCCTCACCTATGACACCTCCCCATGCAGACCCCCGGCATTCTTCCACAATGCCAGTGCAATGCATTTCAGCAGCTCACCAATATGTCCACCGCAAACACGATCAACAGGAAGCACTGTAGATCCATCCAGGACTGGAACATCTACTGACACACCCTTCCAGACCTTAACCGACC
This sequence comes from Ambystoma mexicanum, assembly GCF_040938575.1. Taxonomy (NCBI): domain Eukaryota; kingdom Metazoa; phylum Chordata; class Amphibia; order Caudata; family Ambystomatidae; genus Ambystoma; species Ambystoma mexicanum. Next base: position 1,182,479,568 of record NC_090925.1, read on the forward strand.
CACCTCATACACATGTGACAAGTGAATGCAATGCCTTGTGGCATGTGTATGTTGGCCATGGCACATTTCCAAGGCATCAAAGCACACCAACTGAATGTGTGCCCATGACTGAAGTAAACATACAAAACTATTCTACAGACCCACCAACAATGGCCAAGCGTGTCACATCCTGAGCATCAGTGACCTGGGAGGAAGGGGTGGCAAAATACCTGTTAGGAACAATAATATAATAGGGCCATGCATCAGTGATGGGAGGGCAGTCAGAGAGTGCATGAGTCACTGAAACAGGGAAATGATGCTGCCACACGAAACAGCAAACATGGCTCACTACTGCATTCCAGTGACAGAGGTGGAGCAACACACGAGAGAAGGCAGTGTGTGACTGCAAATGCTGGTTGGCATGTCTGTATGACATGGGTCTAAAACAGCAATGACAAACAAAGCTGCAAGTAACGTGACCATGGCCCACCTACACATTGAGCCCACCTCCCTCCACCCCAACCACACTGATGCCAAACACACAGTGATGCTGCACAGCTAAATGCAAATGAAAAAAATACAGTGCAGACCCAGTCGTCTGATGGACCCACCCCCAGATTTTATTTATTTATTTATTTACATTTATAGAGCGCACAACAGCCCTGACGCATCACAGTGCTGGTTTACTTAGTTGCATAAGTGCTTGCGAAGACATCCATACATACATGTTACATAGCCCTATGTAGCAGGGTGCGGCTTACTTAGTTACATAAGTGCTTGTAAATACATACAGTTTGCCTCACCCATCTTGCCGGTCAGCAGCAGCATACGGATGCAAAAGTCAGATTAGGTGGCAAGACATGTTGCTCAACCCCATGTTGCAGGGAGGTAGCAGCATACAAGTGCAAAGTTAAGGTAGGTGGCACAGACGTGTTTCCCAGCCCGATGTTGCAGAGCGGCAGCAGCATACAAATGCAAAGTCAAGATAGGTGACACAGACATGTTGCCCATCCCCATGTTGCAAGCGGCAGCAGCATACAGGTGCGTTGGGATAGTTTAGACAGGTGTGGCTAAGGTGAGATATGATAGTGAGGGGGCGGAGTGGTGGGAGGCGGGATGGGAATGGCGATCTAATGCCGCAAACAGGCGACCACGGGGGTGGGGGGAGGCACACGCAGAATAGGGGGACGAGGGGGTGGGGAGGGAACACACAGCAAAGGGCGACCAAAGGGGTGTGTGAGGCACACACAGCATACGGGTGACCAGGGGGTGGGGGGAGGCAGAACATAGCATATTGGGCGACCAAGGGGGAGGGGGGCTCACAGAGTATACGGGTGACTAAGGAGGTGGGGGAGGCACACAGAGCATACAGGCGACCAAGGGAGTGGGGGGAGGCACACAGAGCAAACAGGCGACCAAGGGGGTGGGGGGAGGCACATAGAGCATACGGGCGACCAAGGGGGTGGGGTGGCACACAGAGCATATCATGGGAGGCACAGCATAGCATACAGCACACAGCATAGCATACATCATACAGGCGACCAAGGGGATGGGGGGAGGCACAAAGAGCATACAGGCGACCAAGGGGCTAGGGAGAGGCACAAAGACCATAGGGGCGACCAAGGGGCTTTGTGAGGCACACAGAGCATACGGGCGACCAAGGGGGTGGGGGAGGCACATAGAGCATACAGGTGACCAAGAGGGTGGGGGGAGGCACACAGAGCATACGAGCGACCCCGAGGGTGGGGGGAGGCACGCAGAGCATACCATGGGAGGCACAGCATAGCATAGAGCATACGGGCAACCAAGGGGTTGGGGGGAGGCACACAGAGCATATGGGCGACCAAGGGGGTGGGGGAGGCACACAGAGCATACGGGCGACCAATTGGGTGGGGGGAGGCACATAGTGCATCCTTCCCGCACATGTCAGGCACATGTGCATCCTTCCAGCTGCAACCATCACACCAATAACAACCAACAGGCAGGCACACCACAAGACACATGACTTGCAATGGAGAGACGTACTGGCTGACAAGTGACCTATCAACGTTGCTGACACATACATGAACTGCATGAAACATGGAATGTAACAAAATGAAAGATGTATTGAATAAAAATATGCACAATTAAAACAGGAATCAAGTTCCAGGGAGTCCAGGGGAAAATATGAAAAGAAAAATCAACCCTACGCCTAAATAACTATATACATGAAAAACTGGGAAGGGAAGGAAAGTCTGCAAAGTCTGGGGCAAATAATAAATAAAAAAAGTAAACCTACACCTAAATAACTATGTACAAAGGCAGCGGGCTAGTCCTCCTCTCCAATCTCATTCAGGCTTTTCACCGGGGCTAAGTCCAACTCCACGTCCTCCTCCGTCAAGCGAGCCTTTGTTTTTGCCTGGAGGGCTTGCAGGTTGTCAGCATCTGCGCTTCTAGCTGTCGCGCTGCCCTGCAAGCGGCACCCAAGATGGCAGCCCATCTCCTTGACCTTCGCGTCCCATGCCCACTGCCTCTCTGCCACAATTTGCCGTTCATATTGCCTGAAAACGGAAGATGTTGAGTGGCTCACTCCCACCTGTCCTTCCTGCCTCACACTTTCTGCCTGCCTCCCTTGGTTGGTCTTCCATGCAACACAATGCCTCTTCGTCATTGCCACCTACTGACACAGTGCCCAGTGCCTGCTACATTGGTAAGCCCTCCAAGCAAATGAGGATCCTCGGGGGCATTTGGACTCTGCACTGCTCCTAAGTGCCTGCTGTCCCTCCATTGCCTGTGACCCTGTCAGTTCCTTGGTAAGCACAGTGACCACCTCAGCTACTGTGCCTGGGACTCCCACCTTGTGCAGGGATGTGAGCTTCACCAGATGGGGTGTTGTGGGTGGGATTGGTGCACAGGGGGCCCTGCTGATATGTGGGCCGGAGGGCACCCTGGAGGATGACTGGTGCACAGAGGGGGAAGACGAAGAGGTGGTCATAGCAGTGAACAGGCCATGGAGTCCACCAGGGAACATGCCTGCTGCAAGCCAGGTTAACGAGGCAGTATAACTCACTGTGATGATAGGAAAACAGACTACGAGTGGCCTGCCCATCATCACAAATCACACCTGTCCGCCTTGTCAATCCGGCCAGCAGGAGCAGCACAAAATCCTGGATGGACACATCAGATGGCAAGGGGGTGTTGGTCTGGGTGGGCATACCAGCTGACAAGGGAGGTGGGTCTGGGTGGAGGCATCCTGGTAGATGCGCACTGCTGAATTCGATTCCCCATGCACCAGATTGTTCACAGTTACCTCCATGGTGGCCTACACAGCCTCATGCCCCTGGGACAGGACTGCAGCAAGCATACCCACCTCAACACCCCCACCTGACCCCATGGGCTGGGCTGCAACGGCCACCTCCTCCACCTCCCCCTCCAACAACCTGGATGACTCCCTGGTGTATTCCGCCATGGATGGCCCCTTTGTCCCCTTCGACCCTTACCCCGACTCACACCCAGCAGCCATGCCTGATGTCATTGATGCTGCCCAAGCCTCAGGGAATGATGGCTATTTCATGGGATGTTTTTTGACTGTCGACTGCATGCCCAGGGGACAGGTAAGATGTGCATTTATCTTGAGCCATATGGAATGGCTACATTAATTGCTGCATGTCTGGATGTGGCCATTCTGGTGTGTCGCCTTCTGTTTTACAATTGTCGATGGCCTCTTGTTCAGTGGTTCTTTTGGGATGGGGTGCATTGTGGTCATGTTGCCAGAATCTATGTCCCATGTGTATCCTTACTGGACTGCTTTTCCGCACACCACAATAGGGACTTGTTTGTGCACTTCATGCACATTCTTGAACATGTGTGCAGCAATATGCCATTGTTTTTCTTGTATTTTGGGGACAGGTGAATTTTTGAGGCCATGTATGGCTGGCAGCACTGACATGATGGTTGGTGAGTTTATGAAATTATCAGTGGTTACACATTTGATGGGTATGTTAGTCATATGGGATGTTTTCAGTGCCTAGGGGATGATTTTATGAAATGGTTGCCATGGTGGTAGTGGTGTACTCCCTCTTCAATTTGCTAGACATATGGGACGTTTCTAGTGCCTACGGGGTGATTTTCTTGGGGTAGTAACACCTCTCCTTCCCTCGCTCTCTATCACAGAGTCCCAGAAGCCAATGTCCTTGTCCCTTTTCTATTCTCTTTGTGCACTTCCTTTCTTGCTCCAATTATTGCATCTTTCGGTGTATCTCACCACTTCTATGCTGACGACACTCAGCTCTTTCTTTCCTTTTCTTCCTTCTCATCTGATATTCATCTCACTCTTTCATCTTGTCTCACTTCCATTAAATCATGGATGACTTCTCTCTTTCTTACTCTAAACCCCGGATTTCTCTCACCTCACGTGCCTGTTGGTTCCATCTTTACAACATACATTAAATTCACCCTTTTCTTACTTTTCACGCTGCTAAACTCCTGGTCTCCTCGCTAGACTTTTCTTGACTCTTCTACTGCTCTGTTTTATTCTTTGGTCTTCCCTCCTCACATCTTGCCCCTCTGAAATCAATCTATCATTCCTCTACTCAATCTCTTTGTCTGCTTTCTTACCGTCACTCCATTTCTTCTGCCCTTGACACTCTCGGTTGGCTTTCCTTTCACTCTCAGCTTAAACACAACTTCCTTTGTCTAGTGTTCAAATCTCTTCATGGTCTTGCCTCGGTCTATCTTGGCACTCTTCTCTCATTTTATTCACAGTCTCGGCCTCTTCGGTCTGCTAATCTTTTTCGACTGAATGTCCCCAGAGCCCCTGTATGCAATCTCGTTTTTGTTCCTTCCAACTTCTTGCCCCTTTTCACTGGAATCTCCTTCCCCTATCTCTCTGCTCTATTCGCTCTTCCTTAAAAACGTACTTACGTTAATCACCTGTTTGATTGTGACTGGTCGACTCTGAACACCATGTTTCTACTGCTATTTGTATGTACTGGTGTTTGGGACTTCAAAAGCCATATTTAAAATGCTATCTGAGGCCTTATACAGTGAAGAACAATGTTTAACCCACATGGCCTCCATGATATAGGCATTGAAACCTCAGCTAGGGTCTCTGCAATCCACATTTAGTAGTGCCAAAATGAACAGCAATCCTTTTGCACAGCTGCTTGTGCAAACGTTTCCTATGCCTGTTCTTTTTGCGGCATTTTAGCCTGCTTGATCTCTCTTTTACATCCCATGTGATATATGGCTTCCTGCACGAAGTGGCCACTTTTGAGTTAAAAACATAATTGAAGCAATAGATATTTCCGTACCTTTTTCAGGATCATGCTCAATAATGCCACCCGTTTTGATGTTAAAATCACCCCACTATCATTGCATGATTCATGTCTCTATCTTAATAAGTATTTTTATTTAGGAAAGTTTACAATTATACTAGTGATGTCAGGTCTCCTCAAAACTACGTGGCATTATAATTATTGATGACAGTTTGACACAATGTTGGGGTAAACCTTAACTTATTAGCCACATCATATTTGAGTTCATTATTGATTCTAATGCAATCACCTTTTAGTCCTATAGAAACCCACATTTCTAGACCACCTTTGATTCTTTCCCTTTTTGAGGTAGATGCAGTTCCATGAAAACTCAAAAAAACATTAATTCTGGGTTGCTTATCTGCCCATGTTTCCTGCAGCATAGTATATCAATATTTTCAACATAAATTATAAAGATATTATTACTCGTGTAACAGCCACTACCTTCCATGTACCAGCCATAATAGTGGAAGTGACTGAAGTGGCAGGCTTCGAGAATATCCTCTGACAAAGTGGCCTGCTGACTGTCTCCAAAGGCAATACAGAATCTCCGTCTGCTCAAAGAAGATGGCCTATATCCAGGACCGCATCTCCACGGCCACTTACAACACAGCAGAACTTTTCAAAACTTTGCAAGGAACTCTTCCAACTCTACAGCAGTCTCCACTTCTCTCATGACCTCCCTGCCCCTCTGTACTTCTCTGGCCTCTCACTTCATTTCCAAAACTCAGAACATCCTCTTATCACTCTCCTCTACTCCACACCCTTCTCCATCAACTTCTTTCAAGCCTCCCATGGCCTCCCTCTAACCTCCCTGCCGACTCCTATCTTTTTCTCCCATAACACCTGATGAGGTTTCTAGACAAATACGTTCCAGGAAAGTCTCATCCGAAAAGGTGCTCCCTTTGGCCTCCAGAACTATGAAGGACAGCATTGTCTCCCTTGCTCCAGTCTTGGGCGATTTGTTACAATCACTCCTTTGCCACTGGATCCTTCTCCTCACTCCATAACACTCCCTTGTGCACCCTCTCCTAAAAAAGCCTTCTGCCGACCCTTTCTGTCTGACTAACTACTGCACTATCTCCATTACCCCCTTTCTGGGCAAACTCTTAGAGAAGCTGGCCATCTCCTAGCTTATCCAACACACTGACTATGTTTATTGCCTCTACGACCATCAGCCTGGCTTGAGCTGCAAGAGGCACAGAAACTGCTCTCCAGAACACTGAAGACTTGATCACTAATCACAAATCCTACTCTTCTTTCCAATATCATCCTTCTTGACCTTTCCTTTGCCTTTGATATGGTCAGTCATTCCATCCTGATTATGCAGTTCTGTGACACTCTTGGCATCACACACCTGGCTCTGGATTAGTTGACCTCCTTTCTCCTGGACCGACCTTCCCAGGTGCAACTGGGCCCTTTTCTCTCCACCATCTCACCCTCAACCTGTAGCATCCCTCAGGGCTCTATCCTCTAGCACTGGTGTTTAAATATCTACCTGGCACCTCTAGCCCATTGGATCTCCACCTTCTCTCCTAACTTTCAGTATTATACAGATGACACACAGCTCTCCTTCAAGCTACCCTCCTGTACCTCCTTCTCATTCTCTCTCTTTCCTGACTATCTATCTGCTATTCAGTCATGGTGCACTACTAATGATCTCTGCCTTCGACTCCTCTCTCCCCTTATCTCCTCAAATCATGAACCTAGCCAAGAAGGCCCACTTTCAGCTGCTCATCCTCAGAGGCATTTTCCCATTCCTCACCTACACCCAGACCCTCAATGTTTCCAGCGTTCTTGTTCTTTCCAGGTTGCACTACTGCAACAGCCTCTCTCTCAATCTGCCTAGCTCCTCCCTTTGCCCCCTTCAACTAATCCAGAATAGGACTCCAAGATGTATCCTCAGCCTTAAACCCAGGGACTGCATCTCTCCTGCCCTTAAATCTCTCCACTGGCTCTTGGTTGATGCAAGGATCAAGTTCAAGACCCTCTGCATCATCCACATCTTTCTGGGGCCTGGGACCCTGCTAAATCCATCTCCTGTTCCCATAATACGTCCCTGCTAGAGCCCTTCAGGCCTCCAGCTCCAACTCTCTGCAGATCAGATGCTTTGCCAAGCATTGAGTGTTGGGTAGATCTCTCCCCTCCACAGATGCCTCCCTCTGGAATGGCCTCCCTGCCCTCTCAGACCTGAGTCAGATCTCTTTAAGTTCTGGAAGCTCCTCAAGACATTCTGCTTCTCTTGTCCCTTCCATCTCCCCCTCCCCTGCTGATGTCCCCCTCTGCCATAGACTGGTGGCCTGGTTCCTTCAGAGTCATACAGGCACCAGACCCCCCCCCCCTTTTTCAGTCTACCCATGCACTTGGTCTCCCCTGACACACCCACACCCTGCACTTGCCATTCCGGTCCCCTCAGCTGCACTTGTCTGGCCGGACCACACCCTGGAGCCATTTCATCCCCTTACCTCGCACTTAGCTTGTGGAACCCCTTCCCCTGCATTCTCAATTTCCCCTTGCCCTGTCCACCTGGACTTTCCTGTCACTCTCTTTCTCACGGGTCCTTCTGCCCTGTTCCTGCACTTCCCCCCTACCCTTCACACTCCTTGTTACTGCATTTACGTGATCTGAATGTCACAAGGCCTGGTAAGATCGCTACTTTGTTGTCCTCCCTGTTTCCCCCACCCCCTGCATTGTTGCACCTCAAAACACTTTTTTTATAATTGCATTATAAATAACCAATAAATAGAAAAGCGCCCCAGTATTCACAATACAAATAAAATTGGCTTTTGCTGCATTCACATTTTCCGGGTCCTTTCAAATCCGGTGTTCCATTTGAGGTTTGCAGTCCAAATCTTCAAGAACGGCGTTTGCTTTTGAAAGGTTTTGGACAAATAAAGTTCACTATCCTCACATTCATTTTGGCCAATGAAAATGTTTCTCTCATTAGCTTTAGGATTCAATTATGAATGAGGTTTCTGTCATGGTCTATTTGACATAATTGGGCCAAACAAAATATTGTATTATTATTATTATTATTATTATTATTTATATATTTATTGTACGCATACCTTGCTTTAAGGAAGTGAACCAAGAGGGGAGCCTGCTGTCTGCAGTTCGGGAATCGTGCCTGCTCTGTTTCAACTGCTTGGGCTCTGTCATCTGCACATCGGTGTGTGCGGGCTGGGCCACTCCGCTGCGCAGGAGCACAGTTGTCTAAACCAGTGGGCCCTCCCCTTGCCGGCATTTGCTTCAGGGGCACAGTTGTTGGTTGCCAAGCAACCACTACCAACATCAAGAGGCCATGCCCACCTACCTCATTCTCACTCTTTCGCCACGGCTTGGAACACCCGTCTCCAGGCGAAGCCGCGGCGAAGTGAGCCAAGTGGGGAGCCTGCTATCTGAAGTTTGGGAGTCGTGCCTGCTCTGTTTCATCTGCTTGGGCTCTGTCATCTGCACATCAGTGCGGGCTGGGCCACTTCGCTGTGCAGGAGCACAGCGGTCTACAAAAGTGGGCCCTCCCTTTGCCAGCATTTGCTTCAGGTGCACGGTTGTTGGTTGCCACGCCCACCTGCCTCGTTTTCGCTTGCTCGCCACAGCTTGGACAACAGCCTCCAGGGAAGCCACGGCAAAGTGAGGCAAAGTGACACTTAGCTGTCCACAGCTGTCCACCTAGCACCATCCCGGAAACCATTCTCCGTAGTCTGGACTACCATCAAGGTACTGTTCATCACTTCCATGACGGTATCCATACTTAATCGTTCGCATCCCATTATCTCTCAATCAGACTGTCGCTCCACTGACACATTTTTGAATCCCAATCTCATCTATCCACAACTTTTTGACACTTCTACTTCTATCGACCTTGGCCTATAGAATGCAAGCTCACTCTGCAATAAGACAACAACAGTATTGGATCTTTTTCTATAATTGCATCTTCATTTCCTCTGTATAACTGAAACATGGATTCTCTCACATAACTCAACAGTAGCTGCTTCCCTTACTTCCTCTCTATCCTCCTTTGCCCATGTCCCTCGAGCCAATGGACGCAGTGGCAGCATTGGCTTACTATATTGTCCTAACTGTCTATCTATTCATTCTCCTGTGCCCTTACCAAAATATTCTTCGTTCAAATGCATGTATAACATTTTAACTGCTCCTCACGCTATTTCTTTTCTCATTATTTATCTCCCACCCAGCCCACTTGGGTCATTCTGCGAGGACATTGACTACCTTCTTGATCACATTTTACCTAGTCCTACACCTCTTGTTTTGCTTGTAGACTTTAATCTCCATCTTTCCTCTACTCATTTAACATCCTCCTTTCTATCTATACTTGATTCACATCTACTTTCTCCACTTCCTACTCCTCCCATTCATACTTCTGGTTCTACTCTCGACTTGATTTTTATTTTGTCATGTAATGTTTCCTCCATATCTGCCTTTCCTGTCTACTCATCAGATCATTCCCTACTTTCGGCTTCTCTGCTACCACCTACTCCTTCTAGTGCCTCATGTCCCTCTTCAACTAAAAACTTTCTTTAGCCGTGACCTACGCAACTTTAAGTCCTCACTCTTGTACTTGATGCTTGTACAAACTCTCTTCCATCCCTCACACACTGTTCTACTCTCTCTGTGGACGTAGCAACGTCCACTCTCTCCTCATCCCTTGGTTCAAGTCTTGATCAACTGTACCCTCTTTCTTCCTTTCAGCCTACTCGCAAAACTGCCCGACCCTGGCTATCTTCTCATCTCTGCTCTATGTGCCGTCTTCTTCGCCCACTCGAAAGGTGTTGGTGCAAACACTGTTCTTCCGCTAACCACACTACCTATTTTTTTTATCATGCCCTCTACAATAACTGTATTAAGTCTGCTAAGCACACTTATTTCTCTGATCTTCTCCATAGTCAATCTACTCACCCTCATTGTCTTTTTCAAACTTTAACTCAGCCTCTTTCTCCTCCCATACCTGATCCTTCCATTACTTCATCCCTATCAGCATCTGATCTTGCTAATTTCTTCTCTTCTAACGTTCACTCCTTACATCAGGATATACTATTGTCATCTTCTTCTAACTCTTCCCCCTTACATTTTCCTATTCCTTTCAATACCATGTCTAACTTTGCTCCTGTATCGGATTCAGAAGTGGCTCTTCTGTTGGCCAAAGTTCACCCCACCGCTCACTGACCCCGTTCCTTCTTCACTTATCTCTAAAATGTACCCACTTTTGGTACCATTTCTTCCCTCCTTTTTTAACATCTGTCTCACCACATCGACTTTTCCTTCTGCTTTCAAACATGCAATTATTCCTATCCTAAAGAAACCTACAGCTAATCCCCTTATTGTTTCAAACTTTTGTCCTATATCTCTCTTACCTTTTCTATCTAAGCTTCTTGAGTGTCTTGTTTATTCACAAATGTCAACATTCGTGTCTGGTCTATCACTCCTTCCTCCCACTCAGTCTGGCTTTCATCCCCGCCATTCAACTGAAACAGCCCTGACCTGCGTACTCAATTCTATTCTCAAAGCTTATTATTCTAAACACTCTTCTGTTCTCATTCTTCTTGACCTGTCTGCTGCTTTTGACACTGTGGATCACTCTTTGCTTCTGGACACTCTCTCCTCCTTTGGTTTTTGTGGGTCTGTTCTATCGTGGTTTTCGTCTTATCTATCTAACCGTACTTTTGCTGCCTCCTGGGGCGGCAACACGTCTCCATCTTTTTCCCTCGATCATCGTGTTACTCAACGGACAGTCCTTTGTCAATTCCTATTTTCCTTATATACTTCTTTTCTTGCCCCCATTATTTCATCTTTTGGAGTTTCACACCACTTCTATGCTGATGATACTTTCACACCTGATATTCCTCACACTCTCTCATCCTGCATCTTTGCTATCAAATCCTGGATGACCTCTCATTTCCTCACTTTAAATGCCAGAAAGACTGAAGTCTTATTCTTTCCCACAAACACTCTCTTGTCACAGTCTCATCCCTCTTCTATATCTTTTCCTCCCTCCATTCTCTCTTTTTCTCCCCCTGCCCGCAATCTTGGTCTTTAATTTTATTCTAATCTTTCCTTTGCCCATCATATCTCCCTTACATCACGTGCCTGTCGATTTCATCGCTACAATATTTGCAAAGTCCGCCCTTTTCTTAATTCTCACGCCACAAAGCTTCTTGTATCTCTGTTAGTCTTCTCCTGACTATTCTACTGTTCTGTCCTGTTCTTTGGACTTCTCTGCTCACGTCTTGCTCCTCTTAAATCAATCTATCATTCTTCTTTTCATTCACTCTGCCTTCTCTCTTATCGGGACTCAATCTCTTCTTCGCTTGCCACACTTCGATGGCTGTCTTTCTTTCAGCTTAAATATAACTTTCTTTGCCTAGTTTTTAAATCTCTTTATGGACTTGCCAATGACTACCTTGCATCTCTCCTTTCATGTTATTCTCCTTCTCGTCCCCTCCGCTCAGCTGGTCTTTTTAGACTTAATGTTCCCTGTCACCCCTGTGCTCAATCCCGCTTTCGTTCTTTTCAGCTCCTTGCCCCTCTTCACTGGAACCTGCTCCCTCTGTCTCTTTGCTCCATTACTCGTTATCCTCTGTTCCTCTCCTCTCTAAAAACTCACCTGCTTCAGTCTTCTGATTGATTCATACCAGCAGTACTTGAACACTATTTGCATTGCTGATTTTAATGTACTGTTGATCGTCTTATGTAAAGAGCTTTGGACAAAGGCGCTATATAAAGCACAATAAAAATACAAATAGAAGGAGCAACAGTGTGTTTTACAGAGGTATACAATACTACAGATGCATCACAGAGCACTTTTCAGATGTGACCAGAACAGATATACAGCAGAGAGTAGGATACAGAAGGGCACAGAGGATCGGTACAGCTGTAGTGGGTGGCAAAGAGGAGAGGGGCGGGCAGCGTCTAGCGAGTCAGGTGGCACGAGGGGTGGTGTGATGGCCGAGGTGTTGAGAAGAGACTTTTTGAAAAGGTTGGCATTGAATTGTTTTTCTGAATTGTAGGAGCGTGGGAGATAGATTTCTGAACTCTGACCTGGTGGGCAGAGGTTCAGAAGGCCAGTCTAGTTTCTTGGAACAGGGTAACCTTCTGGACAAGCCAGACCAATCAAGGTAGCATTGGCGGCAGTCAAGACTAGGTCTCAGGAGGGGTGAGGGTGACTGAAAGACCTCAATGTGCACACAGAGTAATGGACAATACAAATCACTCCCAGACAGGTGTATCTATATTAAAAATATAAGTACATATATTCAAGGCCTTTGAAGTTCAACACACAGTAATAATCAACAGTAACACTTTTAAACCAACACAATCCTACTAAAATACATATGTACAAGACCAAGTGGCCTAAGGGGTTAAACACAGAGAATGGGTCCACAACCTGCAATGGAAGTAAACAGACAGTGTGATTTATCTTTAGGCAGTTCTGCATTAACCAAAATCCTAACTGAAAGGCATTGCAGTGCCTAAGATGAGGGGAGCCCATTGCTCAAATGGACTTGCAATGCTGGCGCACGCGGTAGTGCAAAGGGGTGAATAGGCTCTGTTACAGCTCAGAAAGGTGGATGAGGTGATGCAGAATAAGTTCCCACTATTTGTGAGAGAGCAGAATAGGTTCCAGGAGTTGGGAATAGTTTGATCTGTGGAAAGGAGAGGGGACTCAGGGGCCACTCGTGCATAATAATGGATGGATGCGCTAGGGTCCACCGGTTACGCTTGCAATTACTCACCGACCCCTAGTGCACTCTGGACCAAACTTCGGCAGTCGTGCCACTTCAGTTGTCCACTTCAGTTGCAGGTTCAAATGCAGCAATTGTTGCGGCTTTGCGGCTTTGCGGCTTTCAGCAGTGATGTTACAGCGATGATTCCCAAACGGTACAGTGGTGATTTCTCCGCTTCTGGTGGACGGATCAGGCCATTTTCACTCCAGCAGGCTTCGGGGACAGAGGGGCACAGCAGCAAGTCACCTGGGAAGTTCGTCACCACGGCCGGGCGACACGGTAATCACGTGTTCAGCGCCCTCTCTTTATTCCAGACCTGGGAACGCCAAGTTGTAAAAGCAAAAGAAAATATCGAGGCTGAGTACCCCAAAAGGAAATACACCAAACACAGGCTTATGAAGAATCACAGATCTTTATTCTATAACTGTACAGTTTTACAAAGAAACAAAGTATCAGATAGCTATCTGGCCCTCAGTACATCACAGCGAATACCAGCCCTTACTGTGTGAGAAGTGAGAGGTACTGGACGTCTAAATATTCACATCTTTTTTTTTTTTTTAAATTTAACTTTATTGGTTTTAAACAGCAAAGGTGAATCATGAGCAAGAAGCAAATTCAAACATACATAGGAACCATATATCGCTACTGCATCTTCTCCCAGCTCAGATTCAAATAGCGTAATTACAAAAACAATACAGTCAAGCGTGTGTCCACTCCGGACGAGTGAACTATATAACTCCCCTTCCCTCCCTCCCTCCCTCCCCTTTTATTGCTCATAACGCTTCCGTGGCGTGATGGTTGCTATAGTCTGAAGAAACTTGCGACGCGGCAACATCTGATAGTCGTTGTCTTTGCGAATCGTGAATCGTTGGTAGCATGATCAGATGTGTGACAGGCACGGACCTCTGGACGATAAGGATCTCATTTTTCATACATCGTGGAAGGCAGTTGGTGAATGCCTTTATTGGCTAGGTGTTGGGTGGGCGTTCAGTCTTGACATGTAATGGCTTGCGAAGTCACCCCACGCTTCTTCGTGTTTCGCGGCCTTGTCGTGCAGGGCCGCCGTTATCTTCTCCATTGTGTAGATATTGGTGGCAACTTTCAGCTAATCTGTCTCGTTTGGCAGCCGTGGGGATTTCCATTTTATAACTAGGGCCGCCCTAGCCGCTAGAAGGAGGGGGGATACCAGTCCTTTCACATGAACCAATTCGTCATCGTCCTCCTCAAGACCGAACAACGTAAGTAGGGGGGAGGGTTCTCTGTCTATGCCATCTAGTCGCTTGATCCACCCTAGAACCTCCTGCCAGTAAATGCGCACTTTAGGGCACCCCCACCACATGTGCCAATAGTCTGCTTTCGCTCCGCAATGGCGCCAGCATCTGGGATCGGAGGTTTGGAACATCCTTGAAAGCCTAAGCGGATCATACTGTCAACGGTGGAGTAGCTTTACAGCGTGCAGTTTGTATTGAGTAGCAATAGACACTCTGGCGGGCGTGTGGCATATCCGGTCCCAGGCCTGTTGGTCAAACTCCCTGCCGAAATCTTTTTCCCACCTTCCTTTGAGGCGGAGGATCGGGGAATGGTCCTTGGTGATCAGAGCTCGATACATCCTGGATATCAACCCTTTGGTCGCAGTGGTCGTGTCTAAGATTATTTCGAAGGGCGTTAGGTCTCTGCGCGTGGTGGCTTTCCAATCCTCCCTTGACAGCACCCCTTTCAGCCGTAGGTACAGGAAGATCGGGATCGGGTGAATTTGGAGGGCGTCTTCCAGATCCGAAATTGGTATGAATTTCTCTTTCCTCCACAGCTGACCGACTCTTTCTAGGCCTGCATCAAACCAGGCTTGATACCTGGCGTGTTCGGGGATCTTCTCACGGATGCCAGGTGACCAGAGGTGGCTCAGGGGTGAGGGCCATGTTGTAACTCCTGTCATAGCCTTACCCTTCTTCCAGATGTTCCACATGGCGCCCAGTATCGGGTGTTCACGTAATGGTTTTACGAGCTTGTTCCTGGGGACCCATAGCCATTCTGCGAGGGTGACGTTGCGGAGAAAGTCATTGTCCAGCTGGACCCACTGGAGGTCCTTCCTGTCTCTTAGGTGTGGGACCAGGATCCTCAATTGCGTTGCCTGATAATATATTTCTATATCTGGAAGACCTACGCCTCCGAGCTCCTTCGGTAGTATCAGGACATCGTACGCTATTCGTGGTTTTCTGCCATCCCAGAGGAAGTCGAGTATGGTTTTCTTAACCTGTCTGAAGAAGTGTTCTGGGATCGTGACTGGAAGGGCCTGAAACGGATACAGAAAGCGTGGGAGGCTTACCATCTTGATAGCGTTCAAGCGTCCCATCCAGGAGATTGTGAGCGGCTTCCATTTCAGTAGGTCAGTCTTTAGGGCAGCTAGGAGCTGGGGGAAGTTCGCCTCGTAGAGCTGTGTAAGATCTCTTGTTATATTGATCCCCAGATAGCGCAGCGTTGATTCCTGTATGGTCAGGCCGAGGTGTGCCAACTCCCTTTGTTGTTCAGGGGAGGGTACGTTAAGCGGGAAGAGGATGGACTTAGACCTATTGATTTTGAAACCAGATAGTGTTCCATATTCTTCGATGAGCTGGATCGCCCGCGGGACTGACGACAGGGGGTTGAGTACATGCAGCAGGATGTCATCCGCATACAGGGCCAACTTGTATTCCCTTCCGTTCACTCGGATACCTTCCACAGCAGAGTCCGCCCGGAGAGCTCTGGCTAGTGGTTCCAGGGACAGCGCAAAGAGTATCGCCGAGAGGGGGCATCCTTGTCTCGTTCCTCTGGTTAGTGGGAACCAGCGCGAAAATTGGGAGTTCACCATCATTGAGGCTTTCGGGGTCGAGTAGACAGCTTTGATCGCTCGACGGAGGACTGGTCCGAGGCCTATATGCTTCAGCGTGGCTTCCAAGAAGTGCCACTCGACCCTGTCGAATGCTTTTTCCGCGTCGATTGAGAGCAATGTTGGCATATCCGGAGATGTTCTTGATTCATGTATTAGGTGGAGGGTCTTACGAGTGGAGTCAGCACCTTGTCGACCCTGGATAAAGCCGACCTGGTCGTTGTGGATCATCGAGGGCATATGCGTCTCTAGACGGGCTGTGAGGATTCTTGTGTATATTTTGGCGTCGATGTTTAGCAGTGATATCGGACGATATGAGGCACAGTACCTCGGGTCTTTTCCTTCTTTGGGGATTACTGCTATCAGGGCCTCCGAGAAGGACGCTGGGGCTACTCCAGAATGAAGGATGTTATTGAAGAGTTCAACCATGAAGGGGAGGAGGGTACTTTGAAAGGTCTTATAAAATCCTGCCGTGTAACCGTCATTCCCAGGGGCTTTTCCTGTCGGGAGTCTTTTAATAGCGTATTCAACTTCCTCTGCTGTAATGGGGGAGTCCAATGCCTGTGCAATATCGGCTGGGAGAGAAGGCATGGTAACCGCCGACAGGTACTCCGTAATTGCCTCCAGGCCGGGGGCATCCTGTGAGGTGTAGAGCTTCTCATAGAAAGTGGCAAAGGCTTCAGGGATATTGGGGGGGCAGCGGACTCTGGGTGGTTCTTCTTCTTGTATAGCGGGCACCCACCTCTCGCGACGCTGGCCTCGGAGTCTGGTAGCGAGTAGTGCCCCCGCCTTATTACCGTGTTCATAGTGCCTCTGCTTTAGACATCGGAGTCGATGCTCAATGGCTACAGTTTCGAGTTGGCGCAGTTCCTCCCTTTTGGCATTGGCTTGTTCTATCTTGTGTAGCCTCTCCGTAGTCGCGGTTTGTGCCAATTGATCCAGTTGGGTGATTTCAGTCCGTAACCTATTCTCTATCAGTTGTCGTTCCCTTTTTTTGGCCGCACCTTCTCTGATGAGCACCCCTCTCCAGGTGGCTTTGCCCGCCTCCCAGACTGTGTTCGTGGAGATGTC
Organism: Ambystoma mexicanum; assembly: GCF_040938575.1. Lineage (NCBI taxonomy): Eukaryota > Metazoa > Chordata > Amphibia > Caudata > Ambystomatidae > Ambystoma > Ambystoma mexicanum. The sequence continues at coordinate 1,182,496,517 of NC_090925.1, forward strand.
ACCTGTGTTGTTTTCCTCAAAATAGTGGGTGATGTCCTGTTCGAGTTGTTCTCGAAAAGCCAAGTCTCTGAAAAGCGATTCATTGCAGCGCCATTTGACTGACCTCCGGGGGAGGGCCATCTGATCCAGTGTGACCGTCACCATATCGTGATCCGACCAGGTGACCGGAGATATATCGGTGTCCGTCATTGCCGTTGTGAGTGCAGGCGTTAGATATATATAGTCAATCCTGGAGTACGTGGCGTGTGGGGTCGAATAGAAGGTGTAGCCTGCGCGTGACGGGTTCCGGTGTCTCCAGGCATCTGTTAAGTTGTATACCTCCATCAAATCTGCCGCCCTCGAGTGTGCGCCGATGACTGGAGTGTTTGCGGGGGGGTCGCCAGCTTGTCTGTCGAGTTCAGGATCCATCCACGTATTGAGATCCCCACCCAGGATTACTTCGCCTTGTGCCTCAGTCATAACCTTAGGGATCGTTTGGTGAAGAAACCGGGATTGGCCGGTGTTTGGTGCGTAGATGGATGCGAGCGTGACAGCGGTGCCTTGTATATTGCCCACCAGGACAATAGTTCTACCGCTCACGTCAGACCAGGATCTCATTAGCTCGAATTGTAGGGCCTTGTTGATCAGGATGCCCACCCCCTCCTTTTTCAAGGGGCCAGAACCCCAGTGTTCGGAGCCTAGTTTGGGATGTAACACTCTCCGTTCTTCTCCTCTGGAGTATCGAGTCTCTTGTAGAAAGAGGACGTCCAAGCCTGCCCTCTTGAATTCCCGAGATACAAGAGACCTCTTGGTGGGGGAGTTGAGGCCCTTGACGTTGAGAGTGCCGATTTTAAGGGTGCCGTACCTGTCACCTGCTACGTTACTTTTCGTGGACATTGTTGCAAGTAGCGTGTTCATCATGTCTGTCGCGTCGTCTTCGAAAATTAGTTGCCACAGTGGAAGTACATCGATAAATGGTTCGTGCCTCGTGAGGCATCGAATTTGCGATCGACCCACCCCCCTCCCCCTCCCTTCGGGTATTGTTCATCATACCCAGTGTTCTCGGTTTCAATCTAAGTACTGCATCTTTCAACCCCATGTGAAACTGAGTCTCGAAGTGGATGGCGTCCGCGTTGGACCAGATGCACTCAGCCGGCCTTTCGGCGGACCGCCTGTGAGGGTTATAGCCTCGCAACCCCCTCCCCCCATGGTAGCGTATCATGGTTCTGAGCCCCCCTCCTCCCCCATTTGATTGCTGAACATCAATCACAGGATATCAAGCAACAAGAACAATTATCTTAAGTATACAATAGAGAAAGAAAAGAAAATTCAACGATACGTGTGGGTACAATGGACGTCATTCGCCGGTCGATCTTCAGAAATGACAACAGTAGAAAGTGCACAATATAGGGTGTCCGGCGGGCCCATGACGTCGACCCACCACCGAGTACCAACTCCCTGGCCCATGGGTTCCGAGTAAGATTCTTCAGGGCAAGTGACGGGTGGGTGCCGTCTCATCCATTTACGTCCGGGGAGTCATTGGGACGTCTATATTTTCTTGCTCCCCTGACTTTATTCCGCTTCGGGCCCTGGGGTCTCCTTCTCTCTCCATCCCGTGCCGAGTCGTTCTGTGTTTCCTCCCGCGGGTCCGGGCCCAGGAGCTCCGCAATGCAGTTCCGGATGTCGTCTTCGGATCGGAGCGCTATTCGTCTGCCCTCGTGCTCAAAGTTGAGGGAGAAGGGGTATCCCCACCTGTACCTCGTGCCTCGGTCCGTGAGCCACTTCGTGAGGGGGCTACAGAGACGTCATAGAGCCAACGTGAGCGAGGAAAGATCTTGAAAGATAGTTATCTTGGCCCCGCTGAGGGTGAGGGAGTCCGCGGATCGAGCCTTCGTGAGAATCCTCGTTCTGTCTTGGTATCTATGGAACTTGGCGAGGACGGATCTCGGGCCCCCTGGTGGACCACCGGCTCTGTGTACCCGCTCAATTGCGAGCTCGTCCACATTCTCATCGGCCACTAGTATCCTAATGATATCATTTATGGTGTGTCTAAGGTCTGATTCTGTCTCACCCTCGCGCTCCGGGATCCCAAAAAAGCAGAGGTTATTACGGCGCTCCCTGTTCTCTAAATCGTCAATTTTCAGTCGGATGTCTTCCTCTCTTTTCTCCATGTTGCTCATTCTGAGGTTCAGTTGGGTTTCCATTACATCGGTCGAGGCCTGGTTGTTTTCGACCCCCTCAAGCCTCTGTTCTATGTTATCGACCCGCTGGGTCATTCTGTCGAGCTTGTCTCCTAAGTTTGCGCCCATGTTTCTGATCTCATTTAGGAGAGCGGCTATGTCCCCTTTGGTGGCCGCCGTACCCGCCTCGGGGTGCTCAGTCGCCATTGTTCCGTCGTTATCGGGGTCCAGATCTGGGGAGATGTATGCAAACCTGGCGAGTTTGCTGCGGGTGCTCATACGGTGTGTGGGTGCGAGGAGGCACACGCCCCTATGATGGGGGCCTTTCCCTCAGCACCAGGGCCCGATTGCTTGTCGGCGTGAGGGACGGGAGCGTGACTCGGGTATCCCGGGGAGCGGGAGTGGGCGACGGGAGGAGGCACACGCCCTGGGATCAGGGGCACTACCCTCCGTTCGTACTGTTCGTCTCCGGTGGTGGCCTCTGGTCTAATATCCTCAGCCACTCGGGTTCCACTGCCCTGTGCCGGTGTGGCCTTTGGGGTCTGTCTGGATTGTGCCTGTGAACATTCAGGGGCTAGGGGAGGCCCGGGTCAGGCTTGAAGGTGCGGGGCCCCGTCCGAAGTGTTGCCTGGCTGATGAGGGAGTTCCGCGCCAAGCTCTGCAGTGCGGGGGGGGCGATTCTCTGCTAGATGGGGGGTGGTAAGGGATTTCGCCTCCTGCAGGTCCGGGATGCCCCTCCGTTGACGGGGTGGCGTTGCCGGCAGTCTCTGTACTCAGAAATGGGGGCGCCCTCCGGGGGGCCCTGGAAAGCGCACGCATAGTGCGGGCGGGAGACACTCACCCGACCTGTCGATAGCCGGTCCGCGAGGTTCCCGAAAGCTCTCCTGCGATCCGGAGGGGGGGCAGCGGTCGACTGAGGTGATGCTTCGGAGTGCGGGAGGCCGAGTAGGCCGTACGCGAGTTCGCGCAACTTCGGCGCTCCGAGGAAGTGCTGCGTAGGAGGCCCGAAGGGGGCGGCTCTTGTCGGGGCGATTTCGCCCAGAAGTCGGGGGCCAGGTCCAGGGGGCTCCGTCCGTCGTTGTTGCTCGGGTGGGGGGTCCAAAAGTGGGGGCTCAAGGCACTTTTGGGGGTTAGGGGAGCGGAGCTCACACGGAGGAGTTCTGCATCCGTGCGCCCCCTGGCGGCCGTCCCCTTATTCACATCTTTTATAAAGTTTCCAATCATAATGTCCAGCCCCTCTGCAGGTTAATAATTCTCAGTCTAGGGTTTGTGCCAAGTTCACCTCTAGTTAGTCCAACTATATGCATGTGGATTTTTTCCAATTTGTACAACAGCAAGTCACAATAGCAACAGTGTGTCTTCGGATTTAACATTAAGCCTTAGTACACGTCCTATACAATGTAGTTCAACAAGTGTTCACATTCAGTATTTAAACAACATTGTATTTGATGTATGTCCGTGGATCGGACTTGTTGACACGAGTAATCCTCAATCTACAGGTCAAATGTAGGACAAGGTCTCATTACATGACCCAAACATTTAGCCTACGGGCAGTTTAGACATTAACCTATATGAAGGTCAGGACGGCTAGGTTACAAGCATGAGAACACTGTCCACCATTTTAGGATATAGAGTGACTTTGAGATGCAAATCAAAATGGCGGATGGACCTAAAATGGCGGCTAAAATGATCTAAGGTCAGACCTTCGCAACGCAGATTTCTTTGCAGAGTGACTGGGCTTAGGCCAATATATACAATAAAGGAGGCACAATATGATATCCTGTTTAACAAACCCTCCTTTTGGCCTAAGCCAAGCACTAAACTACTTCTAGTCACTTTACGAGTAACTCCACGTCTCAATGTCCATACACCCTGAATCAACATCGGAGTAATCAATTGCCATGAGGTCAGATACTGAGATTTCTTTTAGCACAAATTCATTAGAGATTTTCACTGGGGAGTATACCTTGTGCCCTAATGTACCCATCGCTTGTGCACAACATCCTCCTAACATCGAACACATACCAGGAAGACATTGTATACAGCAGCAAAGAAACATCAGAACACCTAAAATAATCAGCAAGACCGAAAGTAGCATCCATCCTCAAGATCGTAGGCGGTCCCAGAAGCAAGCACTAAGATCCCAGTTTCCCTCGGGAACATGCACTTCTGAACTGAGAACATGCAGATCTTGAACTGCCCTAAAGATAGTTGGGGAGGAATCTGGAATGAAAACGCAACAAGTGGACCCCACTTATTTGCATACCCCACCAGGTTCATCAGGATGACATCTAATGCCACTCGGTTCTGAAGTGCCACTAAAAATATTGCTTTCTGCTCTAACGTCATATTATAGAGTATGTCAGTGGTCCGGTTGATGGTCCTCTCCAGTACTCTTGCTAGTCTCCTGATATCTTCTGAGTTCAATATTTGCCCCCAAAATGGCACAAAGGATTTAGCTACATTGCCCAGAACTTGAGCTGAAGTATCACCATTCTCGTCCCGCCGTGGACGAGCCTTTGAAATCTCTACAGTGCTAGCGATGAATACCCCGGATAACAGAACCCTAAATAACAAGTTCCCTGCCAATCCCTGGTTAACCATGGAAATGCTACATTACTGCAAACAAAGTAGACAGGTTCACCTACATACAAAGGTCTGTGTCACTAGTCAAATTTGCAACGTTGGCGCAACCCTTAAAATCAACCATTGACTGAGTACCATTCCTCTGTATGCAGAAAGAAACTGAATCGGGGCTGTGGTTGACAGTATAAGAAGGTGGTGTGGCATCCCTATTGCCTATAGGAGCCATCTTGAAACAGATCATAGATTGAAAAGGACGGGACAGTCTGTCAGAAGGCCTAATAGAAGCAACATTTGGCTTGCTCTTATTCGCAAAGAGCGAGCATCCCAGGGGCGTTAGAACACGTGTTTCAAAATCATTCAAGTTAGTCCCATCGAAGTTCCCTGAGATGGTATCATTCCATCGGCCAAAGAATAGTGCTCTAAGAGAAGCATAACAAGCAGTTGTTAAAGGTAAAGGATGAATATACCAACCCAGCCCCTTATCCCTGTGTTGCGGTAAATGCGAACAAACCCAACAATTGGATCTATTAAAAATGGCATGTGTAGCATTCATAATGAGTAATAGAGTGTTGTTGTGGTAGCTCTGTCTATGCTGAGAGTCTCTAGGAGATAGAGTATGCAGATGCACAAATTGAGTAGAAACAGTGGGTACATTTTCAGTGGGTAACATGTTTTCAAATGAATGCACTTCTTCCAAATACCAGAATCCTAAGGCAATGACAATTATAAAACCAGTTAACATTATCACTAAACAACAATACGTATTCGGGGCCCACACATTCGAGTGTTCGTTTTCATGGCTGTTCACACAGTCTCTTATCTGTTCCGTACGAGCGGGAGCGGTTGCAGGTATTGTTCTTCAAACGATTTACACCAATGTTTTTTTGCTAGCGACCTCCAGGCCGAGCGTCTTCTTAGTCCTTTCACAAACCCTAGCCAACAGAATCCCCTTATATACAAATGATCGGGCCAAAAAGGCAAGCCCTCTGATTATTTTCTTCGATGGCACAGCCGAACCGTGCAGTAGGTCTATTTCCTCGGACGCAGATTGTACCTTGTGCTTCCTGGTACTGAATGATCTGTGAACAACGTGTCGTCACTTCCCGATGGAAGCGACGAATCCAAAGCAGGATCTGATGCAAGATCCGGGACAAATTTGAAAGGAGAAACTGTTGGACAGTGTGGAGGTGAAATGGCTGTTTCCACAGGCCCCGCGGGCTCAGGGAGAGTCTCTGACACACTCTCAATGCTGTTTACTGCTTCGTGACCGTTGGTTGCAGTACTGGTGAGGGGTTCTGTATCTTCTGTAGCGTGTGGTACAGGGTATGGAAGTCTCTTGATGTGTGACGCGTAGATCCAGTGCTTCTTTCCTGCTACCCACACCGCCGTCTGTGTGACCAGGAGGACCTGATAGGGGCCCCGCCAACGAGGTGCGAGGCAAGAAGACCGCTCAAATGCCTTTGTGAGGACCCAGTCTCCCGGCCGTATGCTGTGACCGGGGCCCTCGTATCTTACAGGTAAAGCCTCTCGCAATCAAATACAGATTTTTAGTTAACTGGCCACAGTAGTCAGAAAGAAGTACATTTTTGAACTTGCGCAAAGAACGGGCTTTGGGAAATTCCAAATGTTAGCTGGCATACCCATGACCACCTCAAAGAGAGAGAGCCCAGTCTTAGTTTAAGGGGTCGTCCTCATGGACAATAATACGATCGGTAAGGCGTCCGGCCATTTTAGTTTGGTGCCGGCACACGTCTTAGCGAGCTTGTTCTTGATGATGCCGTTGTGTCTTTCTACCAGTCAGCACTCTGTGCGTGTCTGGCCAAATGTAACTGTTTATCGATCTGTAATCCCGCGCATATCTGCAGAATTACAGCAGCGATAAAATGTGAACCATTGTCCGACCAGATGACTCTTGGCTACCAAATCTTGGAAAATATTCCTTCAGCATGGTCTTTGCTGTGGTCATGGCTGTGGCATCTTTGACGGGAAAAGCTTCAACCCATTTGATAAAGGCACAGATGACAACTAATACATACTTGAAGTTATGACATCGCTCCATTTCAATAAAGTCAAAATGAATAACTTCAAAGGGGACAGAAGGTGGACCAGAACTACCCCTAGGAGTTGATGTGCCTTTTCCCACATTGTGCTGCAAACAAAGCATACACCTCTGAATGAAGCGCTCAGCTACTTTAGGAATTTTGTCATTTACCCACACATTTTGCAACATTTTGGTGACCTTACCAGCACAAATATGAGTAGCACCATGAGCCATAACGACCATCATCATAATATACACATCAGGCAATAACCACTTCCCTTCAACTTTGTCCACCCAACACCCGTCATCATCCAATTTTCCCAAACCCTCAACCATTTCTTAGATTCCTCTAACATGGTGTCAGCTTGAATGTTCTTTACAGAGTCAATACCCTCATCCAAAGTACAGGCATTTGTGGCTTCCCTTGAAGTATACATTTCTGAAGAGAGATCCGTGGCAGGCTGTTTGGCTATCTGGTCAGCGAAAGCATTCCCTTTTCCTATATATCTACAATCTTCAGATGCGCTGCACATTTCATAATAGCTAGCTGAGTAGGGAGTGCAAGCGCTGAGAGTAACCATTATATCAAGGAGCCATGCTGGATTTTAGTGCCATGTGAGGTCAAGAACCCTCTTACTGCCCAAAGTCTGCCGAAGTTGTGAATCACCCCAAAGGCATACTGGCTGTCAGTATATATGTTTACGGTAAGCCCTTCGGAAAGTTCACAAGCTCGGGTCAGTGCTATAATCTCTGCGGCCTGCGTGAAGGTATGTGTGATTCTTTTGGTCTCCACGACTGTGCTCAATGTGGTGATTGCGTATGCAGCTATGGATGTACCATCAGGGAGTTTGAAACAGGAGCCATCACAAAACAGCTGCCCTTGTGGATTATTCAAAGGAATGTCTTTTAGATCGATTCTGCCTTTGGTCTCTTGCTCTGTGGTGTAAAGGCAGCCATTTGACTCTTCGTCACTGCAAGCAGTACCTTGCGGGAAAGGTGGAAGTTCAGCCGGATTAAGAACACAACACCTCTTGATTTGGATGTGTGGTGCAAACATGATCAATTTGTATCTCGTTAATCATGCGGAGGTAAGGTGTTGTGTTTGTGTTCTGTTTAATAGAACATCTACATAGTGAGGTACCATTAGGGATAGAGCATAGCCTAGGACCATTCCCTCGCTCTGTTTTACGGACGCAGCAGCTGCAGCGACAGCTCTCAAACATCTTGGCAAAGCACATGCAGCAGGATCAAGGGCGGAAGAAAAGTAGCCGCACTGCCTATTCTTCCCTCCATGTTCCTGCGTTAACACAGCCAAAGCACATCCATCACATTCATTCACATACAACACAAAGGCCTTTTCATAGTTTGGTGTGCCCAAAACTGGTGCCAAGCACAATGCAATCTTGAGCAGATCAAATGCTCGCTGGTGTTCCAAGTTCCACAGCATTGGCCAACATTCGTTTAATCATTAAGGAGAAATTCGGGATCCACTGCCTACAGTAAGAAGCCATTCCTATCAAGGCTCTAACTTCTTTCTGTGTATTTGGGACAGACATGCTAGAAATGATTTTCATCCATTCAGGCATCAACCTTCTTCCCTCCTTTGACAGGAGATAGCCTAAACAGGTGACCTCCTGTCAACAATATTGAAATTTTTTAAGCGAAGCTTTGTGTCCATGTTGTGCTAGGTGAATAAGCAACAAAACAGTGCCCTCCTCTCTGAGTCAGCAGCTAAAAGCAAGTTGTCGACATATTGAAGCAGTGTACAAGTAGAGGGCAACTCAAGGGTATCGAGCTGCTCTTTCAAAGCCCTACTATAGATGGTAGGACTTTCTGTGTAACCTTGTGGTGCACGGGTAAAGGTAAACGATCATCCCCCTAAGGTGAATGCGAACAGGTATCTACTGTCCTTATGTATAGGGACACTAAAGAAAGCGTTCTTTAGATCCACAACACTAAAATGAGTAGCTGAAGCCGGAATCATGGTCAGTATTGTTGTCACATCAGGCACAATAGGAAATTGTGGAGAGACGATCTTATTAATGGCACGTAAATCAATAATGAAATGGAAAGGAATTGCATTATCGCCTTTTTTTGTACACGGGACAAACTACCTGCAATTTCCTCAATCACCCCTCGATACACAAAATCGGAGATGATGCATTTCAAAGCTTGCTCACCATCGACCGAAATCTTATACTGGGGAATACGTGGCAAATTCAGTCCATGTTTCAGAATAATCTTAACAGGCTCAATTTGCAAAACACTGACATCATTGTCATCAATTGCCCACAAACACTCCTAAACATCGCTAAATTCTGGCGGCAAAGGTCTAGTCAAGAATTGAGAAACAGAATGTTGCTGTGGTGAAATCATCAAACGCAATCCATCAGAAGAACAATGAATTACTGCATTTAATTCTTTCAACAGATTCAACCCCAACAAATTCTCTCCACAATTCGAGGTCAAAAGGAATGGACAGTGGTCTGTAAATGGACCCAAAGAAATAGGTACCGGTGAAGAAACCGGACAGACGACTGGTGTGCCAGAAAACCCTACAGAAACATTGCTTTGCCCTGAAAGTGGAATGTTTGGAACCCGTGAATGATCAATGGAACACTTCTGTGCCCCTGTATCTATCAAAAATAGATTTTTCCTATTTCCCACTAAAGTTTCAACGTAGGGACCTTTCTGATTAACTGGAATAGGCGTTGGTTCCAAACCCTGCTTCAGGCAATCCTAGTGAAACAGAATGTCGTTGAAAGGAAGTTCTTCAGAGAGGTAAGCAGCAGAAGGATGATCAAACATGTTTCTATTGTCCACACTAGGTGTCTGATTGTCCTGTGAAAAAGGTTGCTGTGAATCCTTTGAAAACTGACCTCTACCAGGGCCTCCTACCCCTCGGTGGCCCCTGGATCGTCTACCCATATTCCCAAATGTGTTATTCGACCTCTGCTGGAGGATCGGGCATTGTGCACGCCAGTGACCCTCTTGCAATAAGCACACTGGTTTATGTTTACAGGACCCAATGGCGGATATCCCTGTGGAACATGCTGACCTCTAAATTGCAAATTACCCACTATAGGGAATCTAACAATTTGCTGCAATAGTCTTTTGTCTTTAAGTCACCTTTTCTCTTTTCAACTCTTTCTTTTTTGCTATTGATACGATTCTCATAGCACTGAGCCATATGCAGTACTTCTGACTGATACTTCGCTTGCCAAGCGCTCGCGGAAGACATGATTTGTGACTGGATGTCAGGCAGCAATCCACGCACAAATTTGTCCATGAATAGTCATTTCCCAGACTCTGTGCTTAAGTCTTGCCCACTGTAATCTGAAAATACTTGTTTGAACCGGTTAAAGAACTCGGTAGCACCCTAAGATTTCCCTTGGACACCGGCTGTAAGCTTGTCCCAAATAATCCTTCTCTCAGGAATTATAGTTTTCAATTTTGTGACTATTGTATCAGGCAAAGTTAGTATTACCTGTGGTTGTCTCTCACCAGCTGGTCTTTCTCTATCGAGTCTAGCCGTAGTATCCCATGAATCTCCTAACCCTGGTACATCATCTACAGACCTAAACTGCTTCCATAAGTCAATAGGCAGGAATACAGGAAATAACAAATCAATATCACTTAAGGTGAATACTGATGTTTGCAAGATGGACTCTATTTCTTTATAGAACCCTGATGGATTTTTCCTAATATCGGGAATAGATTGTTTTATGGTGTTCACTTCCTGTCTCGAGAAAAGGACGTGAACGAACTGCGACACATAATATGCAGGGATATCCTGGGCAGGTGTACCTGCTGCAGCATCAGCAGGAATCTCTACTTTTGGGACAAATGTCAGAGGAACCACTCTCATAGGCAACTGAGAAGTAGGCAACTCCGAACGCTTACTAAGCAACAGAGCTAAATCGAGCGCTAAAGCAGCTGAAGGAGTGTCAAACGAAAAAGCCCTCTTATAAATACTCAATAACTCTGCGAGACAACAAATCTTTCTTTTTACGCATTCATCCTGCAGGAACTATACCAATACCTGTATCACTTTCCTCTGCATTTCCGGCATATACTGACTATACGTGTCATATACCTCAACTGGAGTTATCGACGTGTCTGAAATCCACCTAATCGCATCCTTCATACAAATTTGCGTTTCCTCATTTATCGATTTACGACAAGGAAAGAACCGTTTCTGTATAAACATAGCATCCAAACTATCACCATTTATATCTTCATGCTTTAACCTTTCCAACTCCCTTCTATACCCAAAAACCATCTCAACATGCTTTTGTACTTTCTCCGCAGTATCTCTAGAGAATGCTAAAGTATTCAGATCCTTAACCCTTGTGGGAGATCTATATCATTCAGCCTGTTCCACATTACACATAAATGAATTCCTAATCCCTCAATAAAAACGTTTTTCTCTGGAAAATTGTCTAGATTAAAAGTGTGGCAAGAACATCGGCTTGCTCACCCCTCTCCATGCAATGCTTAGCCCACGTAGTTAACTCACGATTTTCTCTGAAGACACAGTATTACGAGTTACAACCCTTGATCCCGCTTCCTGATCTACTACAAACGGTGTAGAACCACTTGGAAGAGGGAGAGTAGGCAAATTTTGAACATCCGGAAACAAAGGTACTATCACTGGCACGGCAGGCTGCTGAATAGCTTCTTTCTTCCAATTCTGTAATACATTGAATGCTGCAGGTCTAGCCTTTTTCTTCAATAATATGGATTCTAAATATTCAATACGAGGGATTTCAAAACTACCATTGATTGGCCACTGAAGTTCGGAAGCATGTCTAGTTTGTCTGTACCAAATATCATTAAATACTATACTACCAATGCCGTGCTTACAGTACATAGTACACGCCGGTGACCCCTCCATTGGCACCGGTCGGCCAAATTCCAAAGATTGTCTGTCACTGCGGAATAACGCCCTGAAGCAGGCAGACAATTTCACAGGCATATCAGAATACTGGTGTTACCTGGTCAATAATTGTACTCACGAATGCAATACACCAAAACAAATGATCAGGATACTTAAGAATCAGGTCACGACTCACCTGATCAAATCCTAAGGAGGTCCAATTGGATTACAAAATTCTAACTGAGGTCCCACATTGTTGGTGATTTCGGCAAATCTGCCCGCCTCGATATATGGACCCTCGTCAAGATGCCGACGCGGACCACGTGCTCACCGTCCAGGGATCGGGTCGTGCAGCACTGCTGAGGTGTCGTGTCTCATCCAAGAAAGGGGCCCCCTTTTACACCGTCCGATCCCGGTCCGATAGCCGCGTCAACCTTCAATGAGCTGGCATCAATCTTGAGGGTCCCTATTCGGGTGCCATCTGTTAAAGCAAAAGAAAATATCGAGGCTGAGCACCCCAAAAGGAAATCCACCAAACACGGGTTTATAAAGATTTACAGATCTTTATTCTATAACTGTACAGTTTTACAAAGAAACAAAGTATCAGATAGCTATCTGGCCCTCTTTATATCACAGAGAATACCAGCTCTTTCGGTGTGAGAAGTGAGAGGTACTGGACATCTAAATATTCACATCTTTTATACAGTTTCCAATCGTAATGTCCATCCCCTCTACAGGTTAATAATTCTCAGTCTAGGGTTTGTGCCAAGTTCACCTCTAGTTAGTCCAACTATATGCATGTGGATTTTTTCCAATTTGTACAACAGCAAGTCACAATAGCAACAGTGTGTCTTCGGATTTAACATTAAGCCTTAGTACACGTTCTATACAATGTAGTTCAACAAGTGTTCACAATCAGTATTTAAACAACATTGTATTTGATGTATATCCACGGATCGGACTTGTTGGCGCGAGTAATCCTCAATCTACAGGTCAAATGTAGGACAAGGTCTCATTACATGACCCAAACATTTAAAATACGGGCAGTTTAGACATTAACCTATATGAAGGTCAGGACGGCTAGGTTACAAGCAGGAGAACACTGTCCACTATTTTAGGATAAAGAGTGACTTTGAGATGCAAATCAAAATGACGGATGGACCTAAAATAGCGGCTAAATCGATCTAAAGTCAGAACTTCACAACAAAGATTTCTTCGCAGAGCGACTGGGCTTAGGCCAATATATACAATAAAGGATGCACAATATGATATCCCGTTTAAAAAAGTGTGAGAGTGCCGTGAACACAGAGCTTGCGATGTACCAGGTTTCAAGGGTTTACTCGAAATCGTGGCAGCGTCAGAGTAAAGATCCTCGCAAACTTGTCAGCCCATGGGTTGGCCCAGGGACACTTCCGAGAAGCCTTAGTTGCAGAGTTTCATGAAGGTGCAGAGCTTAGTTAATCCCACTATTGCAATGGGTTGAAGCGCTTTTGCAGACCTTGTGATTCGATCAGATGCAGAGGGGTCCAGCGGGACAACAGTGGGTTCAGGGTGCCAAACCTTCCAGCGAGTCACCAGCGATTCCTCGACTCGGCTTCTTGGTTTCAGGATACTTGGATCCTATCCTTCATTCAGTGAGAACTCTAGAGATCGACATGGTATGGGTGTTTGGACCCTTCTCTTATCCAGAATCTCCTTCACACCAAAATGAGGAGAACCCCATGGGAGATCTGCTCACATACAGGCACACCATACGTGGACCAATAACGGACCACGATGGTCCCAGTCATCCAAAGCACACCAGACTCTCTGTCAACCAGTATGTGGATTGCAACTAGACAGTCAAGCCCACATCCTGGGTGCACACACACAAGAAATGCAGAAGCCCGCAAAAGCTTGGCGTTTTGTGGGAAAATGCATGCCCAAATAAGGACTGACCGCTGAAGGGGCAAGATGACCAAAGGACAGGACAAAGAACCTCGTGGCATAGCAATTTTGGAGCTAGCTAACCTTTCTGTGCCAAACGCGGTAAACACGGTTTGCATGGCAGGAACGGGTTAAAAATATATGAGAAGTTAAGCTGCCACCAGCCCTGTCCAAGGCACATCCGCAATTCACCTAAGAAATTCTTTGAGGGTGTCGAGGGCCTTTAGAAATGAAAGGAAGACCCAATCACACTGTACTGTAAGGTACATTGTGCACTTGCAGAATGTTGCAGAAAAGTTGCAAAATTGACAAGGACTAAGGGAAACAAAGTCTCCCAGTACTGACTGTCTTTAAGGGCATGTCAGTTTCCCCGTGACAAAGTGAGCGAAAAGCCCAGGGAAGTGCAGCTGAAGGTTGTGCTCCTCTGACAAAGTCGGAATATGGAGTTTAAACAGCAGCAAAAAGTTGGGGGATACACAACTGGAGGGAAAACTTCAAGTTTGCACGTGTCCTGGCTTCTGGTGGTGTCCACTGGAGATGCTGAGTTTCTCTGAGAGGTAGCTGTGTGACTTGAGGGTGACTGCCTTATAGATGATGCAGTAAGACTTGAAGGTGAATTGTGCGTGCAGTGGGAGCAAGTGAAGGTAGATGTGCGTAAAACTCTAATAATCTGCTTTGACAAGAACATCATCTCACGGCAAACAGTGTACTACCAGTTTCTCCTGGTATTTAAATGATACAATCACACTATTTCCTCCAATAGTTTTTCGGAGACCATCAATCAATGACACCCCCCTTGCCATGAACATATTGCAGGTAGTTGGTACAAATGAACACTTATCATTTAAACAATGTAGGCTTTTGTTAATCAGACTGCTCAATCTGAATGTTTGGTACATTTGTGAGAACATATACTGTCTAGACCAAGAAAGATTAATCTCCAAGGGGAAGATTGCCTTCATGCAAGTCATCCGCATTGTTGCTCTTCCCAAGCTCTAAACCATGGGAGCCTCTTTGTTGCAGTTGTGGGAATTGTGTTTCCCTAGATTCAGTGACAGATGTCTGCCGTGGCTTTCCCTCAATTATTTTAGTACCCAGTTTAGTGTCCTGTTTTGATGACCCTCTGTCTCCTCAATTGATGCTTAATGGTGGAATGGAGTTAACTTTCCTGGGGGTGCTTTTTGACTCCAATGCTGTTGAACAGAATTTCGATTGGATTAGGTCCCTGAGTACATGCTCCAACCTTCCCATTTGTAATCTTAGTCTGAAAACAGTTAATCATGTTAACACAACCAAGAGTGGCTTGGGCACCCAGTTGATGCTCAGACACTGTTCACTCATTAGCTGCCACAGAACATGCTGCAGCAGCCTGCTGCAGTGGTAGTCGACACTTTTATCACGGATCACTCTGTAGGAGACAACCCTCATTCCCCATCATGCTGGGCCAGTCAAAATATCTCCCAAACATCCTATCTCTGGCCTCAAACAGGCTCATCCACTGATAACACAGTCTTGCAAAGCTGCTTTAGCTCTACTAGCACTGAGGAATCCTGTTGATGGTGGTAGAGTACATGGTGTGATGCCATGTGGGCAGGTGAGGAGAAACCGAATGTTAATGAATGGGGAAATGTGCTGCCTACATTGGCTGTTAGAGCTGGATCCCATAACCAAAAAACATGAACGGTCGAAGGTTTTGTATTAATCTCAACCACTGGCAGTGCTCTGGGCAACCTTCAGCACTACCATTATCAAGTCTCTCTGTACAACTGCAAATCAATCTGGTGCTGCCACTAAAACGAGCATGATTCAGTGGCAGTGGCGGATGCCATGGAGAAGGGAGTGCTCCAACACCACACTAGATTCCTGTAGGTGACAAGGCAAGAGGGTATTGAAAGGGAGCTATGGAAATCAAGGACAATCTGGAAAAAATACAGGAGTTGTTTCGCTGGTAGGTGGAGACGTATACATGGAAACAGAAGCCCCAAGTTTGTGAGTGCAGTACTATGATGCACAGAGCAGCTTTGTTGGTTTGTAGAGCCAAATATATAAGGCAGAACACCCCTAAATACACTGTTGGTATCAACCAGACTGAAGAAGACAAACCTTTATGAATATGTAGAGGATGCAGAGAGTGGGGTACGAGGGCTTCGAGAGCTGCTATGCTAGCTGGTAGAGCTAAATACGTTACGGGTAAACCCCTACTGAATCACGTAGATGCTGTCTCCATCGGATTGCTTAATAACAACATGAGACTATATAGAGAATGTAGTGAACGAGGTACTTGGACATAGTGGCTCCATGTGTTGATAGAGCTCAATAAATTCAGGCAGAAACTGAACAGAGAGCAATGTTTGGATTATCTGGACTGAAAACATTTTAATAGTACTAGGAGGGTGTTCTGAGTGCCATGCTAGCATTTAGAGGATGGTCTTCTCATTTGCAAAGCAAATAAGTGGAGGCATACCCCCTCCAAAGCTGGTATTAAGCAGTCTGAGGACACTACAAATGTAACACTCTGTGGAGAATGTTGCGAGTAGGTACTTGGTCTTAGAGTGTCTGCGCTGGTCGTTGGAGCAAAAACATTGAAGCAGAACCACCAGGGAATCGAGTATTGGTATTCAACGGGCTGAATATGAGAGCAATTATATGTATACCCTAGTACTACCTCTCGCGCATTCCCTTTGACGGCCCACCTTCTCCAAGCCCACCACACACCACATCAACCAAAGATATTAAAGTAGGGTCAGTTTTTCATTTTCACATATATTTCACTCAAAGTCAACTGTCTCTCCAGCAGTGCTCACTTTAAAGAAAATAATCACATGATTCTTGTGGCAAAATCAAAAAATACATTGGATTAAAGACTGATCATAACAAGCTAAACATCTGCAACATTCTGCAGTTGGGTCTACTACATAACATCAGTTGGCTATAACTATTCCCTAACAGAGCAAGTGGACTCAAATGAATGTGAAACACTGACCACATCGCCACTGCCTTTACATCACTGTGCTGGGTCCCAACTGAGCAGAGAATACAACTCAAAAGTGTCTGCATTACCTCACAAATGCTGTTTTCTTTTTCCAACTCCGTGTATGTCCCTCTACTAATCTGTAAAACAATTGAGATCAGAAACATAGCAGAAACTCCAACGCATATGTAACAAAAAGACAGCACATGGTTCAATCTGAAATCCATGTAAATACCCTCTCTATGGAACAACATGTCCATTGAACTAAAACAACAACTCACACAGATGCATGCAGACATTGGAAGCAGAATAACGCAAACCAGACTTTATGGAGTCCTCAATGATGTCTCTACCTCCATCAGAAACATAGCAGAAACTCCAACGCATATGTAACAAAAAGACAGCACATGGTTCAATCTGAAATCCATGCAAATACCCTCTCTATGGAACAACATGTCCATTGAACTAAAACAAAAACTAACACAGATGCATGCAGACATTGGAAGCAGAATAACGCAAACCAGACTTTATGGAGTCCTCTACCTCCAGCCTTCTTCTCGCCTGGCAGCAGGTCCACCATCAGCTGCACTGCCTATCATTGTGTGGCTGCACTTTATTACTAACACTGTAAAAATGCCACTA
Organism: Ambystoma mexicanum; assembly: GCF_040938575.1. Taxonomy (NCBI): domain Eukaryota; kingdom Metazoa; phylum Chordata; class Amphibia; order Caudata; family Ambystomatidae; genus Ambystoma; species Ambystoma mexicanum. The sequence continues at coordinate 1,182,513,721 of NC_090925.1, forward strand.
CAACGTTGTTGTGAAATGTGTCCTCCCTGCAGCCCTGAAGCAACATATTTAGCATGTGGTGCATGGACAAATAAAAACAGAAATACATTTAATTTTAGGTTTCAAGAGTATCTGATTTTTTTTCAACCAACACGAAATCATGTTCCTGATCTTGTTTCGAGGCAGGTTAGAGAGTGTGTTACAGAATACATATTGCCAATTGCTACTACCCTTCAGGCCTTCATTTGGAATCAGTCCGGATCATATTTAGCTTATACAGTATCGCTCTCAGAGACAACAATGTCTGTCTCCAGGGGCAAGATGCGAGTCTTAAGATGGCAGCGTTAATGTCCCAGGAAATCTTTACTGCCAACGCTCTCTTTTATTTTAAATTGTTATTACAATAAAAATGAAAATATCAAAAAAACATAATTATTTATTTGTATCATTTATTTGTATGCACAAACATTTCATATGTATATCATATCAAATCTATACCAAAAGTATGCCTGAACATTTCGTCCAAAGATCAAGAATCATGATGTGTATTCAGAATGACCACAGAGACAATATCATAAAATAAATGTGAAAATGTGCAAAATAAAGTCAATATAGACTGCAGGTTGTAGAAACCGATAAAAGTTTAGATAGCTGAAAACATGAAATAGATTACAAAAGAAACAAGGACACAATACCATTCTGTAGCTGAAGGTACGGACTAGATCAAAACAGGGATACATGGAGTTAATAAAGCGAGAGGGGATTTTTAACATTTGATGACATACACTGGGTACATACTTTCTTACCTTATACATGTTATTTTTACTAAGGATATTTTGCAATCTCTCTCTGCCCTTTCATCGATTTTTACCTTGATTTTCACATTTAATTCTGAAATGATCCTTTAATATAATTTAAGCATGTTTTAAGTTCCTAGTGTACTCTCCTCTTGCAAAGTCATCCAGTGCTCTCGGTTATTGAAAAGTCGTTTTCTGATTGAATGCAATCTTGAAAATGATATGATATGACAGGTTTTTTATAACGCGCTTAATACCCAAAGGTTTCTGAGCGCGGACCCGGGTATCTAACCCGTGGTGCACCCTGTCGTCTTGCTTCCAAGGAGAGCACGTTCCCCCTGAGCTATCCTCCCGAGACTGAAAGATGGCACAGGTGGTATCTTATGTTCACCTGCTTTAGAGGGCCTCAATGCATTAAAATAGCTTCTGGGCTGCGCTGTGTCTCTAGCAAAATCCAGGGATAGATACAGGCTTTTCTCTGTCTCCTGATCTATTGCCTTTACAGATTGCAACATGCCCCAAGTTGTAGCAAATTAAAATCATGTGTAAATCCTCTTATAGTGAGCTTTATGTGGTTGCTAGATGGGGAGGTCCCAATGCGGCATGCAACCTGTATGGTGCGACTCAAAATCAGCCTCATGTCGAGCAATTTTGGCAGGAAAGTGGATATCCGAGCAGCTTCCGTTGGTAACTTCCTGAAGCTCTTACATAAGTTGTTCCTCGATTCTTGTTCTGCAAGTTCTTAATATCATTCATAATGGCTGCAACCTCTTTCACCAGCTTATGCAGCCACAGATTGTCAAATGTGTGATAACTGACTCTCTGTACTTCAATCTGTATTATACATTCATATGAATTGCTTTAAATTGATTTCCTCCAACAATTGTTGCAGTGCCTCAACATTCTCTAAGATTATTTTCAGCAGTGGGCTTGCTTGGAGGCTTCTTTGCTTCAGTTGGTAGATATTTAGGGTGAGGTTTCAAGCAAATCTCGCCTGACATTGTGCTTGTTTAGTGGCTTGTTAATGCCAGATGGTGATTGATTCAGCGTAGCACATAATGAACAAAAATCACTAGACTGATGGGCCATCTTGAAATGTCTTCCAATCTTAGACCTTCTAAATGATGTGCTCATTTATTTAAATTTTTTGTAGGCCGCGCCAAATGCCCGGAGGCTTAGAGCGTGCACAAAAGACAAAGACGAGACAAACAGACAATTAAGGCAGAATCAGAGATCAGAGACAGCAGGCAGAAGAAAAAGGCACGGGGCAGATTAGACTGGTGATAGATTGAAAAGAAATGTCTTCAGCCTTTTTTTTAAATTCAGCAGTTGTTGGAATGGTTCTGAGGCTGAGCGGCAAAGCATTGCAGGCAATAGGACCATGGACATCAAAGCTGCGACCGCCGGCCTTAGGTACAAATCAGAGCCCGAACAGGGCAAGGCCCAGTTCTTACAGGAACAACAAACTTTCAAACTAATACTAAAACTGACATGTGCTGTTAACAGATCAAATCCCCTTATTCCAAATCTGACTGTTGTCAAATTCCACTTCCCACTATGACCAAAGAAACAGCACTAGCATGTACAATTCCGCTGCTGGACTCCCGGCTGATTTCACAACATTCATTTGGTAAATTATTCTTTTTCCTTTGCCTTGAAGTGCTGTGACACAGCAACAAAAACACTGCTCTATATACCTTCAATATAGGTTTTGTCCAACAGCACGTCATTGCCACTCTTTCGTGATGTTAAGATGGTATTAGATGGTATTAAGTGTACAGATTGCTTCCTTTATTCCACATATGATGAAGGTTGATTTAGGCAGTACAGGCCGTCTAAATTGACCCTAATTATGTGCGAGAGAAAGACCTCTCTGACAACGTATTTGACTGTCCAATCACGTGCTTCGCCGCACATGACTGCATGCAAAGACTGAAAGGCATCACACTACCTGCGCAGCTCTTTTCAATATGTGGCAATTAACCTACATACTAGGAGAGTAGATGGTGCTTAGTGATGAGCAGCTACCTTGGGTGGGCTCTCCCGCCGACATAGGCCTGACAACCCAGTGCTGTGAAGTTATAAAAGAGACCCAAAATTACAACCAAAGCTTGTAATTTATTATTTTATTGTTTTATTTCAATTTATGTTCAATGCTGTCTCTGCCCAGAGGGTCTCAGAGTGCCTAACAAAGTTTAAAGTTTCATAAGGTGGGAGGTAAAACAGAAGTTACATTAAGTTTCCGGGATAGGATAAAAAGATTGGGATAGACAAGTGATAGCAGGGGCGATGCAGGGACTGAATGACATGTCGGGAAACAGGAATGTTTTGTGGCTCTTTTGAAAAGTGTTGTTGGAGGCTGCAGTTGTGAAGTGGAAGGCTGTTCCGTGCTCTGCGTCCCACTGGGTAAATGCTTTTTTTGTGAATGTTAGTTTGCAGAGTGGAATGTTTAGAAGATGTGGGCTTGCTTGTCTGGTGTTTGTTTGGGTGATGTGTTTGAGTTTGTCTTGAAGGTAAGGTTGGGATTTGAGGTGAAGGGATTTCAATACAAGGCAGACAACTTTGAATGCAATTCTCTGGGACACAGGGAACCAGTGCAACTGGGTGATGGCAGGGTAAGGTGTTAAACTTTGATTAGTAGAAGGATCACCTGGCTGTAGAATTTGTTATGGCTTGCAGGGGGACAACAGTGTTGTTTGGGAGTCCAGTGAGGCGAGCCTTTCCATTAGACAGAACCAGTGCTTGGACTGCAGGGCAGAAGTTGTCAGGGGGAAGATGCAAGGAATTAAAGGTCAAGGTAAACTTATAAAAACAGTACATAGTGAATACATGTCATATCAATACGTGGGGTTGAACCTGGTGACAAATTCATTATGATGGTTTTCAGTGGAGCTCTATGAGTGGATGAACATTGGTACAATAATCATTGTTTTTTATAATGTGCTTTAAACCAACAGAGTTTCCAAGCCCGGATTTTGCTTCCAAGACGAGCGCGTTGCCACTGAGCTATACTACACATATCAACGATTCTTCTGCATGTCTTTGTTACTGGACTTGGATGCCATCATATGGCATGTGAGTGTGATGACAAAGTTACCGTCAGACCACCTGCAATAGTTGTCAGGGTGCATTGCATTTGGGAATATCATAATTTAGGTCTGAGGTTAGTTCCACAGCACTATTTTCTCTTGCAAAAACCATTGGTGAAGCACACATTTATACTGGAAATGACAACAAGTATTCAAAGTGGAATAAACCACTGGCAGGCATTGAAGCCATTTGCAGGTCTTGAACATTCTCAGAGAGGGAGAAAATGCATTAAGGGCGATGAAGCCTGGGGATGTGGTTGATGGATTTCACGGTGGGGCATTTCGATGGTGGTGGGCAGGATATTATCATAATAGTTTGGCGGCAGCCTGCATCTGATGAAGTTCTACTATCCATCGATGGGCCGAAAATGCTTCCTCTTCCATCCCGCAGTTCTGATTTCCCAAGACATTGTTGCCAGGTGTTAAAGTCCAAATAACACTTGCACTGACTCAGAATGTACTTGGGGCCAAACTTCTGCTTCCAACTATGTCCCCAGAAAAGTTGTTAGAAGCAAAAACCCCTCTGCTGGCCTCTCTGGTGACTGCATGAAAATTATTTGGTGAATTATTTTCCTTTTTCCTAGAAGCACTTAGGCACCGCTTCGCCGGCCACTGCTCTTTAGCGCTGTGATCAGTGGTAGGCGTCTACTGAAAAAAGTAGTGGAACTGTGGTCTCGGCAAGTGAGAGGGTAGGCGGAAGCACAGTGCAACATGTGACAAGATGTTGCGTCCGGGGCATTGCAATAGTCTACGTGACTAGTAACTAAACGAACTAAAGCTCCTATTTCAAGGTTACTCTTGCACAGGGACATGAATGGACAAATCCTCTATGTAGAATGGTGAATATGTCCGCATAAAGTAGAGGAATGGCATGGTAAACAGAAGGAACAACGCCCCCGACCTTTCCCGCCCATTTCCATCACTGGCTGTGATATATTTAAAGTGCAGCAGCAGGTCTTCCCCACTCTCTCATGATGTGGCCATGGGCTGAACATTCTTGATGGCTGCAATGGGATCAGTCTTTCGTATTAGTTATTAGGAAGACAAGAAAAATACCTTTGAATTGGCACGTAGTCTTGTGAACTGTGAGAAGTGCACAGTAAGTGGCCCAAAGTGTGGTGTTATTTAGGCTGAAAGATAAAATCACCTGAAGTATAAGCTGGGAAAGGAACATGGCTACCTGCAGGCTGATGGCTGTTAAACGCAGCAGCGCTCCTGTTAGTGCTTCAAATGGACAGAAATCATCTTCGGTACAATGCTCAGACAGATGGCCCTTCTAATGGTTTATCTCTAAATCTACTCAGGAAACGATAACCTAACAAAACAGTGCATTGGAATGTGCTTTAGCTAAAACCAACACAGGTTGCTTAAACGTACACAATGTCAATATCTTGTTACAATTAACACCATGCAAAAACTGCCCACTGTATGCACACTTTTTGTGTTACTTTGTACATAAACTGAACTGCACGTTTCTCAAAGGTGACTTGTGCATTTGCAGTGTAATTGATGAGCTGGCCAGGCCTATTTGCATACATTCCCAAACTACATTTTGACAAAGATCCCAGCATGCATGTGGGTGCTGGAATCACATTTCAGCGATGGGCCCATAATTCTAAATTTTGTAAAAAATGTAAACAAAGTTTCCCTGTTTGGGATGATAGAAATGTGAGTGTGATAGCGGCTGTCCATACCTCGCTCTCCCACTAAAAATGCATGAAAGAGCCAGAATTGACGCTTTCATGCATTGCATATCCTCTTGGACCAGCTCAAGCATGAACATGGGAATGGTTATTATTGCAGCTAATTTTTTTGTCAAGTTAAACTGCACTTTAAAATGCACAGAAACACCCCTTTATTTGCAGAATTGTGTGGAACATGGCATTTGAAAGCACACAACTCTGACACACATTCAGACATTTTCTGTGAATTAGGGCTCAGATTTGTTTGGTGCCAATGATGCCCTGTTCTCGTGCATCTCATCACTTGTGCCAAAACAAAGGTCTGAGTATCTGGCCCTAGTTCTGCGAAAAGAGCAAGTACTGCTGACAAAGGAGTTAGGAGACCCCCATTAATGTGCTTTGGGGTGGCATGTTTGATTGCATGACGTGCTTAGTATGGAAGTGTAATGAGTGGGTAAATAGGCATTGGACCCTACAATGTATGTGCCACTCAATATATGAACCCACTCTAATCCTCTCATGGGATTCGCCCTGCCTCACTAAGTGTTATTGGAGTTCCACCAATGAGCCAAAACTAAACAACAACATTGCCTTTGGGTGCATAAACACCCTGTCCCTGAAGGTATTAAGTGGGGCATTGTACATGAATGCACTCTATTGTTGGACACATCAATTCAATTGTGTCTGCACCTTTGTACTCATTACAGAATTCCACATTTCGGAGTTAAATATATAACAGCACCTGTATATCATGTGTCGAGAATTTGGAGGATGACAATCTTGAAGGGGTACTTTTGAAAGGCAACGAGCTTAATTTCTTACACATATTCAACACACTATGGTGTTAAATTATTGTTCAGTGACCCATCTCCTTTTTTGTGCTTAAGCCATCACTGAGAGATGAGGGACGTTCCTTTTACAGTAGTTTTCCTGCCTCAGTTTGTTTTGTTCAAATCTAGTCTAGAATAATCTACATTATACAATCATTATATCTATAATTGCACTAGTGCTCTGCCAGGACAGCCGCAGTTTTAATTTTAAAAAAAGGAACCCGCAGATTGCACTGAATGACTTGACCTACAATGATTAATTGCAGGCTTTTGAAATTCATGGCAATCTGACCTATTTGTGGAGTGCCATAAAAAATCACTCTGCCTCTCTGTAATAATACCTCATGGCCTACAGTAAATTTGCACCGTCGAGTATCTTAACAGCCGGGTTCATTCTGAAAGGCAATGCAGTTTTTTCTCTTAGTTTTTGTCCAGGATTCCCAGATTTCGATGCCAAATAAGAAAAACATTTGGATAATGATGTGTTATTTATATAGCGCCTTAATCCAAAGCACATATTTGCATATAATATCACCCAACCGAAATTGGTATTCATTTATCGACCTCAGAAGGAAGAAAGGCTGAGTTGGCCTTGCCGTGAATCGAACCTGCGACCTGCAGATCACGCTCAGATCGCAGGAGCGATCACTCAACCCGCTGAGCTATCTTACTGGCTATCTGCTGAGTTTACGAGCATGCCCTTTCCACCTGCATGTTGGGACCCAATGGAGAAGCAAAGATGCTATAAAGGGTCACTGTAAATCCTTCAAATTATTTTATCGAAAAAAAGAAACAAGAGCAACAGGTCAGAGTTCTTGAGGGAGGAATGATGCCCATGCATAAGTTAAGTGCATTCATTTTCTGGGCGAATAACTATATCTTACTGCATCGGGCCCGATAATTTGCAGGCGCAACCATTTGTAAGGCGAGCTCAGTTCCCAGACTTCCTTTAGTTTAAAGAGTTGCCATTCATGCACTGCCGATGACAAGGTTGCATCTCATCCTCGTGTCATATTCACTCGTGTGTATTGTGAACCAGCCACAGGACCGGCTGTACAGGCGCCACAGTAATGGTTAAGGCGGAGCTGCTAGATGCCTCCAAATAATAGCCTCCTCTGCACAACCTTCAACTGGGAAATGTCCTAACCTGATGATGCCCACACATGTGAACCATACCAGATTCACAAGGCACTGCAGGATCGTCATAAGTTGTTTTCATCCTTTGACATTCAATGCATTCAAGATGCTTTATGGTGTTTGGAATATTTGCTTTAGCCTACAAAACAGCTTAATTGTGTGCTTTCTAGAAGCACTACCAATGTACTTCTCTCTCAGGAAGCTGAAGCACATTAAGAGGGGCAAAGCATGTCCTACAAAAACCTTACAATTAATGTGTAACTATCAAGTTTTCAAAATCATGATTATAACTCGAAGGGCTGTAGATACACATACATGTAAGCAGATATTATTAGGTATGATGTATTGTTCATCTATGCCTATTACCCAAGCATTTTTTTTGGTTAACATTGCAATACTAGGCCACTAGGAGTAGTATTGTTATATTACTATTGATGCATTATTTATTTGGAGTTGTGTAAGCCACATACGCCCTGACAATCCATCCTGGCTTTGTCTGCCACCAGACATATGCTTGCAAAGCCTCTGCTCTGAAGTACCACCCCCTCCACCCATATGTAAGTGTCATACATTCCTAATACAGAAATTGTGTCCCACTACAGTGGCCGAAAACTGTCCCAGTAAGTTACCATCCTTGCCCTCACCTGTTGTGAACCCAGGTGACCTGCAATCCTTTGGCCTTGCTTTGTCTACCTTATGAGAGAGTGGACATCGATGCAATCAAAGAGAGCGGGTCCACCATAATGCTTGTGAAGTCTCTGAGCCCAAGCAATCCCCAAGACGCCCACTTAGAATCATCATGGTTCTTTGGATGTAATGCATCTGTGAGACAGTGCTCCCACCCACCTGCTCCCACCCACCCACAAGCATCATGGAGTGCTTAATGGGCATGTGTGTCCCATATTATCAGGCCTTGTCAATTCATGTCTATTGAGAGTAGGCCAGCACCTCAACAGCCAAGGAAATGGCAACTTGGTCAAGGGAAACACCTGTTTGCCTGGCTTTCCCCCCATTGCCATTTTCCCAGAACCATTCCAATATGGTGGCCATGTCAACAGACATGAACCACAAGAATATTATGCCCAAGATTTTCTCGTATGCTCAGACATATGCACTACAACCCCCACAAATGCAGCATGTACCGCTTCAAATGCAATCACTTCAAGGGCAACCACAGAAGCCTCCTAAGCAAACAAAACAAGCACAACCGCAGCAAGCACAGATACAGCAGGCTCTGGTACAACAATGGAACATGACTTCCGGAACACAACAGGACCCATCACCCAAAATGGGGAGTGTAACTGTGGTTGAAGGAAAACCTTTCTCAGGTACGGGGATTAATTTATATTCAAAATAGGACAGCCCACAGAGTGTCTTGATGTGTTCAGTGCTACACCAGACCCCCAAGAGGAACCAAGGGTCAAGGTGAAGATAGGTGGTATGACATTTTCATTTTTAGCAGACACTGGAGCCACTCGTTCCTGTGTCCGTGAGGGAAAATACCCAAAGTCAGGCACTGCCATGAATGCTCAGGGGCTCTCTGGAGCAACACATTTAATTCCTTTTGCAGATGAATAACCAATTTCCATACAAGAGCATGATATATATATATATATATATATATATATATATATATATATATATATATATATATATATATATATATATATATATATATATATATATATATATATATATGTCAATGCCATTATTATATTCTAGGCAGATGCCAGTCAATATATTGGGACGTGGCTTAATGACAAAGCTTAACATGATGATATCTTTCACTGACAAAGGACTAGTGTGTGTGCTCTACTCCAGGAATACACTATATGAATATGGGAGAGTTTACACTCGTCTTTACAGGCCAGTAAGCTTTAAGAGGAGAGCCTTTGGATTCAGACAGGTTTTTGTATGGAGTGATTGTTTTATTGTTATGACTAGCGAGGTTGAAGGTAAAATATTGAGAATACCTGATGAAATTCTGTTCTGACCAGAAATCCCTATGGACGATGAGAACGGGCAGATCATTCCCTTAGAATTAGAAGGAACAGTGGTCAGAGAAGAAAGGGTGATGTTACATGGGACAGATGATGAAGGAAGGGGATGGGAAACAGTGATAGTACTTAGTGAAGGAAAGAAGTGGACAGATTTGGCAGACAAATAACTGTTTAGATATGACTATTCTGATGATGAACTAGTGTTTTCTATAGGTATCACTTATTTGATTAAAGTAAAGAATATAGGAATAGTGCATAGAATGGCATTGGTAAAAAGAAGGCTGCCATTTTTTCAGGAAGACTTGAAGAAAGACCAGAGATTTTGTGGACCAAGAGCCCATGTTATGTGAGTTTATTGCAAGAGATAGGTGCAGTTAAAATTAACTTAAAACCAGGAGCCCTTTTACCATGAGAAAAGCAACAACCCTTGCATAGAGAGGCGGATGAAAGTATATTTAAAACCATTTACGCTTCAATGAAGCAAGACATATTGGTGCCATCAGACTCATCATGTACCACGGCTGTGTGCCCTGCAAAAAAATCAAGGGGGGTTTGTGGCGCTTTATTCAGGTTCTTGCCCCTCAACAATATAGTTGAATCTGAGGTTCCTTTGGTTCAAAATCCTGCAACTATACTGTGCAACAAAAAATCAAAAAATAGTCCATAGGAGCCCCTCTGCGAGAACGAACATGGTCCATTGACCTGTTCTTTGGGAAGGTACCCACTCAAGAGTCTGCAGCCACACTTTGGCTCACTGTACCTTTCACAGATGGGAAATGTCTATTTGCATATCAGTCTTTGTCCCACCCATATGGGCAGTCCAGCACCGAAATGCTATGGCAATTCCCTTCTGAACAAGAGTACCAACAGCAACCCCATACAAATGTTTTAGCTTTCTTAGGCCTCATCAGTGAGGTGGAGCTGTGCCTTCTTCAGCAATGAATACTCCAAACTTTATAAACCGATCACTTCCTTCCTGGCTGCCGCCTGGTGGAATCACTCCTAGATTGTTTCCTCCCACACATACAAACACATTGGTTCCATCTTTGCTGATTACCTCGGCTCTGGGCTGTCGCTCCCGGGTGCTAGCCTGTCTGGTCTTCTGAGCCAGCAGGATGGTGTCAGGGCAGTCTCACCCTTTTCTCCATGAAACCAGAACTACACAGAAAAAGGAGAAATCACCCACAAAGAAGAAAACAACAAAGACCAAATAGATGAGCCAAGAATTCAATCCTCCGATTCTGACAGTTTTAGACGCCAAAGGATTACCACAGCAGCAAATATGGAACCCTCACTCCAGGATCTTTTGCGTGGTATGCAGGAATTATCTACAGAGGTCCAAAACCTCAAGGCGAAGAACGCAGCCGTGCAGCGACTCATGCTCTCCCGAGACTCAGCATTCCAGCAGAGTCCTTCCGAGGGAGGCATAGTGTAAAAGTACAATGGAGCATCTAAAACATTGCGCTCATTCCTGGATTCCTGTATGGTACACTTTCTCTTTAAGCCCTACTATTTTTCCACTCATAGGGCTAAGGTGGGATTCATAGTGTCGCACCTCGTTGGCAATGCCCTTGCTTGGGCTACACCGTTGGTAGCCGCTGGAGACCCTCTGTTGGATAACTACGATGGGTTCCTCATTGCATTTAAGACCATGTTTGATCGTCCTGATCAAGTGGTTTCAGCCCAGGAGAAGCTACTCGAATTCCAACAGGGTAGACAAGACATATTAACGCATGTTACTCGTTTTAAACAGTTAGCTAAGGAGGCTGATTGGCCACCTGAAGCATGCTTCCCCTTGTTTCTCAAAGGGCTCAACAAGGAAATTAAGGAGTGACTCACTCTGGTTCCTTCCAGTCCCTTCTGGACTCTCTACAAATCGACTTCAGACTCCAGAAAAGGAAGGCAGAAAAAAGAAGGGTTCTTAGACGTCAACTGAAACCCTTGCCTGTGTATCCTAGTCCCAGAGAGGCTTCTCAGTCCTCGCAAACAGAATCAGGACCCATGCAGTTGGGAACCCTACAAGGACCCCTGATGCCACAGGAAAGAACCCGAAGGATCAACAGCAGATTGTGCATGTATTTGCACCTCGGATAAACATATGGTCAGGAATTGTCTGATTGCCCCGCAAAGGTGTTCGGGAAACGCCAGCTCCTGATCCTAATGGAGCCCAGTTTCGGGAGGTCGACACATGCTCCTCCTTTTCTGCTTCTTTGGGCCCGGCCGAGAGGTGTATCCTGGTAATTCTCCAAGTGACTCCGGCTTCCACCACAGGAGTAATCCATCCGGTCCTGGCCTTGGTTGACTGCGGTGCCATGGGCATCTTCTTGGATGATGAATGGGCCCAACAACATCAGATACCCAGAGAGTCCAAGGACATGGTACAGGCGGTGGAAGGCATCGACTGGCACCCGCTATCTTCTGGACCCATTACTCAGCAAACGGCAGAACCTCTGCTATCGATCAACAAACACCAGGAATTTTTGTGCTTTGACATCATAAGGGCCGCCGACTATCCAGTGGTTTTGGGTATGCCATAGTTACAATGTCATAACCCATACATCAGAAAGGCAGCAGGTTCCTTGTTCCTTGGTTCTGATTTTTGTCTTTCACATTGCCTCTCCACAAAAACCCAGCTTGTGGTGTCTACCAATAACGATCAGCATGAAAATCAATAAGTTACTGTTTCCAATATCAACCAGGTTCCTGAGGCCTATTGTCAATTCTCTGATGTCTTTTCAACGGCCATTGTACAGACCCTGCCACCTCACAGGCCTGAGGATTGTGTGATTGAAATCGATGAGGATGCTGTTATACCCTTTGGTGAGATGTTCATTTTGTCAGAACCCGAGAAAAGAGCTCTCTCGGAAAATGTGGACACTAACTTGGCAAACGACACAATCCATCTCTCTAAGTCCCCCACTGGGGCATCTTTGTTTTTTGTACCCAATAAGGAACTCCGTCCATGCCTGGAATGCAGAGGTCTGAACCAATGCACCCCTTGCCTCTCATTACAAACATCCTGGAAGCCCTCCGGGGAACTGTGCTATTCACCAAACTGGATCTGTGTGGGGCTTACCATCTTATTTGCATAAGGAAATGAGATTAATGGAAGGCCGCCTTCCGGACACCCTTCGGTCATTTTGAATACTTAGTTATGCCCTTTGGTCTCTCCAATGCTCCCGCTGTGTTCCAGCGTTTCATGGACAGAGTATTTTCGGACAATGTTGTCCCTGTTTGTTATTGTCTTCTTAGATGAAATATACTGGTTAACTCGAGAGATCCGGCCTTGCACCAAGGACATGTCAACCAAGTCTTGCAAACTCTACGGGAGCACCATTTGCTAGCTATGCCCAAAAAATGCATCTTTCATGTCACCAAAGTGCGATACTTGGGATTCATCCGAAGCCTTCAAGGTGTGGCCATGGATCCATCCAAAGTCACTGCCATCACCTCATGGCCTACTCCTTTCTCAGTTAAACAGATTCAGTCCTTCCTGGGCCTGGCAAACTTCTATATGAAATTCATTCCAACCTTTTCATCACTAGTTCAGCCGATTATTTCTCTTTTGAAGAAAGATAAACCTTTCAACTGGTCAACAGCACTGGAGTCGCATTCAAGACACTTAAGGGGAAGTTTACTGAGGATCCTATTCTGAGTCAACCGGATGTTTCCAAACCATTCATGGTAGAGACTGACACTTCGGAATATGCCATAGGAGCTGTCCTGAAAGAAACACAAGATGATGACCTTGAACATCTCATTACATACCTCTCCAGGACATTTAGCATCAGTGAACAACAGTATTCAGTCCTCGAAATGGAGTTGGTAGCTGTTCGTCAACCCTTCACTGATTGGGCCACCTCCTTCTCTGTGCCAGATATCCAGTACAAGTAAGGACCGACCATAGAAACCGACAGGTGCTCCAGTCCTTGAAGTGCAGAAACAGCCAACAGGCATATTGGGTGTATTTCTTTGCCCAGTTTCAGTTCAAGATATCCTACATTCCTGGTTCGTCAAATGTTTTTGCCGATGCACTCTCCAGGCGCCAGGACTATATTCCTGATGAACCATTTCCTCTCCAAAGGATGTTCCCGACAAGGTCTTTGTTGCCCAGGCCGAGGTACTTTTGGAGAAAATCCGATTGGAAACCCAAATATCAAACTTATAGAGAGACGTTTCCAGCACAAATCCCTGGGCTCTGACAACCAAGGACGGCTATCTCTTTAAGAATACAGCCTTAGTGGTTCCCACTCAGAACCTAAGAGAAAGGGTAAAATGCCTCAGTCATGATACTTTCTTCTCCGGACATCGAGGAATCAGAGCCACACTACAGACCCTCAAGCGACAATACTAGGGGCCAAAATTGTATCCTGATGTCCAGGGTTACATTCAGACATGTGCTGTTTGTAATACAAATAAATACGAAAACAAGCGACCAGCAGGACTTCTGCTTCAACCAGAGTTTCATTCACATCCTTGGGAAACTATAGCTACATTTTCATTTCAACCTCCCTCCATCCAAGGGACACACCACCATCATGGTTACCATCAATCTCTTTCCGCGTATGGCATATTTCACTCCAATGACAAAGCTAACTTCAGTCAGTGAGATGGCAAGTATCTTTGTAAAGGAAGTATTCAGACTACACGGGCTGCCATCCAAGATCCTTTCTGATCGTGGTCCCCAGTACACCTCCCGGTTCTGGAAACACCTGTGTCATCTGCTGGGTATTGAACGAGCCTTATCCTCTGGCTATCACCCTCAGACCAACGGGATTACCGAGAGGGTGAACCAAACCGTTGGACAATATCTTTGGTGTTTTTCCTACCAGGTACAGGATGATTGGTCAGTTCTAGTTCTGGTGGCTCAGTTTGGCTATAACAATTCAGAACATTCTGCCATGAAAACCAGTCCTTTCTATTGCAACCATGGATTTCATCCATCAGTTCTTCCAACGCTCCTACCTTACCCCAATCTTGTCCCTACAGTCGATGCCTGGATAACTGATCTGGTGAACCTACACAAGAACGTCAAAGAACACTTACAAAAGGCCAGGTCAAACGTCAAAAGATTTGCTGATACTAAACTTCGGCCTTCTCCAGCAAACATAACCGGGTACAAGGTCTGGCTGTCCTTCCGACATCTGCCCAGACATTTAAGACCCAACAAGTTATCACCATATTTCTATGGACCATTTTCTATTACAAAGATCATTAATCCAGCAGCCTTTCGACTGCATCTTCCCGAGTAATGGAAAAGGATCCACTGTGTCTTCCACACTTCCCTGCTGAAGCCCTACCATCCTTCCACAAGAAGAGAAATCCGGCCTCCTCCTCTCATCTCCAACGATCAGATTGAATATGAAGTCTCAAGGATATGTGATTCTCTGTATCGACGAGGGCGACTATAATATCTTGGGGAATGGAATGGCTATCCCCCAAGTGATCGATCTTGGGAACCTGAATCCAGCATCCATGCCCCATGCTTGGTCCATCAGTTCCATCAGATCCATCCGGCAAGCCCTGTGGAGCAGGGTTTCAGAGGGGGCATGCTGTCATGATTCGCTTTCACTGCCCCTTTTGGACTGCTTGGAAGGTCCAGCGCCACTTTGCGGCGTCCATCTTTACTCCCAACTGTACAGCCTTTCTACCTATGTTTCTGGCTCTGCTGCTTCCTGGCTGCTTGCCGCTACCTTACCTGTGTTTCCTAGCTCAGCTGTGTCCTTAACAGATTCCACTTACATGGACTTTGTCTTCAGCTCTGCCGCCATACTGGCCACGTGGCTGTGCCTTCTTCAGCAATGGATACTCAGAACTTTATAAACTGATCACTTCCTTCCTGGCTGCCCTCGGATGGAATCACTCCTGGGTCCATCTTTGCGGATAACCTTGGCTCAAGGCTGTCCCTGGAGCTAGCCTGTCTGGTCTTTTCAGCCAGCAGTGTGGTATCAGGGGAGTCTCACCTTTTTCTCCACGAAAGCAGAACTACAAAGAAAAAGGAGAAATAACCCACAACAAAGAAAAATACAAAGACCAAACAGGTGAGCCAAGATTCTCAATCCTCTGATTCTGACAGTTTGAGATGCCAAAGGATTACCACAGCAGCAAGAATGTGTCAGGAACTGCAACCACGTGGTCTATGAAAACCTCAGTCGCGAAGCACCAGTCAGTGAGATATAATAAACTTGCTGACCTGTTGTTAGGGCCACAGGTAAGTGAGAGCAGGAACACAGGAACCCGGATCGCTGTAAAGAAAGGCAGTGATTAACTACTAATAGTGTATTGATTGATTGATTGATTTATTTATATAGCGCTTTATACCAAGGCTCTGTACAGTGGAACAACATAATACAAAATAACAACAACATTTAACAATGAGAGTAAAATTTACATCATGAATCATTCAACAAAACAGTGCAAAGAGCAATTAATTTAGGAGGGGGGTGGAAAGGAGAGAAGGAAGAGGTGGGGGGGAGTAGGAGATGGACAGGGCGAGGGAGAATGGAAGGGGAAAAGAGAGGAGTAGGAGAGCGGAGAGAGGAATCAGATGAGGGTAAGAAGAGGAGGGTGTGGGGGGAAGTGAAGAGGGCAGAGGAGAAGTTTTCAAGTAGGGGAATGGAGGAGGAGGGATTGTAAGGTTATTTGGCGTGTTACAGCACAGAGTACAGCACTACTACACAGGTAGCAAACAGCACAGAGTACAGCACTACTACACAGGTAGCAAACAGCACAGAGTACAGCACTACTGCACAGGTAGCATTTTTTTTTTTTGCAGCACCACCACAAGGGTGCGGTGCATTGCTATATGTGTTACCAGATTAACAAGAAAAGACAGGCTATTCAGTCAAAAACGATTTTAACATATAAGATGCAAATCTATTCTTACAGTTAAAAGCACACGTGCTCATTTAAAAATGCACACTATTTTTCACCTGAAATGCCTATGGTGCGAGAGACACATTTGAAAATAACAACTAACATAACTTATAACTAACCTGACTAATGAAACATAATCCACTAATAAAAATGTGTCTCCACTGCAGAATTAGGCCTATTCTGAAAGTGAACTTTTAAACGCACATCCATTTTTTTTTCTGTTCACTCTGCTGCCCTGTCCACATAACTACAGGAAGCAAATGGGCTCGAAAGAACAGGAAATCAGTTGGTTACAAAGTATTACTATAAAAATGAGCCATTGTGTAGAGAAGGAGGAGATGGCGTGATTAATTCTGATTGGAGCAGCGTCATAGCAAGTATCATGCTAGAGGGAGTGATCAGGTTTTTGCTGGGGGGAGTTTGAGGAAGAGGAAAGTCAGTCAAGATTTGGCAGAGCTGGGAGGAAGACCTTTTCCTGGTTGGAGCATTCCTATCTGCAAAAGCTGAGAATTCCAGGCAATGACCCCGGTTTGAGAAGGCAGGCGTTCCTTTTACTGGGGTTAATCTTCAAGGGAGCCACATTCAGAAAGAGAACAACTAAAGAGATAAGGTAATTACAGAAGTGTGGGAGCTGAGTGTGTATGAAAATATGCAGTCAGTGTAGGGAAGGAGACTCCTGTGCGTGCCTTAATCAAATGCTAATGTTGCGATTTGAGTTCTGTTCTCCGCCACACTCTTTGCAGTGTGTCATAGACAAAGCTGTTACTGTGCTATTGTATTTATTTCTGTAAAGAATGAGATTGTGTTTAAATGCAACTTTTATAATACAGAAAAATATTTGAAAGCAGACGGGTGGTGTGTTTACTATTTACCATTACAATGCTGATGACGTGGGGAGATTTTTAAACAATGCAATGGTCATTTTAAGACAGATGTGTGCATGTCAGATTCAGTATGAACAGTTGTGAGTGACTGTAGCATAGCTCGTTGGAGGTACATGAGCCAACGGGAGGAAAGACTCTCTGGACATAGTTCCCTACCGTATATAAGGTAGTGGAAATTACCACAAAATTACAGCATATAGCTCTCTGTCGTAAATAAGTCAGTGAGATTGCCCATGGTGGCACACTAACACTAACACTAACACTGAAAATGTGGTATTCCTGAAATGTAGGCCTGAGGTCTCTCTAGTGATTACACGAAAAATCTAAGCAAAGATAAGGGATTCTGGACATTGGGGCCACTAATAAAACAAGGGAATAATGCTCACCAACCACGCATACCAACCACGCATACCAACCACGTATACCAAATATGCATGTCTAGGTGCTGAAATAATGCATGTCCACTGTATTATTGTTGCACATGGCCAAATCTGAATACAAGGAGTAATTATTGCTAAGTTATTTTTCGGCGGTAATAAAATACCGTCAGGCCCCAAATCTCCACAAAATACCCTACATATTTATGGTGCGTTGCAGGCCGGGAAAGTGATCATAGAGTACCTACTGGGCGTGGCAAGCGTGTCTCACACTGCCATTTGCACATTAATGGGAACCCATTTTATAATAGCAGTGTGCCACTAAAAACGAATTTCAGAATGTCACAAAGGGAAACCACATTCTCAGATCTAGTGCAATATTTAGAGGCAAAGTTATTTGCACATGGGAATTGGTCTTCGAATAGCACGTTAGAATGGAGTAACCGCATTCAGGGTGAGGTGCAGAAAGAAAAACTAGACAATATTTTTGCAGAAGGCAGCATAATTCAGGTCTGCCTTACAAGATTATTGAATGCAGCCGATAAAAGTGCAGAGAAAGACTGTTTAATACGGCTATGCGGCAAAATATGGTTTATTTTAAACAAGACCCTGCGAATGCAAGAGAATGATACTCAGCTAATTAACAGGTTAAAGACTGAATTAGAGGGGGCAAGTAAAAATCAGGAAATGTTGAGAGCAGAATTGGATGTATGCCAAAAAGACATGCAATTAAAATGCAGAGACTTTGATACTCAGTTATCCAAAAGCAAGAAACAATTTGAAGATAGTGAGCAAGAATTGGCACACTTAAAAGCCTTAGTGGATCACATTAGGCAGGATAAAGATGAGGTTGTTTCAGAAATGCAGATTTTACAAAAAGAACATTGTGAAAAAGAAGGTGATCTCCAGAGTGCAGAACAAGAAATGATTAAAATGATCCAAGAAAGAGACAAGAGAAATAAAGAGTTCAATGAATGCCAAATGCAAATGTGCGAAATGCAGGAGGTGATTAATAAAATGAGTGATGAAAATAATTATTTGCAAAATGAAGCAACCAGACTCCTTAAAAAGTGTAAGGACTTAGAACAGCAAATGTGCATTCCCAGGTCCCAGGAGAGGCGGCAGGGTACCACATTCAATGGAGTGGAGGTGAATTCTAGCTCTGCCCAAAGAGCTAGTGCTCCAGTGACTGGGCCGGTGACTGAACTTGGTTGCAGCGCCCTTGGGGGATTTGATACTCCCATTGGGGGCAGCCAACAATATCATACACCTGAAAACAGGATTGAATCACAAAATAGTGCAATTCCATGTATTGCAACAAGTAGGCCGATAAAAATAATGAAATCCGTTAAATCCCTGATCAAACCATTTAAAAAGGGAGGTGAATGCTGCATTGAGGATCACTTAGAAGCGGTGCATGACATTTTTAAAGCACTCCAGATACCTAAGGAACAGTACAGACAATATTTTCATTTAACTTTAGATGCCCCGACGGCCAGCATCATAAGGGGATTAAATGAACAGCAGAATATGACATGGCTGGAGTTTGAAAAAGAAATTAGGCGTCATTTTTCTCCTTTTCAGTCATTGCAGGAGGCAAAGAAAGTCGCGTACACAATTACTGCTGGACCTAATATATCCCCTTGCCAATTTTTACAAGACTTAAAAAGAGCATTTTCTCGCTTTGATGTATCTTTTGACTCAAATTCCAATGAGTTTAAAACTGCATACTTCTATGGGCTACAGAAAGACATCATATCCCAATTGGTCCGTGAATTTGACCGTGACAAGTCCCTTGAATGGATTGTACATCAAAGCACAAAACTATATGAGGTACTCTATTGTCAGGGTAGAGAAAGTGATAAAATGAAAGATACTAGACCTAAATCTAAAGAACCCTCAGCCACAGTAATGGAAATCAGGTCAGCCAAAATGTCCCTTGACTCTGCTCAAAGCCAAGGTACAAATAATGTGACACCTGAACAAAGGGGTAATCAACAAAGATCGCCATTTCCTGTACCAATGTTCCAATCACATGATCCTAGTAATAGAGAGAGCTACATCAGCCCTAGGTATTTAGGGGACAGACCCCTGGTAGGATACCGGTCTGATATGGCAGGTATGAACAATAACCAGAGACAAAATCAAGATCAAAGAAATGATGGTCCCTACCAGTCATTGGGGACACAGAGCAGATTTGATCCCAGCACCATGATATATGGTAATCAGGATAGGCCCCGATATGTGGATCGATTTACTGATAATGGAAATCAACATAGGGGCCAGTATCCACAATCTGAGAGACAGGCCATAGAGGCTCACAAAAAACATTAGAAATACTAAAGGATTATGCTTACTGGCCACATATGTCCCAAGATGTGGAATTATATACTAGAGGATGTCTAGTATGCGCCCAATTTAAACCTGCTTCACCAATGCATAGAGCACCATTGATGAAAAGAGGCCTAACTCTCCCATGGTCAGATTTGCAAATAGACTATGTAGGTCCTTTAAAAAGGTCGAGCAGGGGACACCGTTATATTTTGAGTGTGGTATGTTTGATGTCGAAGTGGATTGAGTGCATTCCTGCACCAGATTGTAGTGCGCATACAGCAGCCACATTGCTGGTGAACCATGTGTTCTCAAGGTTTGGGTTGCCACAAAGAATTGAGTCAGACAGAGGAAGTCATTTCACAAGTACTCTAATGAGTAAGGTATGGCAAATACTAGGTGTGAAAAGGAAACTACATATCGCATATCGGGCGGCGTCTTCAGGTACAGTTGAAAGAAGCAATAGGTCTGTTGTGGATATTTTAAAGAAATTTGTGGCAGAAGCGGGTTCCAGCTGGGATTTGCGTTTACCATTGGTTTTGATGGCAATCAGGTCGACTCCTGCCAAAGCAACAGGTGTTAGCCCCCATGAGGTCTTAACAGGTAGGAAAATGGTGTTACCACAACACCTACTATACAGAACACATGAGCAAACCCTTGTGAGTGCATCCACAGTTCATGAATATATTGATGAACTGAGGAGGCATTTGCAACATGCATTTGCTTTTGTGCAGAGAAATCTGGAAAGAGCTGCTGACAGTGCAAAATCGTATTATGATAAAAAGACATCAATAAAGGAATACAGTGTAGGGGATCAGGTATACAAGTTTCATTTTGGAAAAAGTAAACAGAAAAATTCTAAATTTCTAGCAGCCTGGCAGGGGCCATTTCGAATTATAGATAAGGTATCTCCTGTGGTTTATAAAATTTTGAAAAATGAAGGTGAAACAGCAATAGAGCAGTTTGTCCATGTAAATCAAATCAAACCATGCCATCCCAGACATGAGATCAGGCAGCTTGAGCATGTAGAAACAGATAAAGTCCCTTGAACACAAAAAGAGAAAATAAATGGGTGTAATCAGGAGGCAGTGACAAAGAAGTTAAAAAAAGTTGATTGTTATAATGGCACATAAACACTGTAATATATGTAAAAATAAATAAATAAATAAATAAATAAATAAATGAATAAATAAATGCACATATAATGGAAGCTCATGGTTGGTGTGCAGAGAGAAAGTGTGTTAAATATTGAATATCTGCTTGTTTTCTTTTAACTTGTGTTTAATTTCAGGAAAAAAAAAAAAAATGAAATATTTTTACCAAGCATGTTTTATTTTTGGCAAAAGGATGAAGTTAGTATTATGCTATGTACTTAATTTGTTTATTTTCTATTTTGATTTAGACAATTAACATTATTTGGTCGGAGGTTCCGGGATCAGAGCCCACAGGAGAGACGATGGAGTCCTGGAGTCCCCTGGATGAAGACCAAAATATGCCTGCCTCCAGGTGGAGGTGAAGACAAGATAACCAGAATGCTAAAAAGGATGACTCCTATGGATCTAAGATTGCCAAGATGAAAGTGTACTCGAATGAACCGAATAACATCGCTGGTCGGGACATATCAGAGGCAGACAAGAGTCCTAACATATGGAGTTCCACGTATTTATTATTTTAATTATTTATTTTAATTTGTTATATTAATTATTTGTTTTAGTTAGTTGTTTTATTTCTTTGTTTTTAATTGACTTGGAAAATCTAAACTTAAAGTAATGCCACTTCAACTGAGAAGGCAAATGTAGAACATTTTGTAAACTAATGAACTCAGATGAATACTGTGTTGATTGCAAATTTTTCATTGATGCACATGAATATTCATTTTGTTGGATTGCTATATTGTAAAAGAAAAAAGAGAGAACAAATTGTTTTTAGGAATTGGCTTGGATTATAGCCAAGTTCTAAAAACAAAAGGAGGGTATGTAAGGATATTTGGCGTGTTACAGCACAGAGTACAGCACTACTACACAGGTATGTAGGGTATTTTGTGGAGATTTGGGGCCTGACGGTATTTTATTACCGCCGAAAAATAACTTAGCAATAATCACTCTTTGTATTCAGATTTGGCCATGTGCAACAATAATACAATGGACATGCATTATTTCAGCACCCAGACCTGCATATTTGGTATACGTGGTTGGTGGTATTTTGGTGAGCATAATTCCCTTGTTTTATTTGTGGCCCCAATGTCCAGAATCCCTTATCTTTGCTTAGATTTTTCGTGTGATCACTAGAGAGACCTCAGACCTGCATTCTAGGAATACCACATTTTCCAGTGATAGTGTTGGTGTGCCACCATGGGCGAACTCACTGACTTATTTACGACAGAGAGCTATATGTGGTAGTCTTGTGGTAATTTCCACTACCTTATATACGGTAGGGAGCTATGTTCAGAGAGTCTCTCTTCCCGTTGGCTCATGTACCTCCAACAGGCTATGCTACAGTCACTCACAATTATTCATACTGATTTTGACATGCACACATCTGTCTTAAAATGACCATTGCACTGTTTAAAAATCTCCCCACATCATCAGCATTGTAATGGTAAACAATAAACATCACCCGTCTGTTTTCAAATATTTTTCTGTATTATAAAAGTTGTATTTAAACACGATCTCATTCTTTACAGAAATAAAATGGTACAGTCAAAGCATTGTCTGTGACACACTGCAAAGAGAGTGGCGGAGAACAGAACTCAAATTGCAACATTAGCACTTGATTAAGACACGCACAGGAATCCTACACTGACTGCATATTACCGTACACACTCAGCTCCCACACTTCTCATTACCTTATCTTTTTAGTTGTTCTCTTTGTGAATGTGGCTCTCTTGGATTAACTCCAGCAAAAAGGAACGCTTGCCTTCTCAAACCGGGGTCATTGCCTGGAATTCTCAGCTTTTGCAGATAGGAATGCCTCAGCCAGTGGAAAGGTCCTTCTTTCAGCTCTCCCCAATCTCGACTGCAGCAGGACACAGGAATCTGCATTCAGTCAGGAGCCCCACAGCCAGGTCTTCTCCCCAATAGTGCAGAAAGATGTCTGCCTGTCTTTTTTCCTGATACTGCCCACTAAAACTTTCCTCTCAGCCCTCTGTATGACGTGTCCCAATGAAATCCATCATCTCTCATCCTCCTACTCTTCAACAATAGCTTTGCTTATACATTTGCAATTGTTGCAAATCTGACTTCCTTCTTCCTGCAGTTACTGTGCACAAAAACACGGAGAATCAGGCAGAGAAGAGAAGAAAAAAATCTGCACACGCATTTAAATGGTTTTCAGAGTATGCCTAATTCTGCAGTGGAGAACACATTTTATTAGTGGGTTATGTTAAATAAGGTTTTATTAGTCAGGTTAATTGTTAATAGGTTAGCTGTTAATTTTCAAATTTGTCTCTAGCAATATAGGCATTTCAGGTGAAAAATAGTGTGCATTTTTAAATGAGCACGTGTGCTTTTAACTGTAAAAATAGATTTGCATCTTATATGTTAAAATCGTTTTTGACTGAATAGCCTGTCTTTCCTTGTTAATCTGGTAACCCATATAGCAATGCACCGCACCCTTGTGGTGGTAATGCAAAAAAAAAATGTGCTACTTGTGCAGTAGTGCTGTACTCTGTACTGTAACACGCCAAATATCCTTACATATACCCTCCTTTTGTTTTTAGAACTTGGCTATAATCCAAGCCAATTCCTAAAAACAACTTGTTCTATTTTTTTTACAATATAGCAATCCAACAAAATGAATATTCATGTGCATCAATGAAAATTTGCAATCAACATTTCATCTGAGTCCATCAGTTCATAAAATGTTCCACATTTGCCTTCTCAGTGGAAGTGGCATTACTTTAAGTTTAAATTTTCCAAGTCAATTAAAAACAATGAAATAAAACAACTAACTAAAACAAATAAGTAATATAACAAGTTAAAATAAATAATTAAAATAATAAATACGTGGAACTTCATATGCCGGAACTTTTGTTTTGTCTCTTTTGTTATGTCCCGACCAGCGATGTTATTCGGTTCATTCGAGTACTCTTTCATCTTGGCAATCTTGAATCCACAGTAGTCATCTCTTTTGGCATTCCGGTTATTTTGTCTTCACCTCCACCTGGAGGCAGGCATCTTTTGGTCTTCATCCAGGGGACTCCAGGACTCCATCGTCTCCCGTGGCCTCTGATCCCGGAACCTCCGACCAAATAATGTTAATTGTCTAAATCAAAATAGAAAATAAACAGATTAAGTACATAGCACAATACTAACTTCCACCTTTTGCCAAAAATAAAACATGCTTGGTAAAAATATTTCGTTTATATTTTTTTCTGTTTTTTTTTCTGAAATCAAATACAAGTTGAAAGAAAACAAGCACATATAAAACAGCATTCAATATTTAATACACTTTCTCTCTGCACACCAACCATGAGCTTCCATTATATGTGCATTTATTTATTTATTTATTTATTTATTTATTTATTTATTTATTTATATTTATTTTATATTATATTTTACATATACTACAGTGTTTATGTGCCATCATAACAATCAACTTTTTAACTTCTTTGTCACTGCCTCCTGATTGTACCCATTTATTTTCTCTTTTTGTGTTCAAGTGATTTTATCTGTTTCTACATGCTCAAGCCGCCTGATCTCATGTCTGGGATGGCATGGTTTGATTTGATTTACATGGACAAACTGCTCTATTGCTGTTTCACCTTCATTTTTCAAAATTTTATACACTACAGGAGAAACCTTATCTATAATTCGAAATGGCCCCTGCCAGGCTGCTAGAAATTTAGAATTTTTCTGTTTACTTTTTCCAAAATGAAACTTGTACACCTGATCCCCTACATTGTATTCCTTTACTGATGTCTTTTTGTCATAATATGACTTAGCACTGTCAGCAGCCCTTTCCATATTTCTCTGCACAAAAGCAAATGCATGTTGCAAATGCCTCCTCAGTTCATCAATATATCCATGAACCGTGGATGCACTCACTAGAGTTTGCTCATGTGTTCTGTATAGTAGGTGCTGTGGTAACACCATTTTCCTACCTGTCAAGACCTCATGGGGGCTAACACCTGTTGCTTTGGCAGGAGTCGACCTGATTGCCATCAGAACCAACGGTAAACGTAAATCCCAGCTGGAACCTGCTTCTGCCACAAATTTCTTTAAAATATCCACAACAGACCTATTGCTTCTTTCAACTGTACCTGAAGACGCCGCCCGATATGCGATATGTAGTTTCCTTTTCACACCTAGTATTTGCCATACCTTACTCATTAGAGTACTTGTGAAATGACTTCCTCTGTCTGACTCAATTCTTTGTGGCAACCCAAACCTTGAGAACACATGGTTCACCAGTAATGTGGCTGCTGTTTGCGCACTACAATCTGGTGCAGGAATGCACTCAATCCACTTCGACATCAAACATACCACACTCAAAATATAACGGTGTCCCCTGCTCGACCTTTTTAAAGGACCTACATAGTCTATTTGCAAATCTGACCATGGGAGAGTTAGGCCTCTTTTCATCAATGGTGCTCTATGCATTGGTGAAGCAGGTTTAAATTGGGCGCATACTAGACATCCTCTAGTATATAATTCGACATCTTGGGACATATGAGGCCAGTAAGCATAATCTTTTAGTATTTCTAATGTTTTTTGTGAACCTCTATGGCCTGCAGTTATGGCATCATGTGCATGGTGTAGCATTAGTCCTCTGAATGAAAGGGGTACTACCCACTGTATTTGTCCTGTTATGGACTCTCTAATCATGAGTCCATCCTGTAATCTGATTCGTGTTTTGTTCTTTAATAACACCCTCAACTCTTCTTTTCCCATACAATCTTTTTCTGTGAAAGGATTTTGTTCAGGATCTATCAAATGATTATAATAGATTCCCAAAATTTGATCATTCTTTTGTGCCTCAATCAAATCTTGGTCTGGCGTGTCATGACGCCACTGCACCACCGGTTGATCTATCTCCTTTGGTGCTTTAGAACGTGTCACTGCATCAATTTGTATTTCACCCATTAAATAATCAATATGTAGCAATTCTCCCATCACAGCCCCAATCTTAGCCAGATGGTCTGCCTTATCATTTCCCTCCTTATCCTCTCCTGGTGTTTTTAAATGCCCACGAATTTTTCTCCAGTATATTGTTAAATTATTTTCTGACACCAATTTGTCTATGGCTTGTATCATTTTTCCATGTTTAAGTGGCTTTTTGTTGTATGTAACCATGCCTCTTGCTTTCCAACCAGGCAAATACTCCACAAAGCTATTCCGTGCATAGTCAGAATCAGTCACCAGGACAATTTCACTGAACTTTTTATCAATTGCAGTAGCATTTGCTTTATAGATGGCTGCCAATTCCGCCACCTGACTGCTCTTATCTCCAATCCTCATCCCTATACTAGGAACGCCTTCACATTTCAACCAGACATTTCCTATTCCTGCCACTAATTGTTTATTACTGTCATTTTCAATGTGAAAAGCACAACCATCCACATATACAGTTGGCAAAGACTTGCATGTTTTTTCATCAAAAGCTTTGTGTGGTGATTGTTCAAATTCCTGTAAACTAGCTTCCACTTCCATTTCATTTGGTATTTGTTCAGCTGCACAGTCATGTAAATCAGCTAACCCTTGAGCAATTGGGCTCTTTTTATTTTGTCCATATCTTACTTCTACGGGAAAACCTTGTAATGCCAGCGTCCATGAAGTGATTCTGGATTGCGCTAGATTGCCTGATCTAATTCGTTTACTCTCTAAAAATTGCAAAGGTTGATGATTTGTTTCAATAATCACCTTTTCTCCCTGAACAATGGGGCGAAATTTTGTAGCGCCCACACAGTGGTTAATAGGGCCTTCTCACATTCATTACATTTCATTTCAACTTGGGAAAATGCCTTACTTGCATATGCAATGGTTTTGTGATTCAAATCGTGTTTTTGTGATAACACTGCTGACATACAATGTTCAGAAAAGCCTATTTCTATAAAGAAATCCCTGTCCTTTATGGGGTATGCTAAACATGGTGCCTTTACAAGACATTCCTTCAATCTAGCCACTGCATCAGACTGCTCTCTTTCCCATCTCCAGGGAGTATTTAGTTTAAGCAGTTTAGTCAATGGTTGAGTGATTTCTGCATAATTCTCAATGAACTTTCTGTTATAGCCTGTCATCCCTAATAAACTTTTTACTCCTTTCACATTTTTAGGATCTTTTAATCTTTGTATGGCCTCTATTTTCTTCCTTTGTGGATTTAGCCCATGTTCAGTCACTTCATGCCCTAGAAAGTTCACTTTTTTCTTGCACCATTGTGCTTTTTGCAAAGATACTTTGGCGCCTGCTTTCTGCAATTGGCCAAGCACATGTCTTATTTCATCAAAATGGCTTTTAAGGTTTTCATTTTTTATCAGGACATCATCCACATAAACTATTGTTCCTCTTTCCGCTGCATCCGGCATGGCCTTTCTCAAAAATATGCCAAATTCACTCCCACTATTGATGTACCCGAACGGAGCTCTAAGCCAGGCATATTGAGTCCTGTCAAATGTAAAGGAAAATAAGTGTTGTATCTCCTCTGCCAATGGCACACACCAATATCCAGAGGTGAGATCTAACGTGGTAAATACATTTGAACCATGTATCTGAGCTAGGCCCTGATCAATGAATGGTAGTGGCCATCTAGATACTGGTACTCTTTTATTTAACTCTCTTAAGTCTGCACACAGCCGCCATTGACCATTTGGCTTTAACACACCTAAAATAGGCGTATTGGATGTGCTATGAATGGGCCTAATTATTCCCCGTGATTCCAAATTTTTAATAATCTCTGCCAATGATTCTAAACATGCCAGCGGTAGTCTATACTGGCGTACAAACACTGGATTTCTGCTACAACCTTCTGGTAGTGTGGCCACATGTAAATCAGTTAAACCACAATCATAAGCATCTTTTGCAAATACATCCTTAAACTCCATAAATATTTCCCTCAGGTTGCGTCGATCCTCATCGCTGTCACATGCATCCGCTAAGGAGATCTGCTCTTCTACCATTCTGGAAAATTCTGGAAACTCTTCTGGTAAAGGAATCTCAGCGCTTTCCTCTAACTGTGTGGCTGTGTCTTTTTGTAGAGCTGCCACTTTTAAATATTTTGGCATATCAGCTTCCACTTCAATGGGCTGATTTCCTGTTTCATTTTCATTTAAATTAAATATTATGCAATCCTCTTGATGGCAGCACACTGTCTCATTTGAATCATAAGGATACACAGAATGAATTTTAAATATTCCTTTGGGCTGAGAGTCCAGGTGTTCTGGCAACTCGCCCTTGGCATCTACATATTTTTCAGGAATATTCCCAATCACCATGTTATTTAAATCTGCCGTATAATGTGATTTTTGTATGGCCATTCCTAATGGGGAGTTTTCCTCTAAATGAATATCCTGATAACCTTTATTATTTACCATGATTTTTACAGATCCCTCACCAATGTCTACCAGTGGAATGTATTCATAATCCAGGCCTTGCTGTTTTATGGATTCATTCAGGCATACAAATGCATCAGAGCCTTTCATCTGCTGCCCATTTTTGCATTTCAGTGTTATTGCAAACTGTTTTGTAAATGCAGGAATAATAGTATCTTTCCTTATTTGTAATTCGATGGCATAAGGAACCAGTTGTGCACAATGATAAGCCCTTCTTTTGTCTTCAAATTCAGGTGCCGGCCCACCTAGGCGTGACCATATTTTTTGATTAAGGAAATCTAACACCATACACATTCTGTGCATGATGTCATTGCCCATGTAAAATTCATTTTGTGCTCCATTCACTATCCATACATTATGGTAAATTGTTTTCTGCCCAATGCTAATTTTAAGCATGCATCTGCCTGCAATTCGGTTTTCAAAGTCTGGATTGTCCAACCCAGAAACATATTGGTTTTTAATCCTAAATTTCGGGATTTCTTCCCTCTCCATAATTTTTTGCAACAATTTCTCATTAATGAAACTCCTTTCATGTCCAAGCGCTAAAGTGGCTTTTATTGTTTTAAGATAATCATTTATACCAACATGAACCCATGGTTGCTCATCTTCCATGTGTATTTCTGCGAGAGTGGTAATGTGTTTTTCTGAATCTGTTTTAGGAACAATATTCTGTTTGCATGTTTTCTCTTTTAAATAGAAACGTAATGTGTGCTCATCTATGGCAGTCTGCCAATCTTTCCTTGGGTCCAAGTATATTTGTACAGGTAGTTTTTCATTGTCGCTCTGATCTTTGTCTTGACACATTAATATAACAGTGACACTAGGTATGCAGCTATTCTGGAGATATACCTCCACAGCATCATTTGTTTTGGCAACGGTGTGACATTCTTTTATATTGCTGTTTTGTGATTTTAGTTTCTTAGGCCTCAATGGTTTTTTGGTTAAGGACCACAGCACTCCATTCACCCCATCTATGAGAGGAGACAATCTTTTCAGGCAATCTGTCCCCATCAGAAATGGAATTTCACAAATAGATGTGATCAATACCTCTTGTTTCATTCTGTGCTTTCCTATTTTTATGTCAACCTCAGTTACACCTATGATGGGCACCTCCTCCCCATTAAAGTTATGCACTGGGCCTTGATTTGCCTTCACTGTGATCTGACTCTGTGGAGGCCTCCCTTCATTGATACTCTTTGCCAGCTCCTTGGACATAATTGTGGCCTGTGCGCCAGTGTCAATCATAGCGAAGGTGTGGCATTTTTCTTCTACAGTGATGGGTGCATAATATCTGTCCTCAACTTCCTCTAATACACATAAGAAATGTGAATTCTTACTGATTTCAGGGCTCACCTTTCTCAGGTCTTTTTCACTTTTGGCTAAGCACATTGGTAAATGAAAAGACATTTTTCCCTCCTTTTTACCCATTTCTGTGCGAGATATTTTATTCATTTCTCCATGTTCAGAGGTTTTTTGGAGTGTGGCCACTGTTCGCCCATCCATCTGGGTAACATCAGAGACCACATTACAACCTTCCAACTGAACATGTGTAACAACATCATTCAGCAATTTGTCATTTTTTAATTCTGTGCATTTGTGATCATTTAGTGTAATACCAGCCCTTTCAGCCTCTTCAAAAATATGTGGCTCAAAGAATTCTTCAGGTGATTGACTTGTACCCTCCTTGTGAGTATTTCCTTTTTCTGTCTGTGTTTGGTCATTGTTTTGCTTGCCCAGGGAAGGAGCTATGGCATCCCCACTTACTCCCTGTTCACTGGTATTCCCCATGCATGAGTCATTTTTCTTAAATCTGTTCCTTTGTTCTTTTGGAATTCCTAATGTTTCTTTTTCATTTGTGCAAATCTTTACTGTTTTATTTAGCTCTAAGTTAAACCGTACCTCTTTTTTAGAAGTATTTGCACTTTCTGTCACAATTTCATTTACTGGTACTTTCATTTTTAACCCATTAGTCACCTCAGAGTTGTTATGCAAAATTATATCAGAGCAATCTGTCATTTTGG
The DNA here is from genome assembly GCF_040938575.1 of Ambystoma mexicanum. Taxonomy (NCBI): domain Eukaryota; kingdom Metazoa; phylum Chordata; class Amphibia; order Caudata; family Ambystomatidae; genus Ambystoma; species Ambystoma mexicanum. The sequence continues at coordinate 1,182,544,269 of NC_090925.1, forward strand.
CACTGCGATTATCATGAGTACTTAGTCACTTTTCGGAAGCCCCCCGGTCATTGCTATGGCCATCAGCCCCCTCTTTGGAAGGTTGTTTTTGCGCTGTATAGAGCTTTCCTATTTGCTCAGCTAACATTTTCACTTGGGCCTCAAGGCACTGGAACCTTTCCATCTCTCTAGGATCCTCTTTCTGTGGCCTAGGTCTATATTGGTTGTTTTCCCCCTGATTGGATCTATTCTGATACCTCTCAGGTGATTGATGTCGGTTGGGATGGTTTCTGAACTCTTGATTCATTTGTGGAGGGGAGCGGGTTGCACCCATCCTTTGATTATAGTCCCCTGGTGGGGAATCATTGTACTGGCGTGGACTGTAGTTCACGTTTTGCCTCATGTCCTGTCTCTCAGATTGTGGGTACTGGCCCCTATGTTGATTTCCATTATCAGTAAATCGATCCACATATCGGGGCCTATCCTGATTACCATATATCATGGTGTTGGGATCAAACCTACTCTGTGTCCCCAATGACTGGTAGGGACCATCATTTCTTTGATCTTGATTTTGTCTCTGGTTATTGTTCAATCCTGCCATACCAGGCCGATATCCTACCCGGGGTCTATCCCCTTGATACCTAGGGCTGATGTAGCTCTCTCTATTACTAGGATCATGTGATTGGAACATTGGTACAGGAAATGGCGATCTTTGTTGATTACCCCTTTGTTCAGGTGTCACATTATTTTTACCTTGACTTTGAGCAGACTCAAGGGACATTTTGGCTGACCTGATTTCCATTACTGTGGCTGAGGGTTCTTTAGATTTAGGCCTAGTATCTTTCATTTTATCACTTTCTCTACCCTGACAATAGAGTACCTCATATAGCTTTGTGCTTTGATGTACAATCCATTCAAGGGACTTGTCACGGTCAAATTCACGGACCAATTGGGATATGATGTCTTTCTGTAGCCCATAGAAGTATGCAGTTTTAAACTCATTGGAATTTGAGTCAAAAGATACATCAAAACGAGAGAATGCTCTTCTTAAGTCTTGTAAAAATTGGCGAGGGGATGTATTAGGTCCAGCAGTAATTGTGTACGCGACTTTCTTTGCCTCCTGCAATGACTGAAAAGGAGAAAAATGACGCCTAATTTCTTTTTCAAACTCCAGCCATGTCATATTCTGCTGTTCATTTAATCCCCTTATGATGCTGGCCGTCGGGGCATCTAAAGTTAAATGAAAATATTGTCTGTACTGTTCCTTAGGTATCTGGAGCGCTTTAAAAATGTCATGCACCGCTTCTAAGTGATCCTCAATGCAGCATTCACCTCCCTTTTTAAATGGTTTGATCAGGGCTTTAATGGATTTCATTATTTTTATGGGGCTACTTGTTGCAATACATGGAATTGCACTATTTTGTGAGTCAATCCTGTTTTCAGGTGTATGAGATTGGTGACTGCCCCCAATGGGAGTATCAAATCCCCCAAGGGCGCTGCAACCAAGTTCAGTCACCGGCCCAGTCACTGGGGCACTAGCTCTTTGGGCAGAGCTAGAATTCACCTCCACTCCATTGAATGTGGTACCCTGCCGCCTCTCCTGGGACCTGGGAATGCACATTTGCTGTTCTAAGTCCTTACACTTTTTAAGGAGTCTAGTTGCTTCATTCTGCAAATAATTATTTTCATCGCTCATTTTATTAATCGCCTCCTGCATGTCGCACATTTGCATTTGGCATTCATTGAACTCTTTATTTCTTTTGTCTCTTTCTTGAATCATTTTAATCATTTCTTGTTCTGCACTCTGGAGATCACCTTCTTTTTCACAATGTTCTTTTTGTAAAATCTGCATTTCTGAAACAACCTCATCTTTATCCTGCCTAATGTGATCCACTAAGGCTTTTAAGTGTGTCAATTCTTGCTCACTATCTGCAAATTGTTTCTTGCTTTTGGATAACTGAGTATCAAAGTCTCTGCATTTTAATTGCATGTCTTTTTGGCATACATCCAATTCTGCTCTCAACATTTCCTGATTTTTACTTGCCCCATCTAATTCAGTCTTTAACCTGTTAATTAGCTGAGTATCATTCTCTTGCATTCGCAGGGACTTGTTTAAAATAAACCATATTGTGCCGCATAGCCGTATTAAACAGTCTTTCTCTGCACTTTTATCGGCTGCATTCAATAATCTTGTAAGGCAGACCTGAATTATGCTGCCTTCTGCAAAAATATTGTCTAGTTTTTCTTTCTGCACCTCACCCTGAATGCGGTTACTCCATTCTAACGTGCTATTCGAAGACCAATTCCCATGTGCAAATAACTTTGCCTCTAAATATTGCACTAGATCTGAGAATGTGGTTTCCCTTTGTGACATTCTGAAATTCGTTTTTAGTGGCACACTGCTATTATAAAATGGGTTCCCTTTAATGTGCAAATGGCAGTGTGAGACACGCTTGCCACGCCCAGTAGGTACTCTATGATCACTTTCCCGGCCTGCAACGCACCATAAATATGTAGGGTATTTTGTGGAGATTTGGGGCCTGACGGTATTTTATTACCGCCGAAAAATAACTTAGCAATAATCACTCTTTGTATTCAGATTTGGCCATGTGCAACAATAATACAATGGACATGCATTATTTCAGCACCCAGACCTGCATATTTGGTATACGTGGTTGGTGGTATTTTGGTGAGCATAATTCCCTTGTTTTATTTGTGGCCCCAATGTCCAGAATCCCTTATCTTTGCTTAGATTTTTCGTGTGATCACTAGAGAGACCTCAGACCTGCATTCTAGGAATACCACATTTTCCAGTGATAGTGTTGGTGTGCCACCATGGGCGAACTCACTGACTTATTTACGACAGAGAGCTATATGTGGTAGTCTTGTGGTAATTTCCACTACCTTATATACGGTAGGGAGCTATGTTCAGAGAGTCTCTCTTCCCGTTGGCTCATGTACCTCCAACAAGCTATGCTACAGTCACTCACAATTATTCATACTGATTTTGACATGCACACATCTGTCTTAAAATGACCATTGCACTGTTTAAAAATCTCCCCACATCATCAGCATTGTAATGGTAAACGATAAACATCACCCGTCTGTTTTCAAATATTTTTCTGTATTATAAAACGATCTCATTCTTTACAGAAATAAAATGGTACAGTCAAAGCATTGTCTGTGACACACTGCAAAGAGAGTGGCGGAGAACAGAACTCAAATTGCAACATTAGCACTTGATTAAGACACGCACAGGAATCCTACACTGACTGCATATTACCGTACACACTCAGCTCCCACACTTCTCATTACCTTATCTTTTTAGTTGTTCTCTTTGTGAATGTGGCTCTCTTGGATTAACTCCAGCAAAAAGGAACGCTTGCCTTCTCAAACCGGGGTCATTGCCTGGAATTCTCAGCTTTTGCAGATAGGAATGCCTCAGCCAGTGGAAAGGTCCTTCTTTCAGCTCTCCCCAATCTCGACTGCAGCAGGACACAGGAATCTGCATTCAGTCAGGAGCCCCACAGCCAGGTCTTCTCCCCAATAGTGCAGAAAGATGTCTGCCTGTCTTTTTTCCTGATACTGCCCACTAAAACTTTCCTCTCAGCCCTCTGTATGACGTGTCCCAATGAAATCCATCATCTCTCATCCTCCTACTCTTCAACAATAGCTTTGCTTATACATTTGCAATTGTTGCAAATCTGACTTCCTTCTTCCTGCAGTTACTGTGCACAAAAACACGGAGAATCAGGCAGAGAAGAGAAGAAAAAAATCTGCACACGCATTTAAATGGTTTTCAGAGTATGCCTAATTCTGCAGTGGAGAACACATTTTATTAGTGGGTTATGTTAAATAAGGTTTTATTAGTCAGGTTAATTGTTAATAGGTTAGCTGTTAATTTTCAAATGTGTCTAGCAATTTAGGCATTTCAGGTGAAAAATAGTGTGCATTTTTAAATGAGCACGTGTGCTTTTAACTGTAAAAATAGATTTGCATCTTATATGTTAAAATCGTTTTTGACTGAATAGCCTGTCTTTCCTTGTTAATCTGGTAACCCATATAGCAATGCACCGCACCCTTGTGGTGGTAATGCAAAAAAAAAATGTGCTACTTGTGCAGTAGTGCTGTACTCTGTACTGTAACACGCCAAATATCCTTACATGTAGCAAACAGCACAGAGTACAGCACTACTACACAGGTAGCAAATAGCACAGAGTACAGCACTACTGCACAGGTAGCAATTTTTTTTTTGCAGCACCACCACAAGGGTGCGGTGCATTGCTATATGTGTTACCAGATTAACAAGAAAAGACAGGCTATTCAGTCAAAAACGATTTTAACATATAAGATGCAAATCTATTCTTACAGTTAAAAGCACATGTGCTCATTTAAAAATGCACACTATTTTTCACCTGAAATGCCTATGGTGCGAGAGACACATTTGAAAATAACAACTAACATAACTTATAACTAACCTGACTAATGAAACATAATCCACTAATAAAAATGTGTCTTCACTGCAGAATTAGGCCTATTCTGAAAGTGAACTTTTAAACGCACATCCATTTTTTTTCTGTTCTCTCTGCTGCCCTGTCCACATAACTACAGGAAGCAAATGGGCTTGAAAGAACAGGAAATCAGTTGGTTACAAAGTATTACTATAAAAATGAGCCATTGTGTAGAGAAGGAGGAGATGGCGTGATTAATTCTGATTGGAGCAGCGTCATAGCAAGTATCATGCTAGAGGGAGTGATCAGGTTTTTGCTGGGGGGAGTTTGAGGAAGAGGAAAGTCAGTCAAGATTTGGCAGAGCTGGAGGAAGACCTTTTCCTGGTTGGAGCATTCCTATCTGCAAAAGCTGAGAATTCCAGGCAATGACCCCGGTTTGAGAAGGCAGGCGTTCCTTTTACTGGGGTTAATCTTCAAGGGAGCCACATTCAGAAAGAAAACAACTAAAGAGATAAGGTAATTACAGAAGTGTGGGAGCTGAGTGTGTATGAAAATATGCAGTCAGTGTAGGGAAGGAGACTCCTGTGCGTGCCTTAATCAAATGCTAATGTTGCAATTTGAGTTCTGTTCTCCGCCACTCTCTTTGCAGTGTGTCATAGACAAAGCTGTTACTGTGCTATTGTATTTATTTCTGTAAAGAATGAGATCGTGTTTAAATGCAACTTTTATAATACAGAAAAATATTTGAAAGCAGACGGGTGGTTTGTTTACTATTTACCATTACAATGCTGATGACGTGGGGAGATTTTTAAACAATGCAATGGTCATTTTAAGACAGATGTGTGCATGTCAGATTCAGTATGAACAGTTGTGAGTGACTGTAGCATAGCTCGTTGGAGGTACATGAGCGAACGGGAGGAGAGACTCTCTGGACATAGTTCCCTACCGTATATAAGGTAGTGGAAATTACCACAAAATTACCGCATATAGCTCTCTGTCGTAAATAAGTCAGTGAGATTGCCCATGGTGGCACACTAACACTAACACTAACACTGAAAATGTGGTATTCCTGAAATGTAGGCCTGAGGTCTCTCTAGTGATTACACGAAAAATCTAAGCAAAAATAAGGGATTCTGGACATTGGGGCCACTAATAAAACAAGGGAATAATGCTCACCAACCACACATACCAACCACGCATACCAACCACGTATACCAAATATGCATGTCTAGGTTCTGAAATAATGCATGTCCACTGTATTATTGTTGCACATGGCCAAATCTGAATACAAGGAGTAATTATTGCTAAGTTATTTTTCGGCGGTAATAAAATACCGTCAGGCCCCAAATCTCCACAAAATACCCTACAGGATTTAAGGAAAGTGCGAAATGAGGTGAAGGTTGTGGTAGAGCGGATTGTAAGACGGAGCGAGTTCCAATGCAGGGGTGCAAGGAGTTGGAATGAGCGGAAACGGGAGGAAGCGCAAGGGGAAGGAGGAACAGTGAGAAGGAAATGGTCAGTGGAGCGAAGGGAGCCGTAGGGAGTAGAAGGAGAGGAGGGAGGAGAGATAAGGAGGAGCAAGACCATGGAGGGATTTGAAGACAAGTCAGAGAAAGTAGAACTTTAGTTGTGAGTGGAAAGGTAGCCAGCCAAGGTGTGAGAGCGAGGAAGAGATGGAGTCACGGGAGGTAAGGAGACAAAGGGTACGGACAGCAGAGTGATATATGGATTTTAGAGGGGTAAGCTGAGATGCGGGAAGTCCAAAGATTAGAGAGGAGCAGTAGGAGAGGCGGGAAAAGATGAGAGAGGAAATTAGGAGTTTTGTGGCGTGGAATGTGAGGGAGGGACGGATTTTGCGTATATTATAGAGGTGGTATTGGCAGGAGCGGGAGGTGAGTGAAATGTGTTGTGAGAAGGTGAGAGAGGAGTCAAAGAGAACGCCTAGATTACGAGCTTGGGGGGAGATATCACAACCAGAAAATGAACACCTACCTAAGGATGGTGGTGATGTGCTGTGAAAGATGTTCTGTCTCTACACCTGAAGGGGAGTTTAGGAAAAACCAGGGGAGTAGGGAACAGGAATGTGGATCCAGCAGCAGCAGATCTATGGCGGCACATAGCGCAAAAAATTCTGTTGTCCCGAGGGACACAAGAGGGATGCCAGGAAACGTAGGTGGAAGGGAGCCGTAGCAGGTCCCTGCAGAGAGAGACAGAGGCTTCTTGCAATGACAGCAGTAATGAGGCTAGACTGAATCAATCCGGTAAACAGTCCGTGATCAAATAACCTTGCAGGTTGTCAACAAATCCAAACGTGATCCGAGCACAGTCCAGTAAACAAAGCGTAGTCGTTAGCAGAGTCGGGTGAAATGTTCCAAGAAACGTGAAGCAGAAGCAATCCGGGGTAACTGGATGTATGGGTGGAGCTATGCTAGAGGGACATGATGTGAAAGGCATGACAGAGCCCCCCGAAAAGGCCCACAACCCCCTGGGCTGGACGGATATTCCCTGTGAAACCAGGAAACCAAAAGCGGGGCATTAACATTCCCAGCAGGTTCCCAGGACCTCTCCTCGGGGCCAAATCCCAACCAATCCATGAGGTAAAACAGGCGACCCCTAATGTGTCGGGAGCCAAGGATAGCACTGACCTCAAATTCCACGGGAGCACATGGAGAGGCCTGAGAAGGTGGTAAAACAGCCCGAGTAGTGGGGAGAAAAGGTTTCAGAAGGGAAGTGTGAAATACTGGGTGGATCTTCCACGTGCCGGGAACCGACAAGCGATAAGCCACTGGATTGATCACCCTAGAGATCCTATAGGGGCCCACAAAATGTGGCAATAACTTCTTACAACCAGGAATGCCCAAATGCCTCGTCGATAACCAGACCTTGTCACCAACATGGTACGAAGGAGCTGAAGTCCAGTGCCTGTCAGCGGCTTGACACATGAGGGACTGAGATTCCCGGAGATAGGACAGTGTGTGGTCATGAATGGCAGACAGGTCCCGGATGCAAGCGTCTATGGCAGGGGTGCCTGAAAAATGAAGGTCAGATAAAGACAGAGTGCAAGGATGTTGGCTGTACAGAACATAGAGGGGGGAAAAACCAGTGGAGGAATGGGGGGCGTTGTTTTACGCGAACTCAGCAAAGTGCAACACACAATGCCATGAATGCTTGAACTGTAAGGACAGGCAACGTAAGTGCTGTTCGAGTGATTGATTGACACGTTCAGTTTGGCCATCGGATTCCGGATGATAGGAAGAGGGTAATCGAGCATCAATACCAGTGAGTTTAGTGAGGGATCGCCAAAAGCGTGAATTAAACTGGGAACCCCTATCGGAAATGAGGACAGAGGGGAGACCAAACAGGCAAAAGACAGAACGAAAAAATAAATCAGCCAAGGTGGGAGCAGAGGGCACCCCAGTACATGGAATAAAGCGGGCCATTTTGGTAAAGGAGTCAACCACGACCCAAATGAAGTTGTAACCCTGCACTTTGGAAAGATCTTTCACGAAATCCATGGATACCGTATGCCAGGGACAGAGTGGGAGGGGTAATGGTTGAAGTAAGCCCAGGGGTTTGCCTCTCCGGTTTTTGCACTGGACACAGACAGGACAGCTATTGACATAAGTACAGACGTCTTTGCACATAGAGGGCCACCAACACCACCGTTGCAATAAAGCCAGGGTGCGCCTTTGACAGGGGTTTCCATTAATAGGGGCATCATGTGACCATTCCATTGCACGAAGACAAATGTTGTGAGTGGGCAAATAGAGTTGTCATGCAAAAAGGGTAGCTCGTTGTGAATTACTATGTCTCAATCCTGTATTTGGTCAGGATTACGGGACGTCCATTGTTTGATGGAATCGAGTAGAGGGTCTCGAGGGGTACATAAACAAATGACATGTTGCTTGCCTAGAAGGGATTCAGGGAAAACTGGGAGAGAGTCACCACCAGGGAGGTGTGACAGGGCATCTGCTTTGCCGTAGATAACACCAGGGCGATGTCTCACAACGAAATCATAGGCGGAAAAAGAAAGATGCCAGCGTACCTGTCAATTGTTGACACATCTAAAGGTAGCCAGATCCTGCAGATTTCTATGATATGTATACACAGTGATTTGGTGTCTGGCGCCTAATAGATGATGTTGCCATACTTGAAAAGCGTCTTTCATGGCCAGTAATCCTTTTTCAGTCACTGTATAGTGAGATTCCGCTGCAGTCAACTTACGAGTATTAAAGGCTACTGGATGAAGAAGACCGGTGGAGGGACAAGATTGGGATAGAACAGCACCCAACGCATAAGAGGAGGCATTAGCCTCGACAATGAAAGGTAAGTCTTCCTTGGGATGTTGAAGAATAGGTGCTCTAGTGAAGGCAGTCTTTAGAGTGGTGAAAGCTTCTTGCTGTACATAGGACCATAAGAACAGTGTTTTGGGACTGGTAAGAGTGGTTAGGTGGGAAACTATGGAGGAAAATCCTGGAATAAAACCCCGATAAAAATTGGCAAAGCCAAGGAAAGTTAGAAGCTGTTTTATGGTGGTGGGAACGGGCCAATCCAGGACCGCCTTGACCGTCGAAGAATGCATGGATAACCCACTCGACGAAATGTGGAACCCTAGAAAGTCTACTTCAGTTACATGAAATAGGCACTTTTCAGGCTTGGCATATAATGCATGGGCTTTGAGTCTTGCTAGAACATCCCGGACGTATAGTAAGTGTTCACTGATGGAGGCAGAGAAAATCAAAATATCATCTAAGTAGAATATGACATAGGTGTCCATGATATCATGAAATATCTTTTCCATAAACCGCTGGAAAGTGGCAGGGGCGTTACATAGTCCGAACGGCATTACGGTGTATTCGTAGAGCCCGTGTCAGGTACAGATCACGGTTTTCCATTTGTCGCTCCACCAAATGCAAATTAAATTGTAGGGACCTCGGATGTCGAGTTTTGTGAAAACCGTAGCCTTGTTCAAGCGGTCCAATAGGGGGCTGATAAGCCGTATCGGGTACCGGTTCTTTATGGTCACCAGGTTAAGCCGCCGATAGTCCACACAGGGACGGAGGTCCCCTTCTTTCTTTGGCAAAAAGAAGATAGGACTAGCTGCAAGTGAACGAGACGGCCTAATGTGTCCAATACTGAGGGCATGCTGGATATACTCTCTAAGGGTCTGCTCTTTGGAAGGGGACAGCGAGTATATTCGACTAGTGGGAATGACTGCATCCGGGACCAAATCGATAGGGCAGTCATAGGGACGGTGTGGTGGAAGATGTTCAGCATATTTCTCATCAAAAACCTCTGACTACTCTTGATACTCTATGGGAATGCAGGGCACCGAGGCTCCTATCATGTGATTAGGAGAGTTGGAGTCCATAGAATAGGACTCATCAAACCCTACAGTCAATCGAGCCAGGGCACCCAAAACCTGGGAAGGAGAAGTCACGGTATCTGGTATCATAAGACAATGTTCCTGGCAGTAGGGGGACTCAAAGAATATCTTCCCACTTGACCAATCGATGGAGGGGTTATGAATACACAGCCAAGGGATGGCCAATATCATGCCGAATTGGGGTGTAGTGATGAGGTCAAAAGAGACTGTTTCCTTATGAGTGTCTTGAATGATTACAGTCAGAGGGGCCATGTGTTGCAGGATGGGGCCAGACACAAGGGTGGTACCGTCTACTGCCTGTATGTATTCAGGTTTTTTCTTATTTTGTAGGGGCAAATTCAAAAAAGCTTCAATTGTAATGTCAACATTGTTGCCAGTAGCCCCTGAATCTACAACCAATTGAACTGTGTGTGTAAGATTATCAGAGGACACAAGGAGAGCAGTAAGTACTATGGGATGTGTGATACCAGAAGAAAACATAGGGCTTGCCATGGGCTCATCCGGGCCTCTGGAATTAGGGACGAGCCTTCTGCAAATCCTGTGGTTTGGGACGTGGGCGTCTTGGACATTCCCTAACATAATGTCCTTGCAGTCTGCAGTAGAAACAAGCATTGGCACTCCGGCGTCTCTCCCTTTCCGTGGCAGTGATGGGGCTCCTGATGCCCCCAATTTGCATTGGCTCACTAGGTGCAGGGACAGATACTGCAGGGCGGGGGAATTAAACCAACCAGAATCCCTACCTACTTTGGATTTACGCTCAGCATGTCGGGCGTCTACTTGCAAGGCCAATTCGACTAACTCTGGATATTGAGCAGGCAAAGAGGGAACTACTGCCAGGGCATCTTTCATATGGTCACTTAAACCTCGGTAAAACACCACTGCCTTTTTGCTCTCAGGCCATGAAGTCTCAACCGATAGTTGATTGAAACGGGTGATATAATCAACCAAAGAAGATTTTCCTTGGGTTACGTCCAATAATTTCAGATCGCGGGCTTGTGCTTTGTGACGGGTGTCGAATACACGTGTCATTTCGGTAACCTAACAAAGTCGTAAAGTACAGGATTATCGCCTTCAAGTAGGGGGTTGGCCCAGGTTGGCCCAGGTGGCAGCTATTGCACTTAAATGAGAGAGGGTGAAGGCAGCTTTAGTAGTGGAGTCCGGGAATGCTTGAGGGTGACAAAGGAAGTGTAGCTTGCATTTATTGATAAAGGTACATCATTTTTGGCGAGCTGCCAAGGGGAATGGGGTAGGGACATGGAGTTGGCGGGCTGGGATCACTGGGAGCACTAGGGGTTGGTTGTGGATCCCCAAATTCTGGGTCTGCGGGCTGGGCATGTCTTTCATTTTGGATGGTATGCAGTCTTTGGTGTATGGCTGCCGCAGCGGCCGCCATATCCACCCGCATGACTGTAATTGCCTGAACTAAAGTGGTTACTGGGTCTCCTCCGGTGGCTTCCATAGTCCAAGTAGAGGCTTATCAATATGTCAGGAACTGCAACCACGTGGATGTAAACGTCAGTCCCGAAGCACCAGTCATCGAGATATAATAAACTCGCTGACTGGTTATTAGGCCCACAGGTAGGTGAGAGCAGGAACACAGGAACCCGGACCGCTGTAAAGAAAGGCAGTGATTAACTACTAATAGTGTATTGCAACAATAGTATATCACAACCAGAAAATGAACACCTACCTAAGGAGGGTGGTGATGTGCTGTGAAAGATGTTCTGTCTCTTCACCTGAAGGGGAGTTTAGGAAAAACCAGGGGAGTAGGGAACAGGAAAGTGGATCCAGCAGCAGCAGATCTATGTCGGCACGTAGAGCAAAAAGTTCTGCTGTCCCGAGGGACACAAGAGGGCTTCCAGGAAACGTAGGTGGAAGGCAGCCATAGCAGGTCCCTGCAGATAGAGACAGAGGCTCTTTGCAATGACAGCAGTAATGAGGGCTAGACTGAGGCAATCCAGTAAGCAGTCTGTGTTCAAATAACCTTGCAGGTTGTCACCAAATCCAAACGTGATCCGAATGTAGTCCAGTAAACAAAGCGTAGTCATTAGCAGAGTCGGGTGAAATGTTCCACGAAACGTGAAGCAGAAGCAATCTGGGGACGAAGCAGAATTCCAGAAACCAAAAACAGATGCAAGATAACAAGGTCGAGCAGCCGCGTAGCAACTGTTGCGAACAGCTGATAAGCAAAGTTGTAAGTGAGGGACTTCCTTATGTACGTCCCGTTCCAGTCACGTGATCGGGAAGTGTGTGGTCACGTGATTGGTTCCGCGTTACGTGGCCATCTGGAAAAGAAGAAACAGAACGCCTGACAACAATATGCTGCTGCTGGGTGCACGCAGGGGGGCTCAAGGTAGAGGGGTTGCCTGGGGTAACTGGATGTAGGGGTGGAGCTATGCTAGAGGGACGTGATGTGAAAGGTGTGACAGTATGGAACCCTCACTCCAAGATCTTTTGCCTGGTATGCAGGAATTATCTACAGAGGTCCAAAACCTCAACGCAGAAAACACAGCCTAGAGGCAAATTGTGCTCTCCAGAGACTCAGCATTCCAGGGGAGTGCTTCACTTATGAGGCCCAACTATGCCAAAACACATGTATGGGTTTGCTATTGGTACTCGCGTTCAGAAGAGAATTGCCATTGTATTTCGGTGCTGAACTGCCCATGTGGGCTGGACAAACACTGATATTCAAATGGATGTTTCCCTTCTTTGAAAGGTACAGTGAGCTTAAGTGTGGCTGCAGACTCTCAAGTGGGTACCTTCCCAAAGAACAGGTCACTTAGCCGTGTTCTTTCTCACAGAGGGGCGCCTGTGGACTATTTCTTCATTGTTTAAGGGACTTAGGTTTAGTCACCCTAAGTTTCCTAGTGTCATCCAGGTGTTGACCCCTTGCTCACTGTTCCACAGCTGTTCCACAGGCACAGCTCCACCTCACTGATGAGGCCCAACAAGGCTGAAACACCTGCATGGGGTTGCTGTTGGTACTCTTGTTCACAAGAGAATTGCTATAGCATTTCGGTGCTGGAAGGCCCTTGTGGGCAGGACAAAGACTGATATGCAAATTGATTTTTCCCTTCTGGGAAAGGTACAGTGAGCTAAAGTCTGGCTGCGGACTCTCGAGTGGGTACCTTCCCAAAGGACAGGTCATTTAGCCATGATCTTTCTCATAGAGGGGTGCCTATGGACTATTTTTTCATTGTTTAAGGGACTTAGGTTTAGTCACCCTAGGTTTCCTAGGGTCATCCAGAGGTGGACCCCTTGCTCACTGTGCTCAGAGTGGCACAGCTCAACCTCACTGATGAGGCCCAACAAGGCTGAAACACGTGTATGGGTTTACTGTTGGTACTCTAGTTCACAAGAGAATTGCCATAGCCTTTTGGTGCTGAATGCCCATTTTGGCGGGACAAAGACTGATATGCAAATGGATATTTGCTTTCTGTGAAAGGTAGAGTGAGCTAAAGTGTGACTGTGGATTCTCGAGTGGGTACCTTACCAAAGAACAGGTCATTTAGCCATGTTCTTTCTCGCAGAGGGGCACTTCTGGAATATTTTTTAATTGTTTAAGGCACTTAGTTTAATCACGCTAAGTTTCCTAGGGTCATCCAGACGTGGACCCCTTGCTCACTGTGCTCAGAGAGGCACAGCTCCACCTCACTGATGAGGCCCAACAAGGCTGAAACACGTGTATGGGGTTGCTATTGGCACTCTTGTTCAGAAGAAAATATCCATAGCATTTCGGTGCTGGACTGCCCATGTTGGTGGGACAAAGACTGATATGTAAATAGATATTTCCCTTCTGTGAAAGGTACAGTGAGCTAAAGTGTGGCTGCAAACTTCCAAGAGAGCATTGCTTTGAATTCCTTTTGTTTTTGCCATATGGAGTTGTAGTGTATAATTTCCTTCTATGTCACAACCTTCCATGCTAAATAATTGCATAGATAACGCCGACAGTGATCTGTTTCCTGGTGCCCAAAGTAATAATTGTGAGTTTGCTGTCAGGAACCCTTTGTAATGATAATTTGCTGTGATTCACCTATGATACACAATTCAGTTAAGGCTCTATGGTTATTTGAAGCGGTGCCCAAAGTAACATTTGTATGAAGGGTTCCCAGATACCACACCATTAAATACAAAAATACAAAATACCATGAACTTGTAGCATCAAGTGTTGTTTTTTAGAGACCCCCTCCTGTACGAGGCTCCCTCCATAATCTTTTCGGGAATACATCTCAATCATTTTCTTCTTGGTACCCACTTCTGCTTGCTTCCTCTGTTCCCCCCCCTCACAGTGCTGCCCACTATCATCCAAGATCACGTGTTGCATTCCACATAATAATACCATGGCGCCTCTGCACGCCTCATCACCATCACCTCACTCAACGAGCAGTCCCCATGATAGATCGCCAAAGATATATAAAGGACACTCTAAATTGCTTACCGAACCCTCCAATTACCTTCTGGCACTAACATTCCCAAATTCTCCACTCGAATGCACTGTACACAGACCATCTAAGCCAGTCACACAGGGCAAACTAACGATTTCCCCAAGCGCAATCCTCTTACATTCCACACCCACTGCAAGTGCATCCCCTCCGGATGGGCACACACGACTCCCCTCTGGCTAAACATGCTTCTATGATCACCAGACAGTTCACCTAGGGTCAGACCCACATGCAGAGCTCAGAGTTCTGGTCTTCAAGCCTCAGCACAACAGCAGAAGCTATCTTGCATGCTCCCCCTTTTCTGACTAACCTAACCCGCACACTTTCCTGACTAACCTAACCCGCACACTTTCCTGACTAACCTAACCCGCACACTTTCCTGACTAACCTAACCCGCACACTTTCCTGACTAACCTAACCCGCACACTTTCCGTTTTAGATCCACAAGAGTGCATGGAAACCACACACATTTCCGTGGTGCAGGGATACATCGCAAATACCATTTTACAACTGCCATTTATTTGAGAAAGTGTTGGGTTCGTTTATATATGAGTAATGATAACCATTACATCAGACAATGTTTGACTCCAGTTTCAGGGCAGAAGCAGGCACTGCACTTTTTCTTTCCCATACATAGATTTTCCAGGGGTGTAGTATGGCGTGACGTTAGTGAGACATTTGGAAAATAAAATGTCTAATTTTTAGACTCCCCAGTGGAAGTTTTCAGGCAATTTGTCAGCTCAATCTCTTATCTCACTCCAGCCGGATGCTACTGCCTTATCTCTGTGAATTACGATAAGGCAATCTAGTCAATTGATTAGCGAAAGTGCTGTCATACTCCCTGCTCACTCAGTCAGCCCAAAACCATCTCAGCATCTCAGAAATAGCTGCAGACAACTGTTTTTATAAAATATTCTAAGGGCTACGTAGACATGAAATGGTTTGTAGTTTAAGGAACTGTAATAGGAGTAGAACACATAATTAGACACAATAAATATCAACACTACTGATTGTGCTTCACCATAGAATGTATAATCGGGAATTGTATTTCCAATATTTAGCAATTCCAACTCCTTTCATAACATGAAACATTAAATATTTTATTTATTTATCTTATCTGTTTCTAACGCGCCAAAGCCTGCAGGCATCAGGGCACGGAGAGAGATCACGGATGGCAAACTATGCAAACAAATGTGTCACTAACCTGAATTATAAGAAATATTTATGAGAAAATAGGTGCCTTTACAATATATGGTCAATCATATTAGGCATCATCACGACTTTGGCGGTTAAATCTAGCGGTCGCGCTATTACCGCCGGATTTAACGGTCCGCCAAATCAGGACTTTGGCGGATTTCGCCCCAGCTCTTGGCTGGGGGGAAATCCGCTGAAAATTTGCGCTATTACCGCCGGCGGGAAATCTGCCGGCGGTAAGAGTGCACATTTTCCCCATTGAGCCCAATGGGGAATGGGGCATTCCCGAATGGGCTCAATGGGAATGAGGAATTACATTACCGCCGAATTCGTGATCCGGCGCTATTAGCACCGGGGAGTTCGGCAGTAGGGTTAATACCGCTGGCGGTAATACCGCCGCCGTTACCGCCAAAGTCGTGATCAGGCCCATAGCAGGGTTAAAATGCCCTTGAACATTGATGCCATGCCTTTGATAATTGCAGTCCCTTTACACAATATGATCATACATATTACAGAGCTAAACAGCCATGAAAACTGTAAACATGCCCTTGAACATTGTAGTCGACACGTGTTTCGATCCCCTAGGTCTTTCTCAAGACTAACACTCTAATCAAGGTACTTGCTGGTAACATACCATTTGGCATGCTAAAAATAAGTAAATCGAAATATCATACAATGACATAAACATACATTGACATTGATCATAGATCAATAAAACAATTTCACATTCAATTGGTAGAAGAACACAAAAGAAACCACACAGAAAAAAACAGAGAAAACTATTTATGTCGCCTGGGTTCAATTTATCTCATTCCCTCAACTCAAACACTGCTTGTGTCAAATTACAGCTTGTGGCACTCAGACCTCCTAATACTGTGTGTACTCGAGCAAGAACTTCCCCCACCACACCACTGTGACATGCACTAGGTTGCCTGTGCCTAATTTATATTGTTCCAACTATGAAATGATGTGTGTCATGCTCAAGTCCTAGTGATGTTAAAATCTAATTATTGTCCACTGTCAATCTCTAGAACTCACCAAGAGATTTCAAATATTTAGCATATTTCTTGTCAGGCAATTCAAATCATCCATTGCTACTGAGCTATATTCTGAAACATTATTAACATGCTTGGATCTCCAAATTACAAAGTGTTGGGTTAGTAATTACTTGTAAAATATAACTAATCAATAGGTTTGACCACTTGTCCTTCTTCTCAGTGGTTAATATACCCATTCAATTCTATAGATGAAGTTAAAATGATACTGTCAGTCTTGATCAATAAAACTCCCTCTCCTGAAATGAATGTGACTAAACTGGATTGTCAACACTAATGATTGTGCTTTACCATAGAAAGCATAACCTGGAATAATATTCCCAAGATTTAACAATTCCAGTCCCTATCATATCAAGACTCTTTAAAAAGGCTGCTTTTACAAAATACGATCAATCATATAGCACAGCCAAATTCCCTTCAACATTGATGTCATGCCCTTCATGATTGTAGTCCCTTTAAAAACTATGCTCAGTCATATAACAGAGCTAACTGCTCTTCAAAATTGTACACATTCCCGTAAAGATTATAGTCATTGCATAGACTATACTAAAGTACTGTCATTCATGTTAGCCATGTAGTACTCCTGTTGTCTTCTCCATAGTGGTATTCTCCATATCATTAAATGCTAAATGAATCATGGTTAACTTATCATCCAATTAATTGAATGATAATCAATGATTATAATTGAATATTGGTTCTGATTGTTTGCACATTAGTCAAGCTCTTCCTGTCTTAATAACCTAAGTGGGATACCTAAGCATTCTGCATGTTTTTTCCTAAATAGGATGAATCATTAATTGATAGCTTACAAACTCTAAAAACCCAATCGCCCAACACGCCTACTTACCTTTTTTCATTAACAACCCTGTTTAAGGTGTAGTTCTGGCGTGATTGGCATGCCATGTTAAATCCGACGCAGCACCATGTTGTTTACCTTATTATATATGCAGAGTGATGTCATGGGTACGTAACGCATGATGTCACTTGCCTTATTCCTAATGTTATGTAAACAGAAGCATTATTACCAACATCGTGCGTTTAAATCCATACTTTTGTGTATTTAAAAATAAAATGTATCCTTAATATCTGGTGTAACATGATACTGTAAAGCTCATGTTACCCTTTGAATATTCATGTGACAACTTGGAAACGTCTGCCATTCCTGTCCATATTTCAGTTATACTCATATGTGTGAGCAATGTTAAATATGGATCCTGATGGGCATAATAATATTAGACTAATAGTGATCTCTGGAAGTCTCTGTCCATTGTTGTTTGTTATAGTATTCATGGTGTCTTGGGGATTGGTCTTCCCTATCCAAATATTTTGAGAACATGGAATTCTGGGATTCTTGATCCAATTCAATCCATTGATTGCCTATCTATAATTGCATACTTGGCTTATTGTCATGTGCAAATATGTACATCCTCAATTCTAGAAATACAGATACCAAGTCATCCTGCTGGTAAATTAAATTAACATTTGCTAGAATACTTAGCTTATTAACGTATATATTATAGGGGGCAATAGCCACCCTATCGTTAAGGTGATTCGGGCTCCCATAGGAACCCCTCAAAATTCTATTGTTAATAACTTTTGATTAGAGTAACGTATCACCGAAGGTGATTAAGGACTTGCGCCACCCCCGTCTTTAAGAAGATAACACTTTGTTTTCCAAAAGTGCGGCCTACTTGCCATTAATTTTCCCTTAGACAAATAAGATCAATTTTTTCCAAAGCGCACAGCACAAACCGTTGGACGGATTTGGATCGGGTCCAAAACAACTTGGTCACAAAGCATTGACTTGCGATCCATGCGTGGTTTGGAGTTATTACGTGCATCAGCTATTTAAATATTTGACAGAGAAGGGGGGTAAACCCTTCTCAAAAAGAGACAGCTATATCTTGGGGATTTAACCAAAACAAGGGTTTTTGGGAAATGAAATGACCACCATCGATGCGAGAGATATTCGAGGTTATAGCTGAGGATACCGGAACATGAAACACAGGAAAAAAGATATTTGCAGGTAAAAAAACATGCAAATGCCATCAGGCTGGAGGTGGGGGGTGAGTAGAGGGCACCAAGTGAAATTTGGGAGTTGGAGGTGGTCTAGGCACTGAGTTTGCAACACAAATCTTTCTGTAGGCTTGGCCATCACCTCGAATACAGGACTTTAAGTGGAGTGTGAAGGGGTCTGAAATTCAACATACCTAAAAGTGATCACAGCCTTTCAATCCAGCTTCCCAACACAGGCCTTTAAGTGGAGGGGGTCTGAATCCAAAATTTCAAGAAATCATCCCAATAGTTCTGTCCAGCTTCAACACACAGGCCTTTATGTGGAGGGGGTCTGAAATCCAAAACTTGAAGAAATCATCCCAGTCTTTCTGTCCAGCTTCCCCAACACAGGCCTTTACGTGGAGGGGGTCTGAAATCCAACATTCGCAACAACAAAAAAATCCAATTTTTCTGTCCGACTTCCCCAACACAGACCAAAATAGGGGGGCATCTAAAAAACAAACTGCTAAATCACAGTGTGCTTATTTTAAAGCAAAAGTGTGGATAAAATAATAATTGCCATATGCATTTGTACAAATCTGTAAACCAAACTGCTAGCCTAGTAAGCGCTGTGAGAAACCTGAGATCATTCTCCCACCGACACCTTCGGGATTTTCCATTCTGTTGGCCAAATAAGGGCCATCGCATTTGGATCATGACCCTGGTGATGGACAAGTGAGGGAGAATCACCTGAGTGGAGGGTCACGAGGGATTGGGAGGAGAATGTCGAAGTGTGGCACATGGTATTTCCCCAGTCCCAGTAATACACCAACCCACTCTCCCTCTGCCTTCATGGAGTATTTTCAAGCTCACCCCATCTGCCCCTCCCCATTTCCAACAAAAAAATAGACAAATAGGAGGCAACTAAGAGCAGTACAGTTTACCCATTGACATTGCATGGGAAAGTAAGGGAACATGACTATAGAAAGAACTTACTCTGTCCTGCTGATAGGGTCAGGCAGAGTCAGGCCTTTACTAATTATCATTCACACCTGACTCAACTTGACGGTTTTCACAACTATAAAAGGTGTGGCCTTTTTCGAGAGAGTGAGTGAGCTGAGGATGCTGTATTGCACAGAGGAGCCAATGAACAGAGACTGAGCAGAGCTGAGGGCTTGAGGAGAACGACATGCCGATATGCTGGCCTGGTGTCTGTGAGGGGCTGCAGCATGGCAAGGGAGCAGTGGCTCCATGGCACCAGAGTGAGGCTGGCTGCATCCTGCTGGTGGTGTCCAGGTTCCCTTGGGACTTGTGCCAGTCCCAAGGGTGACTGGGGGCAGGTGGTGAGACACTGACCTCAACCCAAAGTAAGGGATTGCCGGTCAACTTGATGCTACCTGGTGAATTTCACAAAAGCAGTGAGCAAGAAACTCGGTAGCATGCGTGTGACTGTAGCGGGAGAAAGGCACGGAATATGAAGTGTCATGGAGCGAAAGGCAAGCGACAGAAGGTACATGATTTTTAAGACGAAAGCAATTGGAAAAGAGTGTGAAAGACACAAAAGCGAAAGTAAGAAGCGGCAAGTGTATAAAAAAGCGCTGAGAGAGCAGAAAGCAAAGGAGAGGACAGAAAGGTGTGGAAAAAGGTTGCAAGTAACCCGCAACAAAAAGGAGGGTACAAGTGAGCACCGAAAGGATAAGAGAAATGTGCGAGAGGCACGGAAAGGAAAAGGAAGGTTCCAGGGGCACGGGAAAACTTATAGGAAAGTGAGAGGCAGTGCAAGTGTGCACAAGATAGCAAGAATGGTACAAGTGTGTACAAGAAAGTAAAGGAAGGTGCAAGTGTGCACAAGAATGAAAGCCGAAGACACAAAGGAGAATAAGAAGGGGTGCAGGAAGCACTTGAAGGTGGACAGATTAAGAAGGAAGCTCAAGGAATAAAGAGTGGGGTTACAGATTTGAGTGGTCATGCCTAGGAGGAGCAAAGACCCAGGTGGTTTTGAAAGTCTCTGATTGTTCCCCTCAATTGAAGTGTGTATTAAAGAACTGTGTTTAAAAAGAAAGGTACATCGTGATAAGTTGAACTTCTATTTTAAACCAGTAAGCTGCCTGAGCTTGGGGAAGGGAACCCAGAGAGGCATCACAAAGAAAGCAAAGTGCATCCTTAAAAAACGGAATTTATGTTGGAAACTGTAAGGGGCATCTGCTTGAGTAAGGGAACCCTGAGAGGTCTAACCAAGTTGGGGATGTATTGTTTTGTAGCATTGAAAGGATTGAAGCTTGGGGAAATGAACTCTGAGGAGCTTCAAAAGGAACTGTGTTATATTTCTTTTGTGGTTTTTGGAACTTGAACACGTTGAACTTTTGGGTAGGGAACCTCAAGGAACCCAAAGATATTGGAGGTATTTGTGAGAATTGCAAGGGCTTTGTGGAGAAGGTTTTTATGAATAGCTCTGTTTTAATTGAACTACATTTTCATGAAACTGACCAACCTACACCTGGCGAGAAGACCACATGAAACCAACCTTGGCTTCTGATTTTTTGTTGAACCCCTATCTTTTTCTTTTAAGAGATTTCCTAACACATTTTGTCAAAGAGTGAGTGCAAGCATAGGTTTAGACAGAGACAGATTTTTACTTTGCACTTTAAGACTTCGACAGTGCTTAGAAACACCAGTTAAGGGAACCATCCTGGGAGAATAGCTCAGCGGCAGCGTGCGCGTCTTGGAAGCAAGACGACACGAAGCAACAACAGGTTCGATCCCCGGGTCCGCGCTTAGAAACCTCTGGGTGTTTAAGCGCGTTATAAATACGTAACTAAGAAAGAAAAAAAATACGCAACTAAGAAAAACAAACAATTCCTGTAACAGCGCCTCGATGCCTGCGGGCTGTGTGAGCGCTTTATAAATGTAAAATAAAAAATAAAATAAATCCCTTTAGTGTTAGGGCCAGTTAGGCATTACACCAAACAAGGAACTTTAGTAAATAAAGTTTTGAAACTGACATCTTTGAGTCTGTGTCTCTCTCTTGATACCATGCCTATCTCACATAGGGTGTCAGGGGTGGGATGCAACTCAACTGAAACAAGTTGGAGGACCCTGAATTATGAGAAGTTAATTGATAGAGCCTCCAGCCCCACAGTGGCCACTAAGGGGTCTGTTGGGTTTGATCTTTATAGAATCCAGACAGAAACCATCCCACCAAAGGAAAGACATCTTATCCCTACTGATCTTGTTCTTATTCTACTACTCCGAACATCCATCAGGTTGGCACTCATGTCAGGGCTTGCGTGGAAGTTTGACATAAATGTACTGGCCGGGGTATTAATAGTGCCTGAGGTACTTGAAAACAATTTAGAAATCTGAGCTTGCATCTGCTCGTTTGGTGTGGATTGTTGGTAGGTTGGTGGTTGTGGGGAATAAGGGCAATCATCTCACTGGTTGGGTGAGTTATTCAAAATAGCTGGGTTGTAAATGTACAAAATATCTTCAGGTTTTTTTTTTCACTGAGTTTTCCCCTTGGAAGATAGGATATAATCATTTGTACCCAGAATAGTGGGTTGGGACCTGTAGGATTTAGTACTCAATCTTCAAGAATTTTAATTGCTTTTGCGGTCGTTTTTGTACCCGGGTCTTAGATTCAGTTTGTCTCTTACTGGCTTTGGTATACCAACTGAGTTAGCTGTCCTATTGGCGTTGGTGTACACATGCATCTTTCTTTTTCAATGTCTTTCGTAAATTTGTTGTCCTGTTTATATCAAATGTGTGTTCCTGTGTAGGTGACTCAATCTTCCAGGAACTAGCATGCTTTTCGTGAGTAATGAGTAAACATGAAGTGTGCTGAATTGCCATTAGGAGGGAGCATCACGTGTCTAGATTGCCCTGATCCGTTCTCTCAGAGGGTATTGAAAGGTCTGACTTATTTCTTATTTATGTCCATTGCTAACTCTGTCTGCATCAGGAAACTTTTCAGTCCCATGGCTGACAATCTGGGTACGCCTCATGTACTTAACTGCTCTGCCACGTCTGTTCAGTGACTTGGGCATTTCTCCCAATCCCTGTTTCTCCCCTTACAGAATTTTCAACAACACCCACAGGTGTTACCCAGATTTCAGATGAATGCTGTTACACAGCCTATATCCCACATTACTCTACCCACAATGAAAAGCAGTATTCAGTTCTTTCAGTTCTCCAGAGACATGGATAGGTAAGGGTCAACAACAAGAAAGATAACAAGTAGAAATATAGCCTGTTAGAGCTCCTGTACTAGAGTGTGAAATACAGACCTGTCTCTCAACTTGCGTTGCACATAAAAGGTTTCAAGTGACAAGGTCTGGGTTGAGAAAAGACAATCACAGAGCTTGC
The DNA here is from genome assembly GCF_040938575.1 of Ambystoma mexicanum. Classification (NCBI taxonomy): domain Eukaryota; kingdom Metazoa; phylum Chordata; class Amphibia; order Caudata; family Ambystomatidae; genus Ambystoma; species Ambystoma mexicanum. Next base: position 1,182,567,133 of record NC_090925.1, read on the forward strand.
ATCCAAAATGGTCTCTTTGCATTCATCCAGAACACATTCACCTTTGTCCCTACTCGGTACTACAAGACTACGACGGACACTACAGTCTCATGATTTCTTACATCAGTAGGGAGCATGGATGCCCTGCTTTTAAACGGTGGTGGCCAACCACTTTACTTTATTTACTTTAGATAGCTAGTTCTGTAGGCAGGGTACTTTCCCTCCTATTACTTCAAGCAGATTCTATGCTTAAAATCCAAATATGAATATTTTGACTAATTACATAGCATCACAATACATTAATGCAGTTACCTGAGTTCACCAACACACGATTTGTTGATCGGCTCTTGCTTCTGCTTCTCCTCTGTCTGCCTTGCTTGGGTCTTTGGTTGCTCCAGATGGTTCCCCCTCTGACTAAATCATCTTTTCTGGGCCTGAGTGGATCACCGAGAAGTGCTCCCGGTGGCCCAGGTCTGGCCGCATAGCAGCGGGAATCTGACCACTCATGATTCCAGTGAATTGATGAACACTTTATTAGTAAAGCAGAAGCAGACACATAACCAACGGAAACACAAAACTTTGCTGCAAGTGAAGCCCCCTCCCAACTCCGGGTGTGCCTCTTATACCCACATGAATGCATGAGTTTCAATGGACGAGAAGTGGTCTCAACCTGTCAAGGTCACACCTTGCAACATTTTGGTGACAGAGTACAAGTCCTCATTATACAGCCTTTGATGCCAGCTGCACTCTGTGATGCTTACTATTTATTTTGTATTTATTTTATTTCAATAGACATTTGTAAGTCACCTATACACAGATGTTGCCAGGCACGACAAAACAGGATGGGGGCTGGGGGGACATGGGAATCATACGAGTCCAACAACAAGAACAAAGAAACGGTTATATCAGCATTGTGATAATCCTACTGTGCAAGTGCATGACAAGGTAATAAGTGAAAGGGGGGGGGGAGTACAAGACTGGGGTATCCCCACGGGAGGGGGCTGGCAAGTTCTGGTTAGGCCATGGCGGCAAGTGCCAAGGGAAAGAGGGGAGAGGAAGAGTGCAGTCTACAGGAGGACTTGGTTGGGATAGTCCTGGAAAGCGAGCCAGAGGGAAAGTGCTGGCAAAGAACACTGGGAGGGACTGGTGGGGGTGGTCTGGTCCCTGTATGACTCTGAAGGGATCAGGGCCCAGTCGCAGCGGCAGGGGAGAGATTAGTACGGGAGGGGGAGGGGGAAAGAAAAGGAGACAAGGAAAATCTTTAGAAGTTTCTGGGAACTTAAGAAGATCTGGCTCACGTCTGCGGGGGTGGTGGATGCTGTTCCAGATAGAGGCACCAGCCGAGGAGAGGGATATTCCTCCCACACTCTGTTTGGAGAAACGTTTGACCTGCAGAAGGTTGGAGCCAGAAGACAGAAAGATTCTGGTTGGGAGGAATGTTGGGAGAGAAAGATGGATGTAGAGAGGTCCAACGGTCAAGAGAGGTACCAGGCCCTGTTATCATTGAATGCAGCACAACATGATACATTTCACCAAGGTGAATATACTCCCTAATAATTTGCACTCGCTCTGAGGAAGGTGAGAGTCCTTGTAATATGATGACTTCCACCAGTTAAAGCCGCTTTTCAGTAGAGAAGCGAGAGCAGAGAACGTAGCTGGTAATACCAAAAGGGATATATGCAAGAAGCATGAACAGTGAAGGTGAGCATTCATTCATGATAGGCAAAGCGCTTTTCTACCTGTGACATGCGCAGTACAGGGTCCCATTTCAACTCATGCAAGTTAAAGACAGTAGTTTAAACATGGCAATTGGCAAACAAAATACAGTAGTGCACCGTGAACAGGGGTACATACATGCATATGATTTATTGCTTATTTTTCCTCTGCATGATGCTAATAAATACCCTACAGTGACTAAGTACCACAGTGTCAAGATATGATGCTGGTAAATATATTATAGTGGCTAAGTCTCAAAGTGTCTAATGCTTCCTGCTGTAAAACATTACATTGGGAAAATTTCAGAGTGGCAAAACTTTATAGCTGCTTAATCTCACAGTTGCAAAATATGATGCTGGTAAATAACTTACAGTGCCTAAGTATCACAGTGGCAAAACCTTCAAGTGGATAATTCTCACAGTGCTGGTAAGTATCTTAAAATGGCTGCCTCATAGTGGCTATATATCACAGTGGCAAAACATGATGCTGGTAAATGTGTTAGAGTGTCTACATCTGACAGATGTTAAAACTTATAGTGGCAAATCACAAAGTGGTAAAACCTTGCAGTGTCCAGATGTCAGAGTGGCAAGATATGAGGCTTGTAAGGACGAAGGTGAAGGACGGCTCTCCCAACCAATTTCCACCTTTTGTGGAGTAAAACAAGGCAAGGCTGCAGACTAGCAGCAACATTGTTTAATCTTTATCTAGCCGATTGCATGAATGATATAGACAAAAACATCGTCAACCCAGTGCGGACGGGCACAATAGAGTTACCCTGGTTAGGCTATGCCGATGATTTGGTTCTATTAGACTACACACCGGCAGGTCTTCAATCAAGATTAGATTGTCTACTCCATTTCTCTGAAAATAATGGGTTAAAGATTAACATCGCAAAAACAAAGGTAATGGCATTTCGAAGCACTACGAAGCAAACACGGTCTAACAACTTTAAGTGGATGCTGAATTCAGAAATACTTGAAAAAGTCGACTGTTACCGTTACTTAGGAGTCATAATTGACTCTAAGCTACTATGGAAACCCCACTGGGAGGCTACTAAACTGCTATGTTTAAATAACACTGGTGCCATTAGTAAATTTATAGGAAAACAAGGAGGCATCTCTGTAAATACAATTTTATTACTGTACGCAAGTAAGATAATATCCTGCTTATTATATGGTGCTGAGATCTGGGGGAGTAAATTTACCAATGAAATGTGTTTATTAGAAGGAAAAATTTTAAAAACACTGTTCAGGTTACCTAGTTCAACATCTTGTGAATACATTTTATTAGAATGTAACATTCGATATGCGAAAGACATCTTAGAATACAAATCCGCAATGTTATACGCTAAATTAAGTATGCTATCTATTAGTACTTTTGTGGTTGAACTGATGAAAACATTTACCAAGGAGGGTCATAAAAAACAGTTTGTATCCTTAAGCAGATTACATACGATATATGAGAAATGGGCGACAGTTAATTCAAAGAGTTGGCTACTCCTCAAGCAAACTAAGATTAAAAACGTATTACAAGGAACTATATATAGCCATGCAAAAGAACGTGATATGATTACTCTGTCCACAAAATCCACTAGTGGCTTATTCCTAGAATACTGGACGCCAAAAACTGTGAAACCTAAATATCAATTTGCGTTTCCGACCGCAGCCACTATAAGACAGTACTTTTTGTTTAAGTTCAACCGTTGTGATACTCTGGAAATTTTAGGAGCTAAACTCAAGCTCGAGAGAAATATAAGGTTCTGTCGATTATGTGGAACCCTAGAAATCGAAAATGCGAAGCACTTAATATGTTACTGTGAAAGTCTTACAGTTATTCGTGGAAAATTTCTCTCTCGCTATAATAACACCAGTATCACTGAGGATGTTGAAATTATTTGGAAAAAACTACTAGAAGGATATGATATTAATTTAATATATCATATGATGAAATTTTATAAACTAGTCTTAATAATTTTAAAGGATTTATCTGAGAGTATTTTTGTATGAAATTTGTTTTTAACTTTTATGGATTGTGTGATTTTTGTATGTTAAATTGTCTGTGTGTGTAAATTGTTTGTATATGTAAAGCCATTATTTGGCTATGAGCATATTAAAAATAAATAAATAAATATGAGGCTTGTAAATACTTCTGAGTGGTCAAGTCTCACAGTGGCAACATATTATACCTTACAGTGGCTACGTCCTACAGTTGTAAAATATTATAGTGCCCAAATCTCACTGTGGAAAAATGCGATGCTGGTAAATACTTTACAGTGGCTAAGTACAACAGTGGTAAAACCTTATAGTGGCAAAATCTCACAAAGGCAAAACCATATAGTGGCTAACTCTTACAGAAGTAAATCCTTATATTGGCAAAAAACAGTTGCAAAAATATATAGTGACAAAATATGATGCTAGTAAATAGCTTACAGTGGCAATATCTCAAAGTTTCAAACCTTATAGTGACACATCTCACAGTGGCCAACCCTCACAGTACCTAGATCTCACACTGGTAAGACATGATCATAGTAAATAACCTGCAGTGGCTAAGTCTCACAGTGTCAAAATATGATTCTGTTAAATACCTTACAGTGACTAAATATCAAAGTGTCGCTATATATGGCTAAGTGACTCATTTCTTACAGAGGTTAAGTCTCAAAGTGGCTAAATCGTACATATTGAAAAACCTTGCAGTTGCACATGTTCACAGTGGAAAAAACTTTCAGTGGCTAAATCTCACAGAGACAAAACCGTATAGTGGCAACATCTCATAGTGGCAAAATCACACAGTGGCAAAACCTTACAGTGGCAAAGTCTCACTGTGGCCAAATCTTACAGTGGCTATATTGAAGAGTGGTAAAACCTCACAGTTGCAAAATCTCACTGTAGAAGAACCTTATACTGGCTAAATCTCACAGTGACCAAATGTGATTGCAAATACGTTTCATTGGCTACATTTTGCAGTTATTAAACCTTATAGTGGCAAATCTCACAGTGGCACAACCTTACAGTATCTAGCTCTCACAGTGACAGTAATGATGCTGTTAAATACCTTAGAGTGGTTAAGTCTCACCGTGGCAAATATGATGCTAGTGCATTCTTACAATGGCTAAAGCTCACAGTTGTAAAACCGTACAGTGGCTAAATCTCAGAGTGGCAAAATATGATGCACATAAATATCTTACAGTGGCTAAATCTCAAAGTGGCTACATTGCACAGTTCTAAAACCATAAAGTGGCAACATCTCACAGTGGCAAAACCTCATAGGGGCTAAATCTCACAGTGCAAAATATAATGCTGGGAAATACCTTACAGTGGTTACGTCTCACAGTTTTAAAATTGTATAGTGGTAAAATATCACAGTGGCAAAACCTTATAGTACCACTCGCGTCCCCTGCACACTCAAGGTACTGTCACTAGACAGTCAATAGGTATGATTATCTAGGGATGGCTCTGTACAATCATATAAGTCAACATGTTTAAGGAAGAGTTTTAAACGGATAATTCTAAGAATAATTATTTTACTAATACAATGTATATTAGGTATATCTACAAGAAAGATTTAAAGGTGTTATTTCTACAACCAGTTACTATTTAGTAATGTTTAGAACAGATAGTCTTCACAGTAATTTCAAGGTACAAATATTTGTTCACAAATATTATTCTGTTGGTAATTGTAGAGTTTCATGTATTCACATACATCAAATTTTATCAACAAATACATTTTATATAATGCAAAATTGTGCAAATATGTAACAGTCTCTGTTATTTTTCACAGGTAGCGGTACGCAGTATTCTCAATGCATTTTGGGGAAATTCCCTTCATCAGGAGTAGATATTAGAGTTTCTCAAAGTCTATTAATCTCCATAGACCTTCTTCATTTTCTAAACTTCAATGTTGAGTTTTCAGGATATCTATAAGAGAGATCATAATTCTCAGAATCTGACTTGCTACATTTCACAGCTGTTTCTTTATGATTGGGTCTACCATACATTATAGAGTTTCCTACCTCGCATTGGTGCCCCGAGGTTGTCTCTAATGCTATAGTTACAGCAGTAGTTCAAGATCACTTCCAGTAACTTGTCTAGGTAAGTAAATCACCTATAATTCAAAAGTGAATCTACTACCAATGCGAGTTAGGAAACTCTATAATGTATGGTAGACCCAATCATAAAGAAACAGCTGTGAAATGTGAGCAAGTCATTTTCTGAGAATTATGATCTCTCTTATAGATATCCTGAAAACTCAACATTGAAGTTTAGAAAATGAAGAAGGTCTATGGAGATGAATAGACTTTGAGAAACTCTAATATCTACTCCTGATGAAGGGAATTTTCCCGAAACGCGTTGAGTATACTATGTACCACTACCTGTGAAAAATAACAGAGACTGTTACATATTTGCACAATTTTGCATTATATACAATTTATTTGTTGATAAAATTTTATGTATGTGAATACGTGAAACTCTACAATTACCAACAGAATAATTTTTGTGAATAAACAAATATTTATTATCTTGAAATTACTGTGAAGACGATTTGTTATAAACATTACTAAACAGTAACTGGTTGTAGAAATATCACCTTTAAATCTTTCTTGTAGATATACCTAATATACATTGTATTAGTAAAATAATTACTCTTAGAATTATCCGTTTAAAACTCTTCCTTAAACATGTTGACTTATATTCTTATACAGAGCCATCCCTAGATAACCATACCTATTGACTGTCTAGTGACAGTACCTTGAGTGTGCAGGGGACGCGAGGGGTCCACAACCTGTGGATACCCTTCCTTCTTTTGTTTTCTAAAACTCACAACCTAGTGTCATGGTTGTGTCTCTCTCCTCTGCACCTCATTACTAATATAAAAACTATCAAACAGGTCCATTCCTGAACTACTCAGGTGTGCATATGTGTTCATCGTTTCCCTGTGTAAAACCTTATAGCACCACACTCTAACAGTGGCAGATCACTTAGTGTCTAAATCTCAAAGTGGCAGATATGAGGCTAGTGAATTTGTACACTGACTAAATTTCACAGTTGTAAAACCTTACAGTGGCTAAATCTCACAGTTGCAAATTATGATGCACATGGATATCTTACAGTGGCTAAGTCTCAAAGTGGCTACATTGCAAAGTTGTAAAACCTTATAGTGGCAACATCTCACAGTGGCAAAACCTCATAGGAGCTAAATCCCACAGTGGCAAACTATTATGCTGGTAAATACCTTACAGTGGCCACATAGCAAAGTTGTAAAACTTTACAGTGGAAAGATCTCACAGTGGTAAAACTTTATAGTGCCATACTCTAACAGTGGCAACTCTTTTAGTGTCTTAATCTCAAAGTGGCAGATATGATGCTGGTAAATACCTTACAGTGGCTAAATCTCAAAGTAGTAATATCTTATAGTGGAAAACTCTCACAGCGGAAAAACCTTATAGTGCCAAGTTCTCACAGAGTCAACATGTTATAGTGTCAATATTTCACAGTGGCAAAACCTTATAGTGGCACAATCTCACCGTAGCAAAAGCTTATAGTGCCAAATCTCAAAGCAGCAAAACCATATAGTGGTCACATCAGAAAGGGACAAGATCGCACAGCATCTAGATCACAGCCTTTTGTATGTCTCAAAAACCTGTATGTATATGTTCTTTATTTTGAAGCACAACAGGTGCTAGTATCAGAAATGTACCTGCACCAGATAGTGGTTGCTATAAAAGCTAACATAGCATCACTATGGTGAAGGTCTACAAATTGATATCTTCAGACAAGGCATTGTAAAGCCTAGGCACCGCCCCATTGATGATCATAAAGTGTTAGACCAGAGTGTTGAGTAGGAAGCATAATTCAAGACTGCAGAAGCAACCCGTTCATGCTCGTATCCTGGCTTGCCAGCAGACAATACAGTGATCCTGGACAAATCATATTGTATGACTTACATTACTGTGCTGTCTTCTGTGAAAAGGGTTTACATTCTCAAATAGTGGTAACATTATTTATCCCATTACCTGGTCATTGTTTTTATGTGTGCCACTTGAGTGGAAGAGCTTCTTGAGGGACACAGAACATATATCTAAGGCCTCTGGCAAGCATATGTTAAGGCCTACACATTTGCAACAAAAAACGGTTTGATTTTTTGTAAAAGCAAAGGATTTTCTGTGTGTTTATAATTAACAAATTCACAAGCCTGTGTTTTGGATTTTTTTAATCTTAAAAATACACAAGAGAAATCCAGAAGAACTCTTTGAAATCACTCAATTAGCATGCTGCTACTTACATACTTCCCTTGATGATGGAAACAATGAAGCTAGAACAATTCGTTTTTTTCATACTATCTATATTTATAAAAGTGAAAATATGTAGATTTGTGGCTGGATTTGTGGCTTTGCAAAGTGTTGTTCCTTTTACAATTACACACCGTTTCACCATCCTGTACCACATTTTGCATAGTTACCTGTTAGGATCCTACGGACAATACTGGCTAAATGACATTTGGACACACCACCCTGTCCCCAGATTTCAACAAAGAATTGTGGGTTTGTAGCTGGGCTTGTGGCTTGGTGAAGCGTTGTTCCTTATACAATTCCATACAGTTTCACCAATCTGCACCAGCACCAAATGTTACATAGTTACCTGTTAGAACCCTCCGGATAATTCTGGGTACATGACATTTGGACATCCCACTCCGTTCCCTGTATTTCAGCAAAAGTAACATTTGTTTGTGGTTTTGTGGCTTGGTCAAGTGTTGTTCCTTATACACTGTTTCACCAATCTGCAACAGATTCTGCATAGTTACCTGTTAGGACCCTCCGGACATTACTGGCTACATGACATGTGGACACCCCATCACGTTCCCTGGATTTCAGCACAAGTCAAAATGTGTTTGTGGGTTTGTGGGTTGGCGAAGCGTTGTTCCTTATAGAATGCCAAACTGTTTCACCAATTTGCACCAAATTTGCATAGTTACCTGTTAGGACCCTCCGGACATTACTGGCTACATGACATTTTGACACCCCAACCCTTTCCCTGTATTTCAGCACCTTCACACATGAGATGGTTGCCTGAAATCGATGACACATCAATGTGGTCATAGAAGGACAGGTCCTCAACCATAGAATGCATAATTTCTGGGACATTTGCACCACAGTACACCGCAAGGAGCTGCACTACACCAGGGTGAGGCAACAGGTGGGGAGAGAGCACAGTAGGTCCCAGTATGCAGCAGCACACCAACTCTTGCCTTCCCCCAACGCCTTCTCTGGGGTATGTCATCCAGTGAAACACAGCCATTCTGAGTGCAGTTTACTTCAGAGTGCAAAGCACATCAAGCGATAAGCGAATCGGAACAGCGACCTACGGAATCATTGATTTTCAACAATTGATGAGAGTGTCGTCATGTCTGTCCACAGAACCTTTTTGGAGAATGGGTACTTTTTTCTAGTAGGCTTCTATGAAATTTTCTTTTTAAAAATGGTCATGTTTGGTCATGTGATTTGTGTATTTTCCAAGTCAGATCTACAAAACGGGCTTATTTTAGTTCATGGTAATAACTGGAAAAGAAAATGTTAAAGAGCAGAAATTGCAGAGTGGGCACAAATCTCAGTGTCTACTCTTAAACAATGTGTCATCTTGAGCATTTCATTTAATCTCATGCTGCCCAACCTGTCAAAATTGCCAGTCCCTAAACCTTTCAGAATTGTCACCCTTCATAGTGATTTCGTTCTGAGGGAAGGATCTTCAAAAGTGCCATACTCATGGTTTCACTGGCTACTGTGTTGCTTCCTCTATAACTGTGAGCATTGATCTATTGCACACCACAACTGTATTATTTCTTTGCTCTTTACTGTCAACACTACTTGAAAACCATGTCCCTCTTTTAATCTCAGTTTTCTGGATGCTGACTCCTTCCTGATAGCGTCTAATGTTCATCCAATCGCTATTCTATGGTATGTGTAGTTTTATTCTTGCTGCCAATGGGTTTCCTGTATGATGGAGCACGTTTGCATTCTGTGAGGCCGCTCATCTGAGCCCTCTACTCTGGATTATGTACACCTTTCGTGAAATATTGTATTTATTGTTCAAATGTTATTTTACAAATATATTAACATAGATGCTTTCTAGGCGGCCCTCTGATAAAACAAATTTTATTATAGCCTGCTGTCATTGGTTGGAGTGTTATGTCTACCGTTGTTTTACTCCAAATGCCAATTTGTTAGTGGACAGATGTAAGAATAGTTTGGTGCTCATGTTCGGTAAATTATTAATTTGACGGCAGGGAGCCATTACATTTACACTGTAATGTAAGCGGCTCCACACCGCCCAATTTTCGTCATTTATACTGCTGGGTGAAAATGTAAAACGCTAAGGCCGGCATACAAGGGTGTATGCCACCTTTTGCCCCTCATATTTGCACTACGCAGTCCAGTAAACGATACTTGGGATGCTGGCAAGTAAGGCAGTGTTTACATTTCTTTGTGAGCACCGCTTGCCATGCTCGCATGGCAAGCGGGGCTCACAAATGAAATTAAACCTTCCCTGACTGACATACTCGCACGTCGGGGAAGGTTTCATTTCATTTCAACTGGGTACACTGCTTACCATGGATGCATGGTAAGCAGTGTTCCCAATTGAAATACAACCCTCCCTGACATGCTTGCATGCTGGGCAGCATTTCATTGCAATTGTACACGCTACCTGCCATGCTTGCGCTTGTACAATGGACCCCTATCAAAGCAGGTGGTAACCATAGGGATCTCCAGCATTTGCGTCGGCATAAAAACCCATGCCTGCGCAGATAGTGGAGCATTTGTATGCAAGCGAGGAAGGAGGTGGCGGAAAAAGCAACTTGAGTTTCGCTCCGCCACTCCACCATACAAATGACTGAATATGTGGCCTGGCGTGATTTAAAGACGTTAAAGCCTTACTCAAGGATTTTACACCTTTCAGTCACAGTAGCCACAATGAGCTTCTTTGTGTACTATTATATTTGTTTTGACTACACCTATTAGCGAAAATCTGAGCGAATTTTAGTCACCTTTCCTGATTCGAATGGCCATGTGATCCAAGCAGGCGGGTTATTTCTGAGTGGGTCTTGGTGCCATGGTTCTGTGAGCTCACATGTGGCTGCGCTCACTGTCTGTTTACCTTGTTATTCCCTGGGATCCTAGCCAGCTCTTTGCTGACAAGGCACACTGACCTACATTCTGTAAGAGGCTGGAAGAAGAGGACGGAAGGGAGGGGCAAAGGAAGAAAGAGAGAGAGAGATGACACAGGTGCGTAGTGCGGCTATTTGTGGATGGTTTCATCAAAACACCTGGCGTACTTGGAGAAGCAGTCCTCGGGAGAAGACGACTCTGAGCTCTCCAGCTTTTCAACCCGCGGCCAAATTCACTGTAAACAGCGAAATCGCCAAGGACCTAGGTGAGTTATCACTCTGTTAACTGTCACTGATTTTAAAGCAGGAGACTTTTACAGGAGGAGGAAAGGGAGCCGAAAAGAGGCACTGTTTTGAAAAGTACATTACATGTCGATCCAATTAACCTCTGTGTGAGCAATACCGCCATTACCCTCAGGAGATCGAGAACGTGCTCGCAACATGTGTGACGCACAAACCGAAACGTGAGGGTATTACGGCCCAGAGCACTAGTTAGAGAATGTGTCCCTCAGGGGGACACACGGATTTGCTGGCTCAACGTATGCACCCGTGACGTGTTTTTGGAAGAATGTGTGTGTGTGTGAGTGTGGGGAGTGCGGGGGAGTGTGAAGGATAAACCCAATCGTGTAGGTGGGGATGTTGGCGTCTAGTCTGCTTTGGGGTACCACATCTGCCAGACTTCTTGCAAAGCTTTCGCCTAGAGATGCACTTCAAAACTCTAACATGCCTGTGTGCAACTTCACAGATTTGCTGTTAGGTGCTGACTTTAACGCAACCAAAATCAGCCCCTCTCAACAAATACACCAGGTAAGAATTCCATTTTATGAGAAAAAAAATGTGAAGCAACACTATTTCGTGAACAGTGTGTTGTTATGGAGACCTTTCATGGCAGTCAATACTCTTGCATCGTGTAGGTGTAGTTGAGGCAGTGACTTGCAGATTTAAAACCAGGTCAAGGGAGTGACTCATTCTGCAAGGCGCCACGTTTTTTTTTTTTTTTTTTTTACCGATATATGCATTCGTGAGTTCACGCTGAGATGCGCGGGGATTTTTGATGGGGAGCAGGAATAGCCGAACAGAGCACCGTGCTTTGACCATAACATCATTCAGCTCTTCCGAGTTGCATCCTGGCCCTTACAATCCACATGGATGTACCAGGTGGCTTCAAAGGTTGCTGAAACGAGTCCCCAGGTGTATTAAATAAGATGGATACAAATGTGACCAACCGGTATTTCTTACTCAAGCCCATTTAACAAAGGCTCTGTCATACCCCCAGTCAGCAGAAGTTCATTGGATTTGCTATGGGTCTTATACTCTGGCACGTGCTCTGATTTCCTCTCAAAACGGAGCTAAGAGAACCAGACAAGATACTATCAAAAATGCATATGTTCTCTGCGCATCATGATACATGTGCAACAAAAAGAAAAGTATGTTTCCTTATTTTTGGGGGTATTTATAATGAAGATATATAGTGCTGAACGAAGTAGGTTGGTACATAATTACCAACGTAAACGTTTTATAGAAATCTGTGAACTACAAAGCAAAGATTGAGAGCAAAGGTTCCTTTAATTCCCAGAGAATACGAGAAACGGAATCTACGGCTCTAATAGAGAGTGGTGATTGGTTCCAGTGTTTAGGAGCCGAGAGAGAAGGAGCAGACACCAGATCAAGCGCATGGAGGTGTAGGACTGCAGGAATGTTATGAGATTGTGACTAAAGAGAGCCTGAAGGCCTATAGAGAGATATGAGTCAAGCAATGTCTGTGGGGAGCTAGGCCATGAGCACCCATAGAGACAAGGCAGAGAACATGGAAAGGTAAGCAAAGGAAGCCAGTGGAGAAAGGCGTGCAAAGTAGAAATAGAGTCATGGCTAGAGAATCTAAAAAGCAGATGCATGGAGGAATTATACGTAAAACAAAGTGGGAAGACTTGGGAAACTGCAAGACCAATCAAGAGTGGAGAGCAGCGAGAAATGGTAGAACATGATGGCCTTTACAAACATTTTAGAAATGGAAGTGAAACAGTTGCTAACAACATTTTAGTTTTGCGTGATTATTGGCGCAAGACACCAACACCCACACGTAGCTACTACACAGTACTGGGTGTGAGCACATCAACTTGACTGAGTACTGAATTTCACAACATTATAATTTAGTGGTGTGGGTATCATTTAGCATGACTAAATTGTACATAACACACACACACACACACACACACACACACACACACACACACACACACACACACACACACACACACACACACACACACACACACACACACACACACACACACACACACACACACACACACACACACACACACACACACACACACACACACACACACACACACACACACACACACACACACACACACACACACACACACACACACACCCCCCCCCCCCCCCCCCCCCCCCCCCGCCCCCCCCCCTCCTCTCAGGGGCACAAGTCAACCAGCAGAAATGTAGCCTTATACGAGGGAAGCATTACACATTTTATAATGGAAATGGTATCGTGGACACGTACATGTTGCGACCCCTGGTATGAGGTGGGAAGACAGGAAAGGAATGGGAGTGCCTAAATAAATATAATTAATGGAGACTATTCCACAGCTACTCTGTGCCATGTCGGCTCTCATCCCTGCTTGGCATCACTAAATAACTGCTCAAATAAAGGAAACCTGCAGAGTTTGCTTGGCCAATAGTGGCCATTGTTGATTGGGATTTGGGAACTTTGCTTATATTAATTTTGACTACACAAAAACAGACAGTTATGCTCAACAACAACACTATGAACATAACTCAAGCACAATATAAAACAGGGCTAAAGTGAAAAACACTTCAACAACCCAAGCACAAGGGAAACAGAACATGCTTTTAAGAGAATGTTTCACAAATCTCTCTCTACTTAGACAGCCCCACTAACTTAGGGAGCTCTCATACTTATACATTAAGCACCCATCAATCAATGGAGCAACCGGGTTCCATATAAATATGTACCCGCAATAGGTTGGCAGAGAGCATGCACTCTCTTGTCAGACCTAAAATCACATGAAAGAATACATGGTGTTCCCAGCCTAAATTTAGAAAAGAGGCTAGAGAAGCAAGCATAACTGTTGCCATTGTCTTTTTTGTATATCTGTTTCTAAAATAGGATACAACATATACATGACTATGCGTTTACTGGTGTCAGTGATTCACAAATCTCTCCCTACTTAGACAGCCCCACTAACTAAAGGGCGGACACTAGACTGGGTGGCCAACCTGAACTGTTCCACCACCATTACCAAAAGAACCCCTCAACACTGGACTGATCACCACCTCATTCGTTTCTCCTCCTCCTTAGAGCCATAAAAATCAAAACATATTGACATAGCTCCTCTTCTACCAACCAGAAGTAAAAAAGACATCACTTCTGAAAAATTACTCTCTCTCCTCTTACCTACCCTCTTTTCTAATACCAACAATCCAGACCCCTATGCACTATTAGAGACCTTCAATAACACTATAACTAAGGCCCTCGACTTTATTGCGCCAGTCAAACTACGCAAAAGCAAACTAAAGTCATACCTCAACACCTGGTTTACATCCCAACTAAAAGAGCTAAGACTTCAAAAGAGGAAACTCCAAGCCATCTGGCGACATTCACCCACAGTTAAGAACAAAACCCTACTAACCGACTTCGCAAACCTGTACAAGAAAGAAATTATCCTCACGAAGCGAAATACATTTAATGAAAGAATTACGAAGGCTAACTCCAATACCAAGGAGCTTTTCTCCATTCTGCGCGAAATGGAAAATCCAATTCCACCCACAGATAATATCCCAAAAGACAAACAATGGTGCACCAGCACCCAAAATGCTCTTTCCAATAAAATAGTCACCCTGCAGTCTAAAATAGCAAATAAAAAAGCCTCATTGTGCTCTACTGAGATGCACCCCACCCCACCTACTGTTATTCCAAATAGTGTTACACCCTTCAGATTCACAAATATTTCCATACTGGAAACGGAAAAGGTTATACTATCACTGAAACCCTCCAACTGCCAGGGAGACAGCTGCCCAGCACAAATAATTAAGGATGCAGCCAGAGATCTAGCACCCTTTATCTCCAAGCTAATCAGCGCTTCCTTCAATTCATGCTCTGTCCCTATCAACCTCAATGAATCTTGGGTGTTACCACTCCTCAAGAAACAGACCCTTGATCCAGCCAACCCCACCAATTACAGACCCATTACGATGGTCCCATTCCTCCTCAAAATTATTGCTAGAGTAGCCTACCTCCAAATCCAAAGCTTCCTTGAGGCCAATCTCTTACTAGGATCATGCCAAATCCTGTTTCTGACCACAACACAGGACTGAAACGGCCCTGATTGACCTAAAGACACAAATCGACGATTTGAAGGACAATGGTAAAACAGCTATGCTACTCCTCCTCGACCTATCTGCAGCATTCGACCTGGTGGATCATGCAGTGTTATGCAAACACCTAGCGTAAGCTGCACATTTCTCGAGTGATGACATAGCCTGGGTACAATCCTTCCTAGCCAACCATACGATGAGAGTGTTTTCCCCCCTCAGCCTCAGCAGACCCAATCCCAATCACTGGTGATGTTCCACAAGGTTCATGCATCTCACCGAAAATGTATCATATCTTTATTAAGCCACTCATCGACAAACTTGACAGGCTGGACATCACATACACTTACTATGCTGATGACGGTCAGATCCACATACCCCTTTCAGGCAACTTTGTGAAAGACACAGCTCTGGTAAACAGCATATAGCTCATCATTCAGGCATGGATGGCCTCACATGGCCTCTGCCTGAATGACGACAAAACCGGGATTCTGATCCTTGGTTCTGACTCCAACCTAAAGAAACTTAGCCCCAACTACTCAGCCTTCAATATCGACGGCAACAATATCAAAGTAGTAACTGAGGTAAAAACTTTAGGTTTTTACATTGACTCTACACTTTCACTGAACAAACAAGTTAGCTCCATGGCCTCATCTACAGCGTATACTTGTAAACTGATTAGGGCCTGTAGACCCTTCTTATCCGAAGCCAGCTTCATAACGCTTGCCAATGCATTAGTAATGTCGAAACTAGACTATTGTAATGCCCTCTATGTAGGTGCTAACAAAAAATACTAAACAAAATCCAAATATTACAAAACAGCGCCCTGAGAGCAGCGTTGAACATACCCCAAAGAGAACACATATCCAACTTCAGAAGAGATGAGCACTGGTTAAAACAGTTTCCCTCACCTTCAAATGCCTGAATAATGCTGCACCCCCCTATCTCTCTGCTAGAGTGACCAGGAAAACCTCCTCACATAACACTAGACCATCTAACCATCTCTGCGTTGATATTCTGAGATTGAGAGTCGCCAAAGCTGGTGGAGGCAGCTTCCCTGTCCTAGCGGCCCTCTCCCTCTCCTGGAACTCCCTCCCTACGGCCCTCAGAGTGGAACAGCCATATGCTAGATTCAGATGCAACCTACTGAATTGGCTCCACTCTAAGGACATCTAGACATCGCTCCGCACTTAGGACACCCAGACCCTTTGTTAAGACACACGCTGCGTTTCCTTATGTATGATACTACTAACGCCATGTCTGCACTGTGCCTGTACTACCTACCACATTATGTTTCCTACTGCATGCAATGTAAATACTCTATGTCTGTACTCATCAATGATGTTGTAACTAAGCTTAAATATTCTTGTATTTGCTGCACCCAGATACCCGAAGGTTTGGTGTGCATTATCAAATAAAGAAAGAAACAAACAAACAAACAAGATTAGCCAGGATATTTTATTGGCATGCACTTGTTCACTTCAGCCCAGCCTCAAGATTGTGGATAGGTCATTTTGAAAAAACATGATCCTTCATTATAATCAATCTAGGTTCTTCTCTTGGTTCCATTTTGGTTTTGGCACTCTAACCAAATGAATTGTTACAGCAAAGGTAAGGGTTGGTGGGAAGCAGAATACCAGTTTGGCTTGACAAGCTGCATTGCTCCTTGTATGTGTTGGCTGAATCATTGACTGTTATTTTATGCAATTTCTGCCATATAAAAGGCTTCATTTACTATGCATGTATGCATAGTAAGGGTGCCCGGAGTACCATGTCTGGGACCGGGAAGTAATAAAACACACTTGCTTACGCCAAACCTTGAAAAAGCATCTTGGAAGTGGATACCGAGTTTTAAGGTTTAACCAGGGCTTGAGGTTTTTGTACATTGTAATCCTTGGCCATCAACCAGTAGAGCTTGTTTTTTATGCTTTCTTAAGGGGGTTTCTATGTACTCAGGTATGCTCTTTGAAAATACTTTGGATACAGACACACTTTGGATCCAGACACATAATATATCAACAGATAAAACACCTCTAAGTATGAATACAAATAAAGTAATGGTAGGAAACCAACTTTAAACATCACACTCTTCAATGCTCGTTTGATGGACAAACAGGCCACCAACATTCGTAATTATAGCACAGATAATCAGGTGGATGTCATGTGCATTATGGAAACATTTTTAAAGGACCAGAGGGCTATACATTTTTGGGGCAAAAACAGGGAGAGTAACAAAGGGGGGGAGGAGGGTTTAGCTAGGCAAGAGCTTAGTTTCTTCCAGGTCCAAATTGCCTGTGAGGCTTGTGAAATGTTACATTGGAAGATGACTCCGTCCCCCAATCATTGTATTAAAATAATTCTGGTATACCGAACACCCAATGAGATACCTAACCTTTTGTGAAGAAATAGCCAACATCTTACCCCCTTTGAATAAGCCAAATAGTTCCATCATCATACTGGGAGACTTCAATAGATGGCTAGGTTATGTTTTGAGGCTCAAAAATATGCTTCTAGAGCAGTCGCTTCGAATATGGACATTAGTATTCACAGTAAAAAACCTACCCACAACAAGGGTAATGTACTAGACTGGGTGGCAACCAGGAATTTGCATTTAAGTTCCTTGGAAGTTATGCCATGTGTATGGTCAGACCATTTTGTTGTTAAATTTAAGGTCAAGCTACCCATCAAGTTATGACAGAAAAATAATGAGTTTATAAATGTTACCAGTAGGAATGTGAATGAAATCTACAAACGTGACTTGGAAGGCTGTATGACCCGGTTAATGTAGGCTACATCTGATACCGACCTACCACATATGCTAGCAGTGAATTATGTCACATTTCTGTATAATGTAGGGGAGCAGACGTATACATCCACAGGAGATCCTACCCCTCTATCTTCCCTGTATTGGAGTCATGAGGCCATGCCCTGTCTAACTTCAGCTACTGCACCAATATTACAGCGAGCATATGGAAGAAGGTATCCATTGAGATGACAATATCGAATGTATCCTTGAGTTGATGACAGCCTACAATAGGAACTCCCTCAAGGAATATGGGAAAGAGCTAAGAAGATTAACTGATGATGTCATAAGAAAGTATGCACGATATCCTGAGATACGGAAGGAAGATGATGTATGGATACTAGAGGAAACATGACAGAGTAAAGCATCCAGTGAACTATCAAAGTGGAAAAGAAGAAGACTACACAATAGTAAAGTGCTGCAGAAAACAGAAGCATGAAGAATGTACTGATGCTGAAACGCAAGGTAGATCAAGTCATAATGTAGGCTAGCTATAAGTAGCAAATAGAATGCAGGCATAGCCGCCACTGTATAGAAACTGGACATTGGTATCATGAAATAATAAGTCAAGGAATCATTGAGAATTACCAAAAAGCTGTGTAGCAGTACAATAGCAGGTTTGAGGAGTTGCGTGGCAAGGCTGTCTGGCCTGGAGTCAAGAACTAAGAAGTCAAGGTCAGCTATCTACTCTGAAGAAGAACGAGTGTCTGGAGAATGAATCCTCTCACGTTAAGGTGCAAGAAAGAACAGAAAGGATGCCAAGTTTTAATTAATTAAAGCATTTAAAAGCTTGCAGAATGAACATAATTGTGGTCTCTTGTCACGTGATTCAAGAATGGAAATAGAGTTCGAACTTGGAGTTCCGGGCACGATAGCGAGTGCCCTCACTCCTGTGCATTCCTAGGATGAGAATACTCTGCAAGGCCAAGTACAAAGACAATTTCATGGCAGAACGCATGGGTGATTGTGTGGTGAGGTAGCTTCGTGTCCTATTTCCCTGCAACTGGGTCTTGGCTTACGTGCTGCTAAATGAACAAAATGTTCCAGACTTGGCACAAGCATGCCAACCAATTGTATTCGTTCATATAACGAAGGACCTTATAGTTTGAGAGATCAATGCAACATTGTGTATTTGATTTGTCTTAAAATGACAAGTATGAAGAGGTAGGCATAAATTGTCCACCTGATATCAGACAGCCAGTAACAATCATATATGATTGAATATCTATATGTTTCCCTTAACCAATCCCCACCCCTGATAGGTTTTTCACTATTGCCACATAGCATGACGTCACTCTGACACATAATGAAGTGTATACATTGTATTTTTAGTAGAAATCATTGAAAGACTAAATGTACATCTGTTGATGTTCGTTGTAACCTCCCTGTTTTAGATCATTGTTAATAAAGCAGTAACTTGCCATCTTCTTGAGTTTGTCTGGTTATTTGGACTCAGAATTATTCTGGTGTAATCCCATCAAGCCATAAATGCACGTTCGACGGGCCGTAAACCCAATAACTTAGTAGAGCAAGTCGCTCCTATGAAATCTAAGAAAATTAGAGAACGATCCAGCAACCATAATTGGTATACTTTGGCCCTAACCAATAGAAAACAGGAAAAGAGGATAGGTGAATGTATTTGGGAGAAAGATAGAATGGAGGAAAATAGGACCATTTGGACATCTTTGGCCAAATTATATTGGAGTGAGATGCATGAGACACAAAACTACTTTTTTAATTCACTAATTGAGATATCGGATAACTACACAAAAAAACATTTGAAATCTTAAGGAAACTACAGAAACCTCAGGCACAACTGTACTCATTTATTCCTATGATAGACAATTGTACTGAGGTCCAGTGGGATTTTGCAGAAAATATTCAATTAGCCCATGGTCAATGAAGATTGCCAAAGCGCTTAGCGCAGGGAGTCTTGATTCTATTAAAGACACGGAGGCAAGCATTATGCTTATTCTTCTTTTTTACTACCAAACACAGCAATTCAAATATAACCATTATTTTATTTCTTTTTTCATATACTTTTCATCATTCTTTTTTTTAATAATAAACCTTTCATAAACATCTGAGTGCAAACATATCCTCATCATGAGTCCTACTACAAATCCCATGAGGCTCTCTGCCATCGGTAGTCCCTGCCTCAGTCTTGCCCTCCAATGAGAGCCCTCCTGCTGGTATAAAATACCTTTGAGTACAGGTGCCTTCCTCTTCTTTTTTGATGATTAATTCTCATGTAACTTGACATAGATCCTAGGCCGCTGCTGAAAACCTTGCTGCCTGCCTTTCTCTCCTCTTGCCTCCAGCTCTGTCTTGTCTTCATAACTACTCTCGAGAGTTTTTCTGCTCTTCCCTTTAAGTAAAAGAGAGACATAACCCATTAGGGAGGGGATTTCTCTGAACTCATCATCTCTGTGCCTGCAAGCAAAGTGTTAGATTTACATATCTTACATTAATCCATTAGCGAAATTCCCTCAGGGAGGGATAATACTCGCCTCCGTGTCTTTAATAGAATCAAGACTTCCTGCGCTAAGCGCTTTGGCAATCTTCATTCAATGACAAGAGCGGAGACGAGCATTATGCTTGTTCAAAGCTCTGAACTACAGCCATAGCAATATTTTCTACGGGCTTGAAGTAGAACGTTCTGAAAACTGAGTCACTAGACCAATCTGCTGCCCTCAGAATCTCCTGCAGTGGAACTCCGGCTGCAAAAGCTCCTGAAGCCATAGATCCTCTTGCCGAGTGCGCTCCGAAGACAGAAATGTCTATGCATGCTTGTTCCATAAACTCTTTCACCCATCTAGCTATAGTAGCTGATGCCACAGCTTTAAAAGGCTTCCTGCACGCTGTGAGCAATTGCGTTATGCTGTGTGGTCTCACTGCTGCAGTCTATGCCTCGTAACATTTGATGCATTTGGCCACACAAAGCTTACTATTGCTAGGAAAATAAGGGTAAGATATCACCTTAGAATTTGTCTTAGTTCGCTGCGCAATGTTAAAGGCTATCCCTTCCTTTCTCTAGAGCCTTCACGTCGGATACCCTTCTACAAGAAACCAAACAGAGTAGAGTAGCTAGTTTCCCGGATAACTGCCTTTTTGACAACAGATCGTTCCTTGGCCATTGCTCGTATAGGTGTAGTACTTTGTTGACATCCCACAATACTAAGTACCTAGTCCCGGGGGCTTTGTCATCTTGATACCCTTTATCAGCCGAACTACCGCTGGGTGTTCCCCTATTGGCTGTCCATCTACTAACTCGTGCCCTGCTGATATGGCTGATCTATATACTCCAACTGTCCTGAAAGCTTTCCCGGTAGTTGAAAGGGACGCTAGGAAATTCAATATGTACTCTATAGGAGCTGAAAAGGGAGAAACACCCCTCCCCCTGCACCATAACTCCCAGGCTTGCCATGCGGAATTATAGCTCCGGATTGTAGAGGGTGCCCATAATACTTTGATAAGCTCTGCGGCTTCTTCTGAAAGGCCTGACAAGCACCATCTGTGCCTGAAACTCTGCACGATATCAGTTTGAGGCTGTTGTCTAGGATCAGGGGATGAGGCATGCCTTTCAGATCCACTAGAAGATCTGCTCTGTGGGCAATCTTCTGCGGGAAATCCGTAGAAAGTTCGATCAGAACTGGAAACCAGGCTTGCGACTAAGACTTGTTCAGCCTTGTCTCTGCGGACCTTTGCTAGTGCCCTCACTAGAATCACAAAGGGGTGAAAGGCATAATGGATGTGATCTTTCCAGCAGTGAAGGAAAGCATCCGTCCCTGTCACTCCCGGATCTGGCCTCCAGCTGAAATACTTGGGGAGTTGTGAGTTTAGCCTCGACGCATACAGATCTGAGTTGAACGGCCCCCACTTCTGCTGTAACCTTTCGAAGACCGATGTGTGCAACATCCAGTCGCTCGAATCTGTCAGGTACTGGGAGTTCCAGTCTGCTACCTCGTTCTTCGTCCCTGGAAGATATTCTGCTTTGACTTCTAGCTCTTTCTCTAGGAAAAAGTGCCAAAAATCCTTGGCTAGTTCTGCCAGCATCTTGGACTTCGTTCCTCCTAACTTGTTGATATATCGAACTGCCGATATATTGTCCATTCTGAGTGAGATGGAACATTTCGCTCTCCCTCTGGAGAAAGCCTGAATCGGGAAGGAACCCGCTAACAGTTCCAGGCAATTGATATGTAAAGCTAATTCTTCTCGTGACCATTTGCCCCCTGTCTCCACTAGGCCTCATCTTGCTCCCCAGCCTGACCTGGTGGTGTCTGACTCTATAATAATCTCCGGTCTGTTCCCGAATATTGAACGCCCGTTTCAGGCTTCCATGTTGCTGAGCAACCATTGGATGTCTGCTCTGCTCTCCTGATCTAGCGTAACTAACTGGTGGTATCTCCACCCTTTGTGTAGGTATCTTATCTTGAGTCTCTGAAGAGCTCTTTAATGAAGGGGACCTGGGAAAATCGCCTGGATCGAGGCTGCTAGTAAGCCAACTATCCTGGCTGGATTCCGAAGCGTATATAACCATCTTCTTTAGTGTCACTCTCAAATCTCTTTTTTAGATCTGATCTTTGTCATAGGTAGCTCTAAGGTGGCTTTTCCTGTGTCTATCGTAAAGCCTAGGAATTATATTCTTCTGCAGGGAGACAGGGCTGACTTCTTGTGATTTATCAGGAATCCTAGCTCTGATATCAGGGACATGACCCACTGGACTTGCTGAAGCAGCCTCTGTTTGTCTTCGGCCATAAAAAGAATATCGTCTAGATATATGATAGTTCTTAGTCCCTCATCTCTCAACGCCGCCGCGAGAGGTCTCATCAGTTTGGTGAACACCCACGGGGCAGAGGCGAGGCCGAATGGAAGCGTCTTGAACTGCCATGTCTGCTCCCTCCATGTGAACTGTAGGAAGTACCGACACTGTGGTGCTATGGGAACTGTCAGATACGCATCTTTCAGATCTAATCGTACTAGCCAATCCTCCTTTCTGAGCAGGTCGGCCAAAAGATGGATTGCCTCCATCTTGAAGTGTTTGTAAACTAGCCAGCTGTTCAATTCTTTCAAATTGATTACCGGACGCACCTTCCCCTTTCTGTGCACTAAAAACATATTGCTTAAGAAACCTTGT
Organism: Ambystoma mexicanum; assembly: GCF_040938575.1. Taxonomy (NCBI): domain Eukaryota; kingdom Metazoa; phylum Chordata; class Amphibia; order Caudata; family Ambystomatidae; genus Ambystoma; species Ambystoma mexicanum. Next base: position 1,182,590,286 of record NC_090925.1, read on the forward strand.
GAATTGTGCTGGGCTCTTACTATGGCTTGCTTGTCCACTAGCGCCTGAATCTCTGTGCCTAATAGATTCCTCTCCTCCTCTGAGCAGATAATGCCTGGCGGGGGTCTTTCCTGCATGGGCAAGCTCATGAAATCTAGGTGATACCCCTAAGCTGTCTGGAGGACCCTAGCGTCTGACGAAAGCTGTCACCAATTGTGCATAAATAGACCTGTCCTGCCTCCTACTGGTGGGTAATTCGCATTGGGCTCTCTCACCTGAGGTATTATTCTGGTGCCTGAAGTAGCCTCTACCTCTTCTTCCTCTGAAGCTTCTACCTCTGTTCGGGAAGAACGCGTCCTGCTGACGTGACTCCCAGTATTGGGCACTTGGTCCTTGGAGCTTTCTGTTCGAGTTGAAGCGGCCGGTCGAACGGCCTCTGAATCGACCGGCCCCGGCAAAAACTCGCCCGGGAAATACTTTTTTAACCAAAGCCTGTGCCTTCTTTAGCGCTGCGTAGGTCCCCACAGACCTACTCATTTCTTTGACAAAGGTGTCGCCAGATAGAAGAGCTTGGGAGCCTTCTCCCGCTTCGTACGAAGCTAGATCCCCTAGTTTGGCGTCTATCTTAATCAACATGGACTTCCTTCTCTCTGCTGATAAAGCTGAGTTAGCGTTCCCGAGCAGGCAAACAGCACTTTGTGCCCAGCGTGCGAGAATGTTGGGGTCTACCGGCTCTCCTGTGTCCTTGGATCTTTCGGCCAATTCCATCATTTTGGCTATGGGGCCTGTTAGGTCGAGCACCTTGTCCTGACAAGACCTCCAAGCGTGATCCATACCCTTCCTGAGGTCCTTGCTTGCCTTTGAAACGAAAGAGAGCATTTTGGGGTCTTGTTCGAGCGTCTCTGATGCTTTGCCTTTGAGCTCTGACCTGGGGCACACAGCTCTAAATCGAAACTGTGTTTCCTTCTCTAAAGGCTTCCTTATCTTTTGAGCCATATAGATAGCCACTCTAGGTGACAGGGTCCATTCAGTGGACCTCGGATGGTGGATTGCGTCTGTTCGAACCTATCCGAAGTATCGTCCTCCGGGGGACACTCGACTGTGCTGGCTCGAAGGGTACCTGCTTTCGGGTAGTCTAGTACCTTATCCATGCTTTGAACGTCCTCCTCCTCCTCCTGATCGAACTCTCCGGATGAGGACACAGCATCCCCTATATTTTCTTCCCCTGGAGTAGGGGGGGAGGCTGGGCATAGCTGATCTGGCCAGGAAGGCGTCTTTTAATCTGAGAAATGCATCAGCTGCCTCCAGGGGCTTCTCTCTAGTCCCTTTACTTGAGCCCAAGGGGGTAGAAGAGTGCTTCCTCTTCCAGACTACTTTACACCCCCTATTAGATTCTTCCACCGGCTTTGTGGAGGTCCCCTCCTCAGTATCTTCTTGGAAGCCAGCATTATTGCCCAAAATATTTTCGAGAGCCAACAGTCTCTCTTGAATGGGTTGTACTCCCTAAGCTACAGCTCTGGCAAGGGAGTCCCCAAGTACTTTCTTAAAACTGAGAGATAAATATCTGTCTTCTTCTTACAGCTCCTCCTCCTGCCCCTCATATTCCTCCCAATATTCTTGGCTCCTGTCAGATGCCATACTGCTGCCTTGAATGAGTGATTGTAGCCACTAAGGGTCGAGAGGAAAAACTTCCTGATGTCTCTGCAGAGCAAGCAGCCTGGGAGTCTATGAAAGTGACACTTCAGATGCGCCTGTTAACAACTTTAAAAAAAAAAACAAAATGTATGCCTCTGGATGGGAGGCGAGCCTTTTGAGTGGAATCCCCAAACGATCGTGAGCTGCGCGACCTTTACGAGTCTTTAGAAACTGAAATGGGCTCTGACCGCACTAATGCGCATGCGTGCGCATGCGCTGAACAAGATTTTTTTACGCAGCGCCACAGCCGTCTTCACCGATCGGCCTGTTGCTAACCGGCCGCGTAATATGCAACACTGGAGGGGAAACAGACCCAAATGCTAGCGATAACGCTCACGGGCTGCTTCCCCTCCAGTGAGTAAATAAATACAGCTAATTCTCAACATTCGGCGACGCGCGTTTGAAGGTATAATCTAAATGATTAAAACTGCTACAATAAACGCTTCTGCATCAAGTAACGCTGTGCTTCGCAGATAAACAAAAATCCATGACAGAAAAGCCTTGCTAATAGCGGATAAACCACACTCTAACTAGAAGTAGTATAATCGCAAGGCCACTTAACTCGTGCCCAGCAGCAAAAAAGAAGAGGTAGGCACCTGTAGTCAAGGGTATCTTATACCAGCAGGAGGGCTCTCATTGGAGGGCGAGACTGAGGCAGGGACTACCGATGGCATTGAGCCTCATGGGATTTGTAGTAGGACTCATGATGAGGACATGTTTACACTCAGATGTTTCTGAAAAGTTTGCTATAAAAAAAAAAGAATGATGTAAAGTATATGAAAAAAATGGTTATATTTGAATTGCTGTGTTTGGCAGTAAAAAAGAAGAATAAGCATAATGCTCGCCTCCGGTCTTGTCATAGAATTTAATGCTAAGGTGACCCAGGCTGTAATACCAAATGTTTTTAAAGAATCCTTACAAGGTGCTGCATCTATGTTTGTTTTTAAACATTTTTTTGTGGATCGGATATGCTTGGAACAATGCGCACAACAACATGGTTGGGCAATACTATCTCCTCTAAGATTATATGAAATAATGCTGAATTGTTTGCCCCATTCCTCAAACATTTTGTTAATGGCACTTTTTGTCACAACACTGTACCAGACAATACAAAAAATGTATCGGTTATGCCTTCAACACAGAAAAACCCTGCTTTAGATCCTAAGGTGTATTGCAATCTAAGACCAATAAGAAATGTCCCATTTTTATTAAAAATGGCTGATAACATTGTGACTAAATACTTCCCGGGACATTTAGGGAAACCAATATTCTGCACTCTATGAAATCAGGTTGTACGTCAAACCACGGCACCGAGAGTCCATTGGTAGACCTACAAAACCACATGTTGGACATTGTAGGCAAGCGTAAGGAAGGGCTGCTGATGTTATTGAATTTATCTGCAGCCTTCGACCTTGTGGATCACGAGAGGCTTATTGCAACCCTTTAGGATACAGGCTTTTATGCATCTATAGCAACAGCTGATTATTAACAATGCATATGGGCTCATAGGCCCAATGCCATCACTGAAAAGGGAAGACTCAAGGGATGGAGATATTTTCACATTCTGTCAATGTTGAAAAAGGAGTCTAATGCAGTATCAAGAACATCAAAGTCAAACGCAGAAGGTGGTTAGCTGGGCTGTGTAATAAAAGGCATATCATGATCTATTTATGAAGAACTGAAATAAGGTTGCACAAGTGGAAGTCTCATCCATGCCAGCTATCTATGTGAGTGTTTGAACACTCATCTCTTTCACGACCATAGAGTAGCTTGGCAAGGTATGGTGCAGAGGACAAAGTCTGATCGGGTTGCAAAAAAATTCTTTCAGTGGTGAAACATATTATATATTTTGGCTTCTTCAGCAGAACATTTATATTTATATGAGCTTTGTTCTGCGAAGGTAACAGGCTATTGTATTTGAATATGGTTAAGTCGAATGATCTAGTTGGAAATACCCTCCCAGACTAAAAACCCATACAATGACGATGATTCTGATCTTAACTTTGACACATAAAATCAGAATTAATTTTAAAATCTATGAATTCTGATTAGTTTGTTTTCGTGGTATTTTACTGAGCCAGGAAGTGAATTTAGACGGATGCCGGTGAATGCTCCATGGCTGCGGCTACGCCAATCTGTTCCTCCAGCGCCAACTATAACCTGGAAGCGTTCTTTAGGTAAGACATTGTGCTTGTTGTCGACGTGCAAAGGCACAGACATCCAAGATATGTGCCATTAGATCTATCTGCAAAATGCTTTTTTGAGACAAGAATTGTACAGCTTGTGTTTGTTAGATGATGCATTATCATGTTGGCTCTGCCCTATCCCTAAAACGTAGCAATTCCTAGCCTATACCCGTTATTATTTACTGTAAGAACGTCCTGAATGTAGGCACACAATGAGACCATGTACAGCCCTTGCACAAATTAAGTAATTCTGTGACATGTACTAGAAACAGGGCAATGCGCTTTTATCCGGGAATGTTGCTAAAGTGTGTATTTAAGTTAGCCACAGAAGTCTATATATTTCTAAAACATGATTAACTTATTATATATCGATTTGCTTATTCTTATTTTAGTTGGACGCACACATGCAAAAACACCTAATTTAACGCAAACGTATGCCAATCTGGGAAAAAAGCACATATCTAGTTACGGTCTATTTTGTCTATTGTAATGTATGTACTTGTATAATTATCTATTTAAGAATTAACAACATTTCTGGTGAGTTCCACAGCGTGTGCCTTTTTGTGTCCAGGAAAGAATGCTTTATGACTTTTCTCTGGAAGGGTCTATGATTTGAATTTGCAATAACACAACACAGCTGTTTACCTATTATTGCACTCTCTGGTGGTGATGGTCTCTTACTGAGTTGTACCACTTTTATAATTTATAAAATATAACCCCCAAACCTCCTCCCCACCCCCCAATCCAGGTGCTTCTTTGCAGAAACGGTTATTTTATTGTTTCATAGATGGAGCAAAGGGCTCAAGGAACCCCTGAGAGTAAAACACAGATGTTGTTCAGTAATGTAAATGATCCCATTATGCGTGCAGTGAGTGAATTGGAGGCTTAGGCCTCGATTCATGGAATTATTCACGCAGACTGTGGGCGAGGCCTGCGCAGAGGGCACAGTAGGGGGCGGAACATGGAAAATAAGGAAGAACATGCAAAAAAGTGGGTGTTACGTGTGACGGCCTGGAAGCAGTCCTTCACATGCCCACAATTGCGTGGCATGAAACGTATTCATGGATTTGAGCGTACAACCTCTCTGCATAGGAATAGACACGCAAATACCTCGATCAATACTCCACCCGAATGCAGGTGTAAGTACACTTGCGCAGAGGATTCGCAGCACGGAGGAAGGTTTGCATGTCAGATTTAGGGGTGCATGTACGCAACCAGGGTTCCCATCTAACTTAGGGGTGTGAGTAAGCTGTGTAGCAGGGTGCAGGAACGGTTTACCTGGGTTCACAGGAAGATTTTCCGAGTTAAAACAGATTTATGATTTTTCATACCATGTTGTCAGGGTGCCATCAAAAATAACGGGGGATCCTGCGCAGTGTCCCCAAAATGTAGGCCTGCTTGCAGGGAACCCCATTCACTGTTTGGATGATGTGTGTATTTGCGCCCGGGGCTGCACGCAAAGGTAGCTAGCTATTCTGGCTGTTTATGCTTTGCATGTGGGCATGTCAGGGGAATTTCGGCGCGACTTGCGAATACGGTTACTTTGCACAGTAAAGTCCATGAATACGCGGGGGGCACATTTTTCATTCTGTGCACAGGCTTGTGCAGTGTCCTTCTCGATGCGTGGCCCCTGTGGGATTTCTGCGCACATTTCCATGAATTGGGCCCAAGCCTATGCAGAAGCTTCAGAAGCTTCTGCAATGTAAAGGGGCACCTCCATCATGAGGGTGGTTTGATTACCTACAATCAGACACACTGAGGACAGGAATAGCCAGTGGCCACACGAGAGCCAGTAATGAATGGGAGGCCTGGCTCCTGATTTCCTTGGATGTATGTTTTCATTTCTCCTGCATTCACTTTGCCAGACAGTCACTTAGTCACATATACTTCTCCATACCCTTATTTCTCCTGTCTTTCACTTCCCCTAGCATTCACTTCATTGTTGCAGGGGGACACCCCATGTTTTCTACCCCCTGCCACCTACAGACCCCAACCCCAACCTTTAGCTAACCTTAGCCACATACTTTGCCACCTTCACAATGTGAAGATTCAGACAATCTAAGCTTGAAGAAGTACATGTACGACAAAGTGAGGGCATTAGGAAGATTGTTGGATTATTACATATCAAATGGATGACAATACAAGGGGGTATCGCCAATTGACATCTAAAACAACTGCATTTTGTCTTACTGTCAACTTTGAGGTCACACCAAAAAAACAGCCAGTTGCTTGTGGTTGATTTCTCAGTTGGATATGTAGGTGTCCTGTGTGAGGTTGAGTTTACAGCCATGTGAAACACGTAAAATACTATACATTATCTGTAGGTTTTCCCTCATAGTAATCTTCAGTCCAAAATCGTGTTTATTCGGAGTCGCTATACTCATTTTCCAAACTGGGTGCCGCCTCGTGTGGATCCCTAACACATAAGCATGTGAGCTGCCTGTCTGGCACAATGGACTGCCAGAAGGCCACGTGCATGGCAGTATTGCTCTGACATGTACCGATCAAACCTTCAGCTGAATTAAGACGCTATGTAGGCAATTTGTTCTTGTGAGTATTTCTTCCCGCTCTACAGGGCTTGTATTGTGGAGGTATAGGGTGCCTATAACACTGCTGGCCTACTTCATGTGTGTTCATTTTCTGGAAACATGTTCTCTAGCCTCAGCATAGTTTCTAAAGGTCATGTTAGTGAATGACAATTGTCTCTCCCTCTCTGCATGGCCGTTTGGTGCACACGTTATGGTATTACAGCTATTTCAGTGCATGAAGTTTTTATTTTTCCGAAATAATAGCTAATGTAGTTGATGACATTGTTTAAACTCGTTTTTAGTTACAATAGTTTAACACAATATTGCAACATCTCTGTTCTATCGACAAAGCAGAGAACGCATTTGTCAGAAACATGTTTACATTTTCCTGACTTCACACGATGTCATCACCCATGGCTTTTTGCCAAGCATGAGACTTTCTTTACGAACACATCTCTGACAGAACAGAATGTGATCCTTGAACCAACCAATTCACAATCGGAAACTCCCATACAACTTGTTGTGTTTTTTGAGCAGGGATGCCCGGTAGACATTTGTGCTTGTGTGCCTTAATATCACAAAGGGAAGTGATCAGACAGACCAACAGAATATGCAGATCTCCTTCCTTCCTCTTCATTATTGTCCCTTTTCACAGCAGGAGCAGGTCCTAGTGCGGTCCAGCTGGTCCACCAGAGTGATATGCCTCCTACTCCATCTCTTTTGCCTGCCTATTTTATTTTAAAACACATGGTGTGAAGTTTGAAGAGTAAAAACTCCCTTACTTGCCAAAGTTACTTCAGTGTAGAAGTGCCCAGAAGGAGCAGTTCCTAGCGTTCTGTGGAGGGAAAACCCCAAGAGTTTGTGAAGAAAAAGATGAGGCCCAGGAATGAAGAACAAGGAAAATGTCTGCAAGCAGTGGTAGATGACCAGAAGAGCAATACCCTGTGACTACGTAAGCGGTTCTGCAAGATGCATTTGGCAGTTTCCAAAGGCAGATGCTGTGGATATTGGTCAGTGACTAGTAAGAGCTCCAGCGATGGCACTATGATGCAAATGGGCTCCCGAGACCCTTGCGAAGGACCGTTAATCATGGTTTGGAGAGTCCAAGGTCACAGGTCGGATCAAGGTGAAAAGAAAGGCAAGACAGCGATGGTCAGCCATTGTCGATGATGCAGGGTTCCACCATTGTCCACAGGTACAGAATAAAGCTTCAGTTGAGCGGTTCAGTATGGAGGTTGCCGACGAATAGTGTAAATGGAAGAAACATTGAATAAAGAACAGCAGAGAAGATCCAGCTATGGATGAAGTCCTGTGAAGGCAAGTTTGGCAGGGCAGTCACAGTTTGTAAGAAAGCATGACCTCTGGAGCTTCCCATGTGAGGGGAGACAGAAACCGCTGATGAATATGTTCTTGTTGTATCAGCAGGGAGAGACTTCAGGGTCCTGGCAGTGAAGAAGCACACACATCTTTGTCTGGTGATGCAGTCACAGTCAAGAGCTCCAGGAATGTAAGGCCTTTGTGGTGGAGGTGCAATCCCGGTGTCCCCACTGGATCAGGGGGAAATAGTGACACTGAGGGTTCCATCTGGTCTTCTTTGGAGAGGCAGAGCTTCACTGTTGGATTGTTTGAGTCATCAATGTGTGCTGGTATAGAGCATTAGTCCTCCTTCAAGCAGCAGTTTTGGTTCAGAGATCCAGCTTTAGACAAGATGAGTGGGCAATGTAGTCTTCTTTTCACCCCTCTCAAGAACAAGGGAGTTAACACTGCACCCAATCACACACCAAGCATAATTCAAAGAGAGTTGTGGTCAGCCAATGGCAGCCCATCCCTCCAAGCACATGCATGCATTCTGGAAAGTCTCTCACACAAATGAATCATTGCACATTGTCCCAGACAGGCATCCACATATGACAGCAAGAACTGGTTTCAGGATGACTACAGCTCCCAGTCCTGGGGCACACTCACTCAGTGGCCAAAGACGACCACATCTCATACACAACGAGCGCCAACCAATATTATGTGCTACCTTGGGTCTTTGAGGCAAACAACTACAACTATATTGTGTTGAATCGAACTGGGGGACAATAAAGGACACCCCAAGATAAAATGGAGTCCACTCAGCTGAAGCATTTTACCTAGGGGAAGAAGCCACCACCAGCCTAGCCATGTCTAAAAGAGAGATCATACTCGCTCTGCCAGACTAAGGGTACCCTTGTGGGTCCCCTGTGTTAGGAATCATACAGTTTCTTAAGGCAGACCACACAAACACTGAACCACACTCACTCAGGCTTGGTACCAAGCCTGACTTAGAGAAAATCAAGTATCAAATCTAGAAAATTTAGATAAAGGTGCAGAGGGCTATCATAGGTGGTGCAATGTCTGCCTTCTGCCTAAAATTAAAAAAGAAAACGAAAGAGTAAAAATAATATCTTCATATATTTCATCATTGAACATTCTTAAATAAAACTGGCATTTGGAGGATAACTACCAGCCAATCTGGTGCAATTAAAGCAAGCTGGAACTACTAGAATGGGGTTATGTTCCCCGGGGTCTCCAGTACCACTTCCCAATTCCTCCACTTGTCCTTGCCTTACTTCTTTTTCCCCAAAGCTGCACACCAGATGCGTTGCATCATAGCACAACTGCATCATCCTACAGCGGTCATGAAAATGTAAAAGGGTCTGTTCTGCCTTGCCTATCCTTCTTTTTAAATTATTTGATCCGCAGGTCACACACTGACCGAAGCCCAAGTTATTTTCTCTTTTCCTTGTTGTTGTCACAATGATGATCACCCCTGCATTGTTAATAGCAATAGCAACCCATTCCATGGGCTGTAGTCGGTGGTAATGGCCCAGAGTCTCTCATTAAAGGCTAGGGCTGCACGGAGGCCTATTAACCAGGGCCCCAGGCTCTTACCAACTACTGCAGCACATGGAATGTGTAATTATTGCTTAAATAACAACATCATTAAATACATGGCATTATGTTCCGCTGTTCATGGATGGTAGCAGGCTGGGATCAGTGTGCATCCTGGCCAGTGAAAACACTGGAATCTGCTTTCAGAAGACAAACATTCATTGTTGTGGAAATGTGGTGTTTCCAAATATGAGAGACACCAATACTGTCCATCCACTAAAGTCAGAAGATTAAAATCAAGAGGGAAATTGAGTGCCTCACAACCCTTAGATCCGATCAGTGTGCACTATGAATGGGCAAAGAATCTTACTTCTCATGCTACATTCGCTGTACTAGTTTATTTTCTTGTGTGCCCTTTAAGAATTGCACTGTCAGTGGTATTATTTGCCCTTTCCTTGAGGAAAGCCGTTTTTGATGTATGTAACCACTTGTACGTAAATGATGCGCCCAGATGCCCCTGGGCAAGGTGCACAATACAAATAAATACTAAACATTGCAGGAAACTGAGTGGGCCTTCTGAGGCACAGCACCCTTTCTATCCTTGGTGCATCTGGGCATTGACAGAGAAAGTGACACTTGTGTATTCGTGTAAAAGTGATTCATTTCCCCTCATAAGTCAGACACACTGACCCTATTGGTCGACACTGGATGAGGACTCTTACTCTGTGTTGAGACACCGGCCTTCAATCTTTTTTAAGGGATTATGTACCGTCATATTCCCCCAGAGGTGGCACGATATTCCCTCCCATTCGTTCCTTTCTCAGAGCACATACTCAGAGAATCAGAATCCACAATTCACAATTGTGTTGACATAAAGGTATTTTGCAGGCAACGAAAGTAGAAAGGCTCGTCATGAAAAAGAAAAGTGTTGGCACCTCACGTCTTCTTACTTATATTGACCCCAGACACATTCACACACCCGTATGGTACTCTGTGAGAACATCTTTCTGGAAAACACCTTTATTATTAACAAAAATATTTTACGACTAATTTAGGCACAAAAACCTTTTTTGAGAAGATGTAAAATGGTTAAAAGGAAGAAAATAAATATAGGCATTGGAGTCATGGAGAACGGTAACTTCAGAGTGCGTTCAGGGTGGAGAATAATCTCCCATGCATATTGGACAATAGGGAAATTCAACGTTGTATAATTGGTTATTTAGGTCTCTAAGCGTGGATCCGGGATTCGAACCTGCGTTGCTTTGATGCATCTTGCATCCAAGACATACGCGTTGCCACTGAGCGATACAACGCTTAAAAAATAAAAAAAAACAACAACGTTCATGGCAGTCTACTTATTTTCTTCACCCCAAACACTCAAAAACAGAAATCTGTTTCTTCCTAGCTACTTCTGTGTGTAACCCATTAAAACTTCCTCCCTTTCTTTCCCTCCTTCATCACTTCACTTCTCTTGCTAAACCTGTATTATAGGAATCATCTTCGACCCATCTCTCTCCTTCCCTCTACACTTTCCTGCATTGCCCAGACCTGTTATTTCTTTCTGTTTAACATTTGTCATGCTCACCTTTTATTATCATTCCAGGCCAACAACTTTCTTATTACATGTTTCAGTTATTCTCGTATTGAATATTGCTCTGCTCTAGTCCTTGGTCTCCGTGCTTTCCATCTCACACCTCTTCATTCTGTTTCTAATTATGCTGTTCATCTCCTATTTTCATTTCTTCCATGTATTACTATGATCTCCTCTCTGTTGTCTATCTCACTTTTACCCTTTGACTCTCGTATTCGTTTTCACTTTCTATCGATTGTTTACAATTGCATCCGATCACTTAAATCTTTCTACTCTCCCTCATGTTCTCTTTGCTCTCAAAATCAATTATTGCTCCATGTTATTTTATTATTTTAATTTTATCATAACATATAGCAACGCACAAATCCCTCATCTAGGTGCTAGTTACATAAATGGAAAAAAACAAAACAGTCAATGGTTACTTACAGGATAGTGCAGTGTGGTCAATGGTCAGTTGGTAGAAGTCATAGGTTAGTTAAACGTGTGTTTTAATATTTTTTCTGAAAAGTTGGTAGGAGTTTTCAGAACACAAGTAAGGTAGCAAGTTGTTCCAGACGTTGGCCAAAACCACTGGAATCCTGTTTGTTTCTGTCTGAATCTTGGGGTAAGTAGGAACTGACTGTGGGAGGATCTGAGCGGTCTTCCTGGTGTAAATTTGGTGATCCTGTGGGTTATTTAAGGAGGGGTGTCTTTTGATAGACAGCGATGGGCAATTGTGAGGCACTTGAATTTTATTCCGTCCCGGACAGGAAGCTACTGGGCGGCTCTTCTGGCATCCGAAATGTGGTTTGTTTTATTTAGGTCTAGTGCAGCTCGAGGGGGATTGTTTTGGATTGTTTGCAGCCTACTCAGGTTCTTTTCAGATGTTTGCAGAGTAGGGCATTACAATAGTCCAGTTTGGGCCCTATCAAGGCTCGGTCCTCAGTAAATCGGTTTGAGGTAGATAGGAATGGTCTGTTTGCCCTTACGAGTTTAGTGGTGTAGGCCGTTGCAGAGGAGATATTGTTGATTTGGAGGGTCACATTCAGAGATGCATCTGGGTAAACTCACAGTGTTTTTACAGAAGTGTAGACCAGGATTTTTTTGGCCTTCTATTTAAAAAATCTGGTAGGTTGGACCAAAACTGGCGAGACGGGCCAGATGTTCTGCCTTTTCATTGGTCAGGCACAGGCTGTGCTCAGCCATTCATGTTTGGATTTTTTATAGACAGAGTTTAAAAAGGAGCAGTCTTGTACATAGACACCTGAAAGAGGGATGAGAATATGTGTGTCATTCACATAGTTTGTGAAGGAGATGCTGAGTGTGTCTAGGTGGTCAAACAGGGGTTTTGTGTAGATGTTATAGAGAGTGGGGGAAACACAGGAGCCTTGTGTGACCCCACATGTGTTCAGTGTTGGAGGTGCAGCTGCCTTGCCAACAAAGACAAGGATCTATTGTCGAGAAAGGAAGCAATCCAGCTGGCCTCTTTCTGGGAGAATCTAGCCAATGATAGCAGGTGGTGGCATAAGGTTCTGTGGTCTACACGGTCAAACGCTGTCGAGAGGTAAAGTAGTAGGGGGAGAGCGAGTTTCCTGACATCATTGGCTTCATCTAGCTGATTCTTTAGATCTAGCCCCCTCAGACAAGGTAACCCTTAGGGTGCCACTCTATTACGCAACTGCCACTACATGTACATCGTGATGTGGGACCAAGATTAATACAATTCCGAATGTAACTTGGATGTAGTCGCACTCTGCATTTGACTAATCCCAAAAGTAACTGGATATAACTAATTCCTTATGCACAAGTTTACGACTAAGTTTGAAAGTAACCGGATGTAACCTATTCCCTATGCACATGATCAAGACTAAGCCTGATAGTAGCTGGTTGTAACCAATTTCCTTATACACAAGATCAAAAGTAACTGGTCAGACTTTCAACTGGACTGTAACCATATTCTTAAGCACAAGCACCGAGATGCCCAAGTGTTAGGTGCGCTATATAAATGCAATAAATAAATAAATGATTAAGACGGAAGCCAGATAGGCGAGGGCTGACGATGAGGCGGTCTTCCAACAAGGTTTGGATTTGAGTGTAGGCCATTATGTCAAGGGTTTTCAGTAGGAACAGAACGGTGGTGATGGATCAGTAGTTTGTATGGATGGTACGCTCAAGTGATGTTTTTTTAAGCAAGGGGGTGATCCACAATTCTTTGAAGGAGAATGAGACAGTGTTGGCTGTGAAGGAGCCATTGATTATGGCAGTAATAAGTAGAGTGAGAGGAGCTAGGCATTGTTTGATCAGTGTGGCGTGGCAAATGTCCCCTGTGCACCAATACGGTTTGAGGCCTTTGACTATGGTGGCCAGGTCAGGTTCCGATATGGGGTTGAAGTGAAAGAGCTGGGTGTGGATGGGCAAAGTCATGGGGTAGTGTGGTGTAACAGTATTTGCAATGCTGTCTGATTTAGCTTTGGTTTTGCATCTCAGTTGGTTGAATTTTTCCTGTTAGTGTGTCTTGGATGCTGCTGCACCAAATGTATTTGGTGATGGACAGGGAGTGGGGGGTGTGGGTGATAGGCGATTCAAGTTCTCGGAGGATACTGAATAGCGCTCGCAAACATAAGGAGGCTTCTGAAATTCTACTATTGTATGAGGCTGCTTTGGTCTCCAGGACGGCGTGTTTGTATTTAGTGGCTTGGACAGAGATTAGAGCCTTGTTTGCTGTGCTGGGGTCCTTCAACCAGTTGGCTAGTAGGAAGTTGTAGTGATCTATTAGGGTGTGGCTATTGTGGTTCCTTGGGATGTGTGTGTTGAGCATTGGGAGTAGGTGGTCCCAAGTTAAATTGCAGGTGCTTCATGCTAATGTTGGTGGAGGGAACAGATGGGTCCATGTGAGATTCTCAGCTAGGGGGATGGTGAAGGAAGTGCTATGGTGGTCAGTCCATGGTCAAGGAGTGTTGTGGACAACTGATATGTTGCATTTGTGATCTAATAGCCATTCTTGTGTACGGCTATGGGAGTGAACCGGTTTGAATATTCGTTGGGTGCAGGCGAGGGCAGTGGTGGTGTTGCCAGGGCTAAGCATCTACATCTGAGGGGTCATTGAGGCCTAGGTTGAGGTCCTCTAGGACTATGTGCTGAGTAGTAGTTGTGAGGACGACAGTTATGATTTGGGTCAGATCGTCTTCAAAGGTGTTAAGGGGGCCCATGGGAAAATATAGCATAAGCAGGGCTATGGAAGCATGTGGTGAGCTGCTAAGTTTCATGGCTAAGGATTTACAGTGAGGGATTGGTCGTGGTTGTCGTCCTGCAACAGAGGATTGTGTCCTTGTAAATGAAGGCAATGCCGCCTCTTTTACGACAAGTTCTGTCTTCTCTGAGAATGGCATAGCCAGGAGGAACTGCAATAGATAGGGCTGGTCCCGCAGAAGTGTTGAGCCATGTTTCTGTAATGGCCACGATGTCGGTATTATTGGTGACACTGAAATTGTGGAATCCCTTTGTCCCTAAACTCTGTTGTGCGTTATCCTTTTTCCTCCCATTCTCACTTTTGGCTCCAAAATATTTGAATTCTCTCCCTCTGTCCATTCGCATTTCATCTTATCTTGATGTTTTTCGCATACATCTTAAGGCTCGTCTTCTCTCTGCTCTCAGTAACAAAGGACCTCATATCCCTTCCTTCATTGCCCGATAATATTTTGTCATTGTTTTTAGATTTTTCTACAATTTGTAGTCCTATTTATTCAGTCCTTTTGCGAAAGTGCTTCATAAAGGCAAATAATTGCACAATAAATAGAAACATTCAGAAGATTTTATTGAGAGAGATGTTTTTCAGGAAGATGTTTGCTCGCTGAACCCATTCCTATTAGCAAGGGTTGAATTTGTGTAACTGGGGGGGGGGTGACAATATTTCCCACAAATATGCTGAGTGGCTGAGCATAGAGAGGGAGCCCAAATCAACAAACAAGTGTTCTAATGGTTTTTATTGGTTGGTTTTTATTGGTTCGTTTTACAACACACTTTCTGTGAACATTTGGGTAAAAAGCTAGACAGTTTGCAATTGGTTTTGTAGGGTAACTCCAGTCCAAAAATGCAATAGATGCAAGTCATGCAGCATTACCCAACACATTTTCATGATGCCTTTGCCCACAATATACGGCTTTATATAAACATTTGCAGGCAGGCTGAGCCCATACATTTCCATGTTGGATGCACCAATATATGCCAGTATTCCTATATAAGAACAAACTCACATTTGTTTTTCACATAATGAAAGTAATTATACTATAAGATCGCATTTCCACCATGGCTGTGCTGATACATGGCAGTATCCCCAAGTACAAACATACAGCTGTCAGCTTTGCCTTTAAAAATGTGATGCCACAATAGGAAAACATGTAAAAAATGGCTGAATAATATAGGCCAGTCTAGACACATAATAACACTTATCATATTGGTTTTACGTTTGTTGCCCAGTAAAATATGCCATGCCACAGTAGGAAATAGCTAGACTGGCTGCACCAAAATGGCACTCTAGCCATGTAATAACACTTAACATGCTTGCTCTTTCATTGATGTCCAGTAAAGAATGTCATGGCACAGGAATAAATGGCTAGACTGGCTGCACCAAAATACCAGTCTAGCCAACTAATGACACTTATCATGATTGTTTTATTATAAAAGTCCAATTAAAATGTCATGTAACAGTAAGAAATGCTTAGACTGGCTGCACCAAAAGGACAGTCTAGCCACATAATAACACTTATCACGCTTGCTTTCCATACATTCCCATTAAAAAATGTCCTGCCACAGTAAGAAATTGATAAAGTGGGTGCACCAAAATGCCAGTCACACCACGTAAAAACACATAGCAATCTTGTTTGTATCCAATGCATTTTTTGACAAGACAAGAACTTATCCCATTACTCCCATTATGTACCTTCTATGGGCCTTCCAGTTGCTAGCGAGAACATCGGTTTTCTGCCTGTATCTTGAACTGAATAATTACTGCATGATATATATTCTACAGGCCTTGATCTTTTGTTCCATAATCTATGTTGCGAAGAGGTTAATTTGGTAACTAGTGTATGATCTAATGGCTGTTCATATAAATAATGCAATATTTTCTATCAGTTGATAAATGTAGCAATGTGTCCATTAAGAGTTTATTTGATATGATATGATATGATATGGCATTTGTAACGCGCCTATACACAAGTGCAGGTTTTGTATTAACACGAAGTAAATGTAAATTGCAGGCCGAGGGACTCACTATTGTTGTAAAGCTACTTGGAGAGAGACATGAAGATTGTGAGTTTTAAAGATAGATGGTACTTGAGGGACAAGGCTCCTTTGCCACCATACCTTCTTGTGTCATAAATGCGTTAAGAGAGTTGTGGAGGGGTGCATGTGCCCGAACTGCTGCTGTTAAGCTAATTCTGTCTTCTACTCAGTTCCCAAGCCTTTACATTGTTATTTGCTGTGCACGCGTTAGTGGTTGCTCCTTTTGTACTGAAGACCCAATTCCTACCACATTTCAATGGTGCAGATCTATATTGCAGGGGGGCTTGACTCTCTGACTTTGGAAAACATCAAAATGTGTTTTCACAATACGACTGCACTCACTGAGGCGGGCTACCTCTTTCTAATGACCTACACTCATGCTTTGTTAACCACCCGTTTGTAAAGGGGTGTTAGAATTGTGCACCCTGGTATGAGACAGCTAGCCAGAGGTCAACTATGAGGACGCTGTTAGGAAATCTCATAGTTGCCCAAAATGAAAGACTGAGAACAGTTTAAAGATTTGAAAGATGAACCGGAAGAAGGACTGCCACTTTAGTGAAGCAGTTGATTAAAGAAGATATGTTTAACCAGAGGTGCCTGGATAGCTGCATGACTCTGCCCCTCTATAGGGCTTGAAAGTTCTTTAACTGTTTCTAATCATTTTAAGGGCTGCCTACCTCCATTTTATATGGGCTGAAATTTGAGTTGAAATTCTGAAGGTCTACAAGCAGACATAGCTTCACTCGCCAGCAAACATTTCTGTCCTTAGAAAGTGTTCATAAAGTCTTAGCGTTTGGGAACATAATTGGATGAAGTTTGTACATCCTAGGCTATGTTGAGAGAAAGCTGCTGAAAGTGGACTTGGCAAAATGAAGCTGTTCTTCCTGCAGGGTAGTGCATCCTTGGGGTGGAGAAGATGGGCACGTGTTTAGTACTTTAATACATGTTTACATTGATGTAGAATGTGGAAATAATTATGGAAAAGGGGATACAGTTTGATTCTTTTTCCAAGAGGTCACAGATCAGTGCTCCCCAACATTTGTTTTCAGTTACTATGTAGTGCTTTCCAGCCGAGTCATAATAATTTAAGAGTGGAACGGAGTGTCGAGACTAAGAATGTTGAGAAAGGATCTTGAGCTACTGAGCACGCGACTCAGGCATGGACTATAACAAGGCACGGGCACTGAGGGGTGCCCGATCAATTATGTACCACTGCTCAAGTGCTTTCACAAAGAGGCCAAGACTACATCACGACCTGAAAGGAAAGCACTCGCTGTCTACGCTGAGGTCCTGGTTGCCAAGAGAAGAGAGCTCAGAGAAACGCTGCGGCGAGCCAACAAT
Organism: Ambystoma mexicanum; assembly: GCF_040938575.1. Lineage (NCBI taxonomy): Eukaryota > Metazoa > Chordata > Amphibia > Caudata > Ambystomatidae > Ambystoma > Ambystoma mexicanum. The sequence continues at coordinate 1,182,607,724 of NC_090925.1, forward strand.
TCAACTAAGGCAGACGCCTTCCTGTAAGTGAAAATCGCAACAAATCATTATGAAAATTGTCTGCAAGCCCACAGACCAAAAATTTACCAACAGGACTAAGAGTCCACGCTGAAAACAATCTGTGCATGGAAATCGGGTACATTTTGATCTTTAATAAATAACCATCCCGGGAACGCAACTTTGATGCAGGAAAACAGTGTTTGGGAGGAATCCTGTGTGACCCACTTCCGATCCCTCTATGTGGGAAAGAGGGACCCTGCACCCTTGGACCCACGTGATAATACTATCCTATGGAACATTCCCCATGGAACTGAGGATATTCTAGAGAAACTAAAAGAAAACAGAACGGCTTGCATGCCCCCTGGACCGAAGGCCTTACCAACACAATGCTAAAAGAAAACACGATGTACTGGGCTAATTTTCCTCACCTATTAATCGATCGGATTGTTCAAACACATACCCTCCCGAGTCCTGGAGAAAGGCAATTGTAGTCCCCATATTTAAAAAGGCAATAGGGACAACCCTAAAAACTACCAGCCGATCACTCTTCTGGACGCTATTGGAAAGGTCTTTGGTTCGCTACTTCTTGCTAAACTGAACGAGTGGTCACATCATGAGGACTTTGATGACCCTTTTCAAAATGGTTTTGTAAGAGGGATAGGGACAAGCGTTAACCTACTGCTACTGAACATCTTAAAGGGGAGAGTCTGGGACAAAAAACCTCGGCTATACCTGGAATTTGTGGACCTCGTCCAGGCTTTCGACAGGTTGGGAGGAGACCGCCTGTGGAACAAACTGTGGGGGTGGAACTGCCTGGGTACAATCCTAGAACCCGTAGTCTCGCTCCACTCTAATACCTGCTTCCAAGTGAGACTAAATAAGAGTGGCTTGCTGTCTCAAGAAATAGAATCATCTAATGGTCTGAAACAAGGGTACCCCCTGGCACCAGCTCTCTTCAACCTCTTCCTAGGCGACCTGGACCGAACACTATCGACAGCCAGATGTTTCCCTCCTTGTATAGGGGGAGCGCTTCTGAGTCGTCTTCTCTATGCAGATGACCTGATCTTAATAGGCCAAATGCCCATTACAGTTACAGATAAACAGAGAGAAGACGAAGATTTTCCTACTAAAAAAAACAAAGCTAAAGAAACCAACATTTTTATGGCAGCTGCGTTCATCCCAAACCGAACAAGTCGACTAGTTTAGATACTTAGGAATAGTGATAAACAACAACGGCTCTGATCCACCAATGATGTTAACCCTGCGCCAAAAGGCTAGAACACTGGCGACTCAAGCAATTATCCTAAACACCAAATGTTGTTGTTTCTCCCACTACTGAAGTTCTATAAAATAAAAGTCGTCCTACAGCTCGGAGGCAATACTCCTGATGTCTAACAACTTATGGCAACTATTGGAGAGCATCTTTTGGTAGACAGTCCGAAAAGTCCCACTCTGTACCCCATTCCAGCTGGAACGAAGAGAACTGGAACTTCTGTCATTAAGGACAACAGTGGATTGGAAGTGCCTGACACTCTGCAAACTGACACTCTGCACACTCTGCAGAAAATACCTCCTAGGCTCTGCAGTAAGAACCATCAAGATGATACACAAGGAAATCACGAAGGGGCATAACGGGGCTCTGAAGGCCTGGGAAGTGTCCAACCAACATAAATTGAAGGATGCAGGATGCTCAGACGAGGAACTGAAATCAAACCGTCCCGGTTAAAAGTAATCTGAGTAAACTAGACTGGATAATTACAGAAAACGAGGCAAACAGTTGTAAACTGTTTTACCAACTCGAACAGGATTCCAGGGCCCTGGGTGAATTGCCAGACTACTTGGCCAAATTCCCGAGCAGAATTCATCGAGATCAATTTTTTGAGGATCCGACAGACCCTCTATGCCGATTTTGCCGGGAAAAGGAAATGGTGGAATCTCTGAAACACCTCTTCATAGCATGTCAGAGGCTGACTGAATTAAGGACAAAGCACTTTGGGCACTTGCCAGCGGACACACGATCCTTGACCCCTGAGCAGTGGTGGGAATTAGTAGTTAGAGGAGAAAAGGTGTTGCTGGTATTAGCTGCAGTGTCATTCATAGAAGAAATCATGGCGGAATAGGACTGGAAAGTGGAAAACCGAACGATGTCATGTGGACTATTTCATTCTTTATTGTTCGTTTTTTTTTGTTGCTAAAATTGATTTTATTTATAAATGAAAGCAATACAAACAAATAAAAACGTAAACACTAATTTTATGTATGCAAACTGTTTCAATTGAACTATTCAGCTAGGTCACATAACATGAAATGTACATATCATAGTCATTTAAAAACCCGTAAACAAAAGCATGGATGTGAAAACATGATATCCTTTAAAGAAATAATATTGATCATTGATCAATAAATACACTCTTTATTTTACATTATTTTTTGGACGTGCCTTCGAATCCGCTGCACAATATTGAATCAACATTATGCAAATTCTAATTATATTCTACATGATATTGTAGTTTTTCAAAATGCCTTATGCAATCCGAATTCTGACAGATTCGAAACCCAGGGGCACGGTGCAGAGTGATGAAGCCGTCACCCCAGGTGTGCACGCTATGGTTAAATGGGAAGCAAACAAAGGGGGGTCTGGGAATCTCTCTACCAGCACGAACACAGCCCAATGACCTGTTCTTGGGTGAATAACCCCTGGGAGAGACTCGACCAAGTCTTTAGCTCACTGTCCTTTTCACAGAGAAGACATTTCCCTGCATATCAGCCTTTGTCCTGCCAGGGGCAGTCCAGCGCCGAAATGCTAGGCAATTCTCCTCTGAACAAGAGTACCATCAGTAACCCCATACACGTGTTTCAGCCTTGTTGGGCATCATCAGTGAGGTGAAACTGTTGCCTCTCTAAGAACAGTGAACAAGGTTAAATGGGAAGCCTGGGATTAGAGCCAAGTTCTCTGGGCTCTTAAACTGAAGACTTAAATACTGTAGACCACTAGTCATTTGCGAGACAGTTTTACAATTTTAGGAACTTTTGTGGATACATTTTTGTAATAAGCGCTATAAAGGAAGATATAGAAACCACGGGTCAATATATAAAAAATGTAAATAGATGCCCACTGCGTGAAATATGCTGATCTAGTGGCATGTGGCTGTCAGGTGGGTGAGAGTAGCTTTGCCATTCTCTCTCTCTCTCTTTCTCTCTCTCTCTCTCATTCTCTCTCTCTCTCTCTTTCTCTCTCTCTCTTTCTCTCTCTCTCTCTCTCTCATTCTCTCTCTCTCTCTCTCTCATTCTCTCTCTCTCTCTCTCTCTCTTTCTCTCTCTCTCTTTCTCTCTCTCTCTCTCTCTCATTCTCTCTCTCTCTCTTTCTCCCTTTCTCATTCTCTCTCTCTCTTTCTCTCTCTCTCTCTCTCTCTCATTCTCTCTCTGCTCTCTCTCATTCTCTCTCTCTCTCTCTCTCTCTCTCTCTCTCATTATCTCTCTCTCTCTTTCTCTCTCTCTCTCACGCACACACACGTGTTCTCGCTCTCTGCTTCCTCATTGCTCTCTTCCTCTCCTTTTCTCTCCCCATGTCTCTCCCTGCCTCTCTACCTTTCTCTCTCTCAGAGCAGGATCGGCTGTTTGTGCAGGTGATAACAACGCTTTTTCATTTCCAGAGGCTGGGACTGGTTCTTTGAAGCTGTTTCTGGGGTCCGGAGCCATAGGTGCTCTGTCATTGCCTGAGGCATATATGCTGCTGCGAATTGTGCTTGTGCTGGGGGGAGCAGCCATGTCATCACAGGTTGAGCCAGTGGTCAAGTGTACGAAAATAAGTAGCAGAACTGTATCCCCTGCTGGCCTGCACCCACTCCCCACACTCCCCATCACCACGCCCCATCCCATTCCCAAAACAAGCACGTAAACAAATGCACCTGCTGTTTAAGGGAAAGTTAGCTCACTGAAGTGCAAGCTTCAACTTCGCCCTACACTATTGTTTCAAAACAAAACCATTCCGGAACGCCAGCTTTTTAAAAAATAATACAGGAACAATACAACTTAATTAAACAAAGTAGAGGAGCAGTGCTTAAAACCGCTCCCACAAACGTTGACCCCTGGGATGAGTGGGGAATCCGAGAATGATGGCACGCCGTCAGGTAGAGCCGCAATGTCATGGACTATAGCAGGGCGCCGTGGCTGGAGCCACAGGGAGTGTGTGGGGTCCACACTGCTGAGACGTGCTGCCACCGGCTGAGTCAGAGGTGTTTGTGTGGTGCTGGGTGTGCATACATGTGCAAGTCCAGTCGTCAGTGCTCACATATCCTCATCCTTTATACTGGATGGGATTTAAGTTGTGATTCTTTGCCTTTTTTCATGGAAAGAAAGACAATTTGGCAAAAGAGTACCGAGACAATCATGAGATACGTTTGAAAATGAAAGAATATTTTGAATTTTAAATCCAATTTGCACCAGTTGCTTATAAAATGATGTATTTTTTATAGCAGTCATTGTAAGTAGGGGCAGGAGTTTCCCTCAAAGAAGATCAATACGAGAGTAATACAAGTGTGTATACTTATTTATTTACCAGCTGACTACATGTCATCAGGCACCCATTTATCGAAGTCATAGCTTGTTACTCAACATCACTTTGCATGCTGGGACTTGTCTCTGCTTTTCTTATATGAAGATTCACATACGGATCCTGCATGAAAAGTGCCAAAGGATAAAGGTAGGGGCTGGATCAAGGCGAATGATGGCATGGTGCGGCTGGGACCACACCTGGCTACGTGTTGATTGCACGGCATGCAGCATGGCTGGGACTGCTTATGTGTAGGTAGGCGTGAAAGCAACCCTTTCCTTGCCCTGACATCCTGATTCTGTTTGTGAATGGGTGTAATTAGATCCTGAAAGTCTGGGTGGATACAAGTTTCTGTATTACGGTGACACCCATTCACAAAAAGCACTGCGAACGCCGCCGCCTGCCATGCCTGCGCACACCAGATGGCATTTACCTGATGTCTTGTGGAATCTGCCTGGGTTTTGCTGGTGGGAAATGCAGGCAGTATTTCTTGATGAATCACGCAACTCCGCCTGCGTGAAAGTGTGATATGGGGTGCACGTGGCTCCTCTGCCCGGGCCCCACGTGACAGAAGCACCAAGATCACACAGATCGTGATTTACAGGGGAGCGGCGTGAATGACACGGTCTGCGACAGTGCATGTGTGTCCGTGAAGGGATCAAAAGGATCTCAAATGTATTCCACTGCTGAAAGTAAGCAGCAAATGAAGCATCCCACCAACATGTCGAGTGTGGAACTGGTTTATTTTACAGGGGGTTTCTATTCCTCAGATCGGGAAGTTTAGTCATTTACCTTGAAAATACATAGATCTAACACGCCTGGGTGAAAGAGTATGGCTTGCTGCATGCCACTCTTCCAAAAGCGATGCCCGCACTCCCTTTCTTGTTTTTACACATGAATACAGGCAGAAATCACTGTTCGTTCTCCTTTCAGAATGTATTTGCAAATAATGGATACACGCGGAAACGTATGTCTCTTGGATGTGTCTTTAAGCTGTCAAACATGCATTGCAGGCCCGTGGCTGTGTAAAGCAACTCAACAGGGAGCTTGAACGAGGAAATGAATTCCTTTCTAAGTTGTTGAAACGGCTGCAGGTATGCAGCCCTTGACTTGCTGAGCAAGTATGCCGCTCTACGAGCATCCCATTGCAGGCATCCGAGGGCTAAGCTGATGTGTTTCTTGGAAAGAAACGTGGAACACGACTACTTGCAGCTTATCCTTTTGCATAGCACAAACAAATATGGATTAATTCCCAAAAATGACACAACAATAAATATGCATACACACAGACAGAAATGGTGCACCAAGAAAAGTCATACAACCGTGAGCCTTACTTATATGATAGTGCTCAATGCCAGATTCCTCCCACTTCTGCACGCCGTAAGACTGATTATTACTATAACCAAAGTTAAAGGCAATCAATGTATCCCGCTTTGATGGATTAGGTGTTGAGTAGGCCCCCACGATTTAGGTCAGCACTTAACTTACTGAGCTGTCCTTTCAGACATTTGTGAAACAATTGGGGCACATTAAAAAGTGAGATGAAACAGAAGATTTCTCTGCATAAGTCTTCAATGGTCACCATGGTAACCCGTAAAGCATATCCCTCCAGTAGCCCTTAAAGAACAGTGTTCAACCTAAAACCAGTTCACCCAAAGGAGAGCTGTGTTTGCACAATAACAATGATTGTGCTCCTTCAATGGACTCAAGAAGTGTGTTCAGAATATGTTTACAGTCTCTCGACTGATGTTTCAATTGCAGTAAGGGGCAGGGGCATTTCAAAGTGCCCCATCACTTGCAGGCACACTTGTTCTCTATATGATTTAGGGGAAATGAAGACTGGTGATGGCTGGTACCACATCAATTCAAGATTATGAAAATGCACTGAATCCTAGGCATGCTTCCTACCTCCCTGCCCTGGAAACCTAACATGCAATTTATAAAACAGTAGTTATGCAAAATCACATCAGACATGTATGCTCTTTTCATTTTGAGGCCGGTATATAGAAGTAGTACACGCCCATATCCAGAAATAGGGCAAAGCCCACATTGCAGGACAAGCATACTCCTGTGCGTCAGTTTTTGACCGAAGTGGGTCATCACTTCATTTAGTTTTGACCTGTGTTACTGAACACATTTTCTTTAAAATGCAAAGTTTCAAACACAATTTGCAAACAAACTCCCCCTCTCCTCCCTCCCCCAGGATACCAATGAAACAGTCTTTGACAAAAGGAAGTAATTGTTTTTTTTTTTACTGTGGGCCACTTTTTCATTGGTGCCTGAGCCAGCCAATACGATGGCCCAGTTTAACATTGTATACGCAGGTACCTTCTAATGAGGTTATGCTTCTTGTGTCTGAAAGCCAAAATTGGCCTCATTAGCCCGATTGTGTAGCACTGTGGGATTACTTTTGATTGAATTACTTATATATTTGCAAGTGGGAATTGGGAGACCAGTTCTCTGCGCCGAGCTGTTCATGCTGTCGCTGTATCTCATCTTTGCTTTGGGTGCTGGCAAGCGGAAGGTAACTTTAGAGCTTCTGCTGAGTTTGTACAGTGTCAGGGAAATGGCACCTGCTGAACTGCCACGGGGATTCGCAGTGAATTACTGTACATCATTCCAGATACTGAGTGTCTAAAAGTAAAGAGCCCTGCCCACAGAAAACTGACGCCTAAGTTAATCTCAGCTTGCAAACACGATACACCCAAAGAGAGCGTTCCTTTTTCTTTTAATACCTAGTTATCATTCTGTCTGATTGCTGGCCATGCCTTGTCTCAGCTCCATGACTGGTGCTCATGCGTCTGCAATGTCCAGGTCTCTATCCAATCCAATCGACCATATTAAATCAACAGGCACTAGGAATTGATTATGCGGTTTGTGCAAAACTCAAAACCCCAGAACTGGCGCTGGGAAACACTTGTGTATAGGCGCCATAAATATGTCCAATACTTAAATAGATAAAATAAAACTTCCACGGGTTTGACCAGGGTGACCCCCTTTGGTTTTCCCTGTGATTTAAGATAAGAGGTTTTACTTTGCATCTAAGTAAAGGCAGTGGAGCAGAATCTCTGAACTATCACTGCCGGGTCTTTAAAATGAATGATCGGCCCTGTCTAGTCAAGGAAGGGAATTGTACCTAGGATGGATTAGGCTAGAGTAGAACTAAATCAATAATGGAGCATGCACAGAGTGAAGGAAATAGGTTAGAATTTTGGGTGGGGGTTTGGCAACACATTATGTTGATTTGTGGGTGGACAAGCAACAAACCAAAACCAGTTGGAGTGGAGAGGTGTTCGTTAAGTATGCATTTTCTAGACAGAGGAGAAGATCAACGCACGGAGAACCCAGTGTGCATTTTGGAGTTGGGGAAGAATGGCAAGGCACAGGGAATACTATGTGCATTTACTTGGCATTGAATAAGGCCACACAATGTACACATCCACATGAATTTAGCAGGCACAGCAGGAAGCCCTAATATTTAGATCTCCATGTGCATATGGTAGCTCGTGGAGAATGCCGAAGCCTGGAAAACCAGAAGTGCATTTAGTGGTTGGAGGAGAAAGCCAAACGTCTGAGAACCCAGCATGCAATTCGAAGGTGGAAGAGAGTGACAAAGCAAAGAGAAATCCACTTGCATTGTGTAGACAGAGGAGGACTAACCACTGAAGACCCCACATGAATTTAGTAGTATGGTGAGGCGGCCAAAATATGAGAAACCCTCGTAGATTGTAAAGGTGGGGAAGAAGCCCAATCCCTGAGAACACCAAGTGAGTTCAGTACTCAGAGGAGAAGGCCAACAAACAGAGAGCACCACAGGTGTTCAGTGAGTGCATGAGAAGGCCAGCACACTAAAAGCCCCTCATGCATTTATTAGGCTGGGGATGGCCAAATAACTGAGAACCCTTGTGCCTATAGTAAGCAGAGCAGACAGAAAAAGCAGTCAGAGACCAATAATCATTTTAGTTGGCAAAAGGGAAGGCCAAAAGACTGAGAACCCCGCATACATTGAGTAGAAAACTCTGTGTGCATTCATTAGGTTCAGGAGAAGGCCACTGCAGTGTTAAGCACACATGTATGTAGTATGTGGAGTAAAAGGCCAAAGCACTGAGAAGCCCACATGCATTTAGTAGGCAGAGGAGACAACACAATGGGAAACCCCACATCTATTTAGTAGGCAGAGGAAAATGCAAAAGCAGTTTTGGGCAGTCAGCCTATTGAAAGGGGAAGTTAAAAAATGTAATGTCTGTATCGGCTGCAGTAGCCAAACATGGTATGGGGCTGCGGTAGGTGCCAAGGGAGGAATATATCATTTGTGAATTTTCTACAATATCTCTATAGATTAGGGAAACTCAGAAAGTACCAGGGACCCTGTGCCAGCCACACAGATTAATCAGTAGGTGCATATCTCATCCTTTACACCTATTTCAAATGCATCTGGTCCATTGGAAAGACAGGTAAGCAATCATGCACCATTGTTGCACTTGCATACAGTGACTGAGTATGGCATTCAGGAGGATGAGTAGGAGGAAGTTAAGACCTGACTATCGGAGGCACGGAGAGGAGACATGGCACTCCTCAGAAACAAAGTGCAATGCGGTGGGACGGTTAAAAGAAGGACTTCCTGAAAATCCCCAACCTTTGATTTCCTTGAAAACAGATGATAATTAAGAAAATGCAAAGATTATGGTCATTCCCATGATTCAAGTGTGGGACTCTGACAGAGCTTTTCTGCAGATGCCATTGATAGTACAAGAGGGTGCAGGCAGTTGCAAACCCATGCACATATCAAGTACAAGCACTGTTTACTGGAACAAAGCTACAGATACTCAATTATGCCAGTGCACATCTTTTCCTAAACATTCTGGAAAAACGCAGACATGCTAGTGGTAGTAGAGCTGTGCAGACAATCACACAAAAAACACTGACACTGTAGATGACATCACCATTCAGCATCCAGAGTAGAGTACACTGAGAAGAACCCAGGATGAAGGTAGGTGTTAAATCATGTGTGTGAAATTATTGCACAGCAGAAAAGCGACAACCGCATCTTGCTGCCTACCACATATGCAAAAAAAGTCATCTATTGAGGGAAGGCAGGTTCTAATCTGGGTACAGGTGCCCTGTTGGTCCACATTAGAAGGTATAATCTGCATGCTTGATAATAGGAATGGGCAACAGGTCAGCCTCCCAACCCTCTAACCCTCTACTTTAGGCAATAGACACATTACACCATAATACTGCACAAATACACAAATACACCAAAGAACCTTGCTGGTTCTAAGATTTTACAAGCCCCTTTGAAGAACATCGTTTCCCACAGATCCCAGACAACTTATTTCTCCATCAATGCACCAACCCATGGTTCATGAACCCTTTGAGGTTGTTATAAAAATATCACAAAAGCCACCTACAACTTTCCCTATTTAATTACGGCAATAGATTTACTGCAAAATGTGGCGTTTGACACCCTAGCATGTGTCCTTTTGAATAAGCTCCTTTAAGAGATTGCTGGAATGTTTGACAATGCGGTTTTATGAATTTCATCCATCTTGAAGGAATTTCCATGGTGAACCTCTGCCAGAGGTCATAATCTGTGGTGTGCCTCTGGGCTCTTGTAACTTATCCTTGTTGCTTAGCATCTATATAAAACCTCTAAATGACCTCTTTGGAGATTTAGGGCAGTATTTCAGAATTATGCTAACACACGGATTCTGTTCAATCTAAGGAAAAATAATTTGTATTTTCGTACACGTGGACATATGGATCAGGGTCTAAAGGTTATGGTGAAACTCGGGCAGAACTGAGCTCCTATTCGAATTATCCTGGAATATCTTTTTTTGGTGTCACAAGTCACTTTTCCCATTCAACACAAGGTCCAAACCTTGGCAGTCACATTTGACTCCACCTCTTCTATGTTACCATAGATTAACTCCATCCATGTTGTGACTAACTACGGTTCTATGTGATTTGGTCGAGATTATTTTGTTGAATTCAAATTTGTCGAATGTGTTCTTTCTGGTTTTTTTTTACATTTGACTGCAAATATATGGCGGGGAGACCCCCTGCAGCCCACCTAACTTCCCCCTTTCTTAATTATCACAATTACCCACCCCCACATATATTTTCAGAAATATTCGATTAAAAATATGCAACAAATTTGAATTCGCCGAAATCTCCTAAATTGTAATCTTCATATCCCACTATCATTTTTTGATTCTGAGACAAATCCAACTACTGCTCTCAAAAACACATTGTTCCCCAATTGTGCAATTCATTATTTGCTCTGACACTGATTATTGTAACACACACACAACCACACACCAACAATCTTAAAATATTTGCTTTGGATACCTGTTAAATCCAGAATTATCTTCAAATCCTCAACATCACGCACAAAGCACTATTAATTTCCTAAGATCAAACCTGTGGTATGTCATCCAAATAGCATGTTATAAGGGTACTGACGGCCTCAGCATTACCTGCAAGGTCACAGCCACCGGATAATTGAGCAGCACACCAGAAAATATCTGCTTCTCCTCTTGTACTGTTTTTCTGATTCACTCGTGCCTTGTCTTAATCGTGATTACCGCTTAGATGCCAAATGGGCCAGGGATGGTAGATGCAACAATATTAATAACAATAAATAATCACATGCACATAATTTACAAGTTTCTGCCACCATGTTCAGGAAGCAGTGGGAATTACAATGGACCACACGGGGCTAAGTAAGTCCACTTGACAAAGACAGGTGAACCAATTTTCAATGTACACTTTTCATGGAAATCACTTGATACTGGGTCACCATTCGCTTTGCCAGTCATCAGTAAAGCCCTTACCATTTTATTATTTAAAAAACAAAATAATTAAACCATGTATCTCTAGGCATGTTTCATACAGTTTAAAACAATTCTGGGCAGTATAATAGCCACTGTCCTCCTTGTACAACACAGTTTTACACGCTAGGACACATGAAAATCATGTCTAGAGAGGGCAATCAATGTTTCTGTAACCTTAAATCTGCATAATATCAAATAGCTGGCACCCTGGCCACACACAAACCTAATATTTTCCTCTAGCATGTCAACAACTGTGAATCAATGCATACCTTAATATATACACAGTCGGTATAAACCATTCGATCTTGAAGGTACATAGACCTTAATGTTATGTTATGTTATTTTGCATTTATATAGCGCCTTATATACCATTGGTATGGTCTGAAGGCGCTGGTAGGTTGAACGCCCTTGGGAACCGAAGTTCAGGTCAGTAGAGAGAGTAGGGGGAAGTCAAAAAGTGCGTGTGCGCACCATGTATGTGTGCAGCTGGTGCGAAAACAAGTGGTAGCTGCTTCTTAGCTGTAGGTGTGGTGGTTGAGAGATCAGGAGTATGTGTTCGCTCTGGTCGGCTTTATCCGGAACGAGTGTGGCTGCGTTAGGCCTGAGAAGAACGCCTGGCTGGGTGGTGAGAAACCAGCAGTGTTTACTTAGAGTGATGTGGAGTAAGCGGGAGATGTAGATATGAGAACAGTTATACCGAATGGTGTCATAGTATCTCTGTGTTCTAGATGAGTGGTGGTGTAAGGGAGAGAGTAAGCGTGGGGTGTGGCGTGATGTATGTTTTCAAGAGTTTCCTTCATTCCAAGGCATGTTAAGTATCGTCCGTTGCACATAATCGTCCGTTCCTCATACTCGACCGTTCCACACATTCGTCCAGTCCGCACCCTACGTTTGGTTCCCACCCTCATCCAGACCGCACCCTTGTCCAGACCGCACACTTCGTCAGGTCTAGACACTTGTCGAGACTATATGCTCGTGTAGTTTATCCACTCGTCCAGTCTACATACTGGTCGAGGTAGGACACTCGTTCAGTCCATAATCAGTCGTGCGCTCCCCACACTCATGCGCTCCCCACACTCATGCGTTCCCCACAATCATCCGCTCTCAGTCATCCGCTCTCCACTCTCGTCCGCTCTCCACACTCAAACCGCTCTCCGCACACTCACCCGATCTCCACTCTCACCCGATCTCCATACTTATCCGCTCTCCATAGTCCTCCGCTCTCCACAGTCCTCCGCTCTCCACAGTCCTCCGCTCTCCACAGTCCTCCGCTCTTTTCGGTTCCTCATACTAAGCCGCTCTATACACTCAACCGTTTTCCGCACTCAACCGTACTCCGCGCTCATCCGCTCCCCACAACTCGTCCGCTCACACACACTCATGCACTATCCGCACTCCCCACACTCATCCGCTCCCCACACTCATCCGCTCCCCACACTCATCCGCTCTCCACGCTCATCCTCTCTTCACTCACCCGCTCAACCACACTCACCCGCTCAACCACACTCACCCGCTCACCACACTCATCACACTCGCCCGCTCTCTACACTCACCTGCTTTCCACACTCACCACACTCGCCCGCTCTCTACACTCACCCACACTCATCCGTACTACGCTCTCGCTCTCATCTGCACTACGCTCTCGCTCTCATCTGCACTACGCTCTCGTTCTCATCAGCTCTCATCCACTCTCCTCCGTTCTCATCCACTCTCCTCCGTTCTCATCCACTCTCCTCCGTTCTCATCCACTCTGATCTGCTCTCCACTCTCATCCGCTCTCCACACCCATCCGCTCTCCACACTCATCCGTTCTCATCCACTCTCCTCCGTTCTCATCCACTCTCCTCCGTTCTCATCCACTCTCCTCCGTTCTCATCCACTCTCCTCCGTTCTCATCCACTCTCATCCGCTCTCCACTCTCATCCGCTCTCCACTCTCATCCGCTCTCCACACTCATCCGCTCTCCACACTCATCCGCTCTCCACACTCATCCGCTCTCCACACACTGCAAGGACTTCACGGAATGCTTATGTGGGCAGAATCTCCATCGAGTACTATTCACTCCGGGTCACAAGAGTACCCGCTCTAGTGGGAGATGAAGAGCATTAGCTCGCCTGTTTAAACTTCAATGATATGAATTTACATGTTTATGTATTGCAGCAAGCTTGCCCTACGGCCCATGTGTTTTGTCCTTCATTTATGGGGAAATTTCCCATGTCCTGTGTTCATCCCGCTTGCTACTACATGCGAATACTTGGTTCTCTGTGTTTGTTCTGAAGTCAAGTGCATACGTATTAAGGTGCGTCTTGGTCTATGCTACAGGGTGTTCAGGTATTAGGAAACAGGTATTAGATAGGAAGGGTTTTTCCCCAGTGCTTCCCCCCTACCTATCCAATTTAGGTTTGCCCTAACCCTTATCCGGTTTTCCTAACTTCCCCACCCCATCCACAACCTCTCTCTAACGCCTCTTCCCCCCATTGGCTGCCACGTGGTGTCCTGTGCATTACTTCAGGCACCTGTGCCAACCACGGTGGGTCGGTCGAATTCATTCGGCTTCTATGGTTCGGGGAGAGTGTTGATTCCTCTCCTCCATCACTGTGTGTTCTGACACTATCCCTCCTTACGCCACTGTGTCCCCATTCCTCCTTACACCACTGTGTCCCCATCCCTCCTTACGCCACTGTGTCCCCATCCCTCCTTACGCCAGTGTCCCCATCCCTCCTTACACCACTGTGTCCCTATCCCTCCCTCCAGACCCACACCACTGTTTCCCTATTCCTCCCTCCAGACCCACACAACTGTGTCCCCATCTCTCCCTCCAGACCCACACCACTATGTCCCTATCCCTCCCTTCAGACCCACACCTAGACCCGCACTACTGCGGCCCAACCGTCCCGGTCCCCAGACCAGCACCACTGTGCCCCAAGCCTTCCCGGTACCCAGACCTGCACCACTGTGCCCCAACCCTCCCTCCAGACTCGCACCATTGCACCCCAACACTCCCCCCAGACCCACACCACTGTGTCCCTAACCCTCCCTCCAGACCCACGCCACTGTGTCCCCATCGTTCCCTCCAGACCCACATCACTGTACGCCACCCTCCCTCCAGACCCACACAACTGTGTCCCTATCTCTCCCTCCAGACCCACACCACTGTCCCCAACCCTCCTTCCAGACCCACACCATGTCCCTATCCCTCCCTCCAGACCCACCAATGTGCCCCAAACCTATCCCTAGACCTGCACTACTGCGCCCCAACCCTCCCTGTCTTCAGACCCGCACCACTGTGCCCCAACCCTCCCACTCTCCAGACCCGCACCACTGCGCCCCAACCCTCCATGTCTCCAGACCCACACCACTGTGCCCCTACCCCTCCCTCCAGACCTGCATCCCTGTGTACCTATCCCTCCATCCAGACACAAACCACTGTGTCACTATCCCTCGCTCCAGACCCACACCAGTGTCCCTATGCCTCTCTCCAGACCCACACCACTGTGTCCCCATTCCTCACTCCAGACCCACACCACTGTGTCCCTATCTCTCCCTTCAGACCCACTGTGCCCCATCCCGTCCAAACCAATGTGCCCCCACCATCTCCCTCCAGAGCCACACCAATATGCCATCCCAACCCACACCGCCGTCCAGTCCCACTATGCCCCATCCCTCCCATCAAACCCACACAAATGTGCCCCCACCACCTCCCCCCAGAGCCACACCAATATGCCATACTACCCTCCCAACCCACAAATAGATGACCCATGCCACCCTCGAGACCCACTGTGCTCATCCCTCTCCCAGGCCCACACCAATGTACCCCAAACCTCCCCCCAAGCCCACACCACTGCCCCTATCCCTCCTCCCAGACCCATACTACTGTTACTATCCCTCCCTCCAGACCCACACCAATGTGCCCCATCCCGCCAGACCCACACCAATGTCCCCCTCTCCATCCATTCAGACCCCACCAAGATGCCCCATCCATCCCTCTAGACCAATACCACAATGCTCCATCCTCCCCCCATATAGCAAGATGGCCCATTCCCCTGCAACAGATGCCCATGTGCCGATTCTGAATCACACGCAGATAGCCCCAGCCACCCCCTCTAACACCACCCATCTTAGTATGCCCCCCCCAGATCCACACCAATGTGCCACAACCCTCCCTGCAAACCCATACCACTGTCCCTAAACCCCCCCCAGATCCACACCAATGTGCCACAACCCTCCCTGCAAACCCATACCACTGTCCCTATGCCCGCCCCCCCCCAGATCCACACCAATGTGCCCCATCCCAGCAGACCTACACCAGCATGCCCTATCCAACCATTCAGACCCCACCAAGATGCCCCTTCCCCTTGCAACAGATGTTCAGTCGCAGTCGACCCCTCTAAACCCACCCGTCTTAAAGAGACCCTCATGAAAGATGAAATCACTCTATGAGCCCCCGCCACCACCCACTGTCTCCCTGTTCCTTTTCTTAGCCCTCCACACCTTTCATGATGAACAGCTGAACGTGATTTTAAAATAAACGTAATTTCCCGCTCCCCTGTGGGAATCTGGTGGTGTGCAGGAACCTTCACGCTATCTCGGAAGAAAATGCTAATTGTATTGGCAGCCAGAGCCTTGCCCAGACAAGAGCAAGTCCGACGCTCCAGGACCTCGTAGAAACGTTTCCGGCCTTCAAAATGAAATGCCCACCCCAAGCCGAGGGCATTCACTGCGGCACCGGCACCGGCAGCCTCAGCCTTCCCACTCCCCGCCCGCTGCATCCCTACTTCTTCTTCTTCTTAATTAACGAACGCGTGGGCGGACCCACGCAGGCGCTTCCCCATCCTAAAGGATGATGTGCACCACCTACACCAATCAACACACAGGCCACACTTCCACACAAACCACCCGCAACCCCACCGCAAACAACCACACCTCACCAATCCACACCAACAGACACTACACCCCAAACTCACACCACCCAGCGAGCCCGGAGACCGGCGCGCAGACCCGCGAGACCCCAGCCCGTACGCCTACACATGCGCTGCAGGCGAGGCACCGCGCGCTGCCACCAACCCACCGCGACCAACCCGAGCGACACCCACACTCGAACCTCCAGCCACAAACAACCACTACCCCAAAACAACACCAGCCACCAGCAACCCCACCGCAAACAACCACACCCCACCAATCCAACACCAGCCACCCGCAATCCCACCGCAAACAACCACACCCCACCAATCCACACCAACAGACACTACACCCCCAAGTCACACCACCCAGCGAGCCCGGAGACCGGCACGCAGACCCGCGAGACCCCAGCCCGTACGCCTACACATGCGCTTCAGGCAAGGCACCGCGCGCTGCTGCCAACCCACCGCGACCAACCCGAGCGACACCCACACTCGCACACGAACCTCCAGCCACAAACAACCACTACCCCAAAACAACACCAGCCACCTGCAACCACACCGCAAACAACCACACCCCACCAATCCAACACCAGCCACCCGCAATCTCACCGCAAACAACCACACCCCACCAATCCACACCAACAGACACTACACCCCAAACTCATACCACCCAGCGAGCCCGGAGACCGGCGCGCAGACCCGCGAGACCCCAGCCCGTACGCCTACACATGTGCTTCAGGCGAGGCACCGCGCGCTGCTGCCAACCCACCGCGACCAACCCGAGCGACACCCACACTACCACACGCACCTCCAGCCACCAAACCACAAACAACCACCACCCCCAAACCAATACCACCAGCCACCCCACCACAAACCACACCCAGCCAATCCACACCAACAGCCACCCTACCACAAACAAACGCCCCCCACCAACTCACTCCCCGACCCCAGCTCCGCTACTCCCGCCACTACCAATTGCATCCGCCATCCACTCAACAGCCCAACCACCGACCCGAAACACGCCGACCGCACTCCAACGTTCAATCCCCAAACCCCCGGGGGCCCGCACTCCGTCTGCCGCCCCGCTGCATCCCCGGCAGATGTCATGACTACAGATAGAATCAGCGGGCTGGTACACCCCTCTGCACCACTTAGGGGTAGGTTGCTTCATTCTTACACCTGTGGGACACTCAGGCACAGGAAGTCTGGTATGAGGACCGAGGCAAGTTGGTCTTATTGCTGGCGCGCCTGGCGCTTATTGCAACCACAGACATTGTAGAGGCTACATTGCAACCACAGACATTATAGGGGCTAGGTTGCTTTAAACTTCCGTGTGCACTTAAGATGGCGGAGCTTAAGGCCATAGGAATCTGGGAGTTGCTGGGAGTGGCTGGCTATTTAATCTATATAAGCCACGTCCAGACTGCCAGCCATGCTTCGCGTTATACTGCTAACACAGTGTAACGTTTAAAGGCAAGTATCTGTCCTGCAATCAAGATATCCACTCCTGCTAATACTGGTGCTCCTAGATCAGGTAAAAGATGCACAAATATATACCAAATTGGATCTCAGTGGGGCATACCATCTGGTGAAAGTAAAGAGCGGGACGAATGGAAGACCGCCTTTGACACCAAATATGGTTTTACAAATATCAAGTAATGCCCTTTGGGCTCTGCAGTGCCCCCGCAGCATTTCAAAATGTTATGAACTACATGCTACGGTAGTTGTTGAATGTGTGTGCCGTGGTATACATCAATGATATCTTGATTTACTCCGCCACCATTCAAGAACACATTGTTCATGTACGATCTGTCCTTGAAAAACTGCGGCAGCAGCAGCTTTATGCAAAACTGGAGAAATGTTCCTTCCATGTCTCAGAAGTCGAGTTCCTGCGGTTTGTCCTAACACCTCAGGGAATACGAAAGGATAATCGAAAGGTGGATGTGATCGTCAGCTGGCCTTCACTGACTTCCATGAGGGGGGTCCAAAGTTTCTTGGGTTCGCAAATTTTTACCGTCGTTTTATTCCCATATTCTCCCAGTTAGTACACCCGATTACCTCCTTGCTTCGAAAGAACAAAAGATGTGACTGGTCACAAGTAGTAGAAAAGGCCTTTCAAATCCGTAAGCAGAAGTAGACCACGGCTCCAGTGCTGCAACACCCAAAACCGGATCTCCCATATGTGGTTGAGACAGATGCTTCCAATATTGCCATGGGAGCAGTGCTCTCGCAGAAGAACCCAGATACCGGCCAGTGACATACTATGGCATTTTGGTCAAATACGTTTTCTGCATTTGAATTGAACTATGCCATCACAGACAAGGAGCTGTTAACCATCAATGCATGCCCTCAAAGAATGGAGACACTACCATTACCGTCATCACAGACCATTGGAACTTACAATACCAGTGATCAGCCAAGGCACAGTCATCGCATCAACTTAGATGGGCACTATTCTTTGCAGAATGCAATTTTGTAATCACGTACTGAGCTGGAGTACGCAACGGCAAAGCTGACACGCTATCGCATTTAGGAAAAGGAGTGGGCGTTTAAACAATGCCCGAACCAGTAGCCATCATTCCAGGGGACAAGCTCCTTGCGGTACTAAGAACCGCCACCTCTCCTCTGGTAGATCTGAGAGCAGAAATAAAACTCAACATGCCTACAAAAAGACTACAGTAATGGGCTACTGAGGATTCTCAACGTACCGTCCAGGACGGCTTGCCATATTATCAAGGGTGTTTGTACCTCCCCACGCCCACATTGCAGGAACAAGTCATGACAAACTATCATAGCACATTGATGGAAGGACACCTTGGAATCGCCAAGACTATTGCCAAAATTAAGCGTTTATATTGGTGGCCTACTTGGCATAGAGACGTCACACAACACATACTATCATGCAGAGTACAACCATTAGCTATCCTGCCAATGCGTTGGCACACCATTTCGTTAGTTTTCATCACAGAATTACCTCCCTGTAAAGGACATACTACCATTTTGGTCGTGGTGGATCTTTTTCCCAAAATGGCTCATTTCATAGCCTTGAAAGGGCTTCCAACTGCGGCCACCCTGGCTAAAGTCTTCTTGTGATCAACTGCTTTTTGGTCACCCTTTAGCCTGGCTTAGTTAGACCTATCCAAGGACTTTTACTTTCAATGATAACTTTCTACAATTAGAAAAACAAAATATATTAGCAGCAACAGAATGTCTTTATACTTCTGTCAGCATGCACATGTATGACTTTGTCCTATATTTTGCTACATGTCTCTTTTTTCTATTTTTTTCTATTTGTTCTATATTCGTTTGCATTTTCTATGTGTGACTTTGGTGAAAAAATGTACACACATATATTTTGTACTTACAATTTCTTTACAAAAAATATGTAAAAGAACAAGGACAGCCACTTAATAAAAGCTGTTCTTTTGCAGACTAATGATCTAGCATAAGTTGATTATTATGGTTCTCTTATGTACTGCTATCCTTGGTAAATACACAAATTGTGACACCCAAGGATAACGCATTGTCTTTAAACGTAGACTGCATTCAATAAGCGGTAGTCGGCTTAGACTTCTCCAGTCAGGACACCCCCACTCTTTGTACACTAAGGTCTTCTTGGAGCAGATAGTCAGGCTTCACGGTTTCCCCTCCATCTTAATATCAAATTGGGGCAGCCAGTTTTTATCTAAATTCTGTCGAAAAAGCTGCAAAGTGGCAAACATTGACTTACAGTTATCCGCTTATCCATGAGCCATCACCGTCAAACCGATGGACAAACAGAGCGAACCAACCAGACACTGGAACAGTATCTTTGATGCATGCTTCACCGAACAGAAACTACGTGGGTGGATGTGTTATATATAGCAGAGTTTGCATACAATAACTCAACACACTCCTCTATTGGACATAGACATTTCTATGTGCTTTACAGGCGGCATCCACGAACCTCCATCTATGATCCACCGGAAGCATTGGAGATGCCTGCAGTAAAGACTTTACATAATACCATTTCTCAGGTTTTAAAGAAGGCTACCGAACAGCTGTCAACGGCCAAGGAAGCACACAAGAAATGTGCCGACCGTCACCAAAAATAGGCTCCCAATTATCAAGTCGGTTACACCGTATGGCTGGCCTGTAGACATGTTCCTCTCAAAGGGCCACGAAAATTCCATCCCCGGTACTTGGGCCCGAAACCGTGATCAATCCTGTGGCAATGAAACTGACTTTACTTTCGAATCCACCCAGTTTTCCACAAGTCCTTACACAAACCAGTCCAACCCGGCACTCGTGTAAAGGCACCCCCAGCTCCAGTATTAATTAAGAATGAACCTGAGTATGAGGTCAAGAACATACTGGATTCCAAGCTAATCCGGAATACCCTATATTATTTAGTTGACTGGAAGGTGTATGGGCCGCAAGATAGAGCATGGGAACCCAGTAGTAATATTCATGCATCACGCCTAAAAGCTAGGTTCCATCAAAATCATCCAACCAAACCCGGACCCGGGACTTCGTCCTTGAGAGAGGCATTGGGGGGTAGTGCTGTCATGACTACAGATAGAACCTCCCTGCAGGTACACCCCTCCAAACCATTTAGGGGTAGGTTGCTTCATTCTTAGACCCTTGGTACACTCAGGCAAAAGAAGTCAGGTATGAAGGCAAAGGCAAGTTGGGCTTATTCCTGGTGCCCTGGCACTTATTGCAACCACAGACATTGTAGAGGATATATTGCAACCACCGACATTATGGGGGCTGGGTTGCTTTAAACTTCCTGGTGCACTTAAGATGGCCCAGCAGTAGGCAACAGGAATCCTGTGGAGGGTGCTTTCTAGGTGCTGGGAGTGGCTGGCTTCGTGTTATACTCCTAACACATCGTAACATTTACCATCTACTCTCCGTCCTGCAACACAAGACGAAACAGCATTTAAGAGCCAAAGTAGTCAGCTGAAAAGTGAATACAACTCTTTTGAAATGACCCTTTACGCCGCGTAGGCCTTCTGAATCCTGTGTCACCTCCAGCGGCATTTCCAGCACTTTTGTCCCTCATCAGACTTTCAGCAGAGTCAGCTGTTTACTCCTCTTCAGACCGCTGCATCCGAACACCTGAAAAAGAAGGACAAAGCAAGGCAAGACAAACAGGCAAGCAAACCACGCACGGTCAACGCGCAGACAGCTGATAGCTCGAAATAAGCATACGCTAAGAACTTACCCATTAAGACTTCATTAATCAGCTGATATCAAGCTGCTCAGTTAGCTGAACTTTCACTGCAAGCAGCTGGCTACAATAAAGGGAGGGAAGCGCTTGGAATGCCGAAAGCATCACGCTATATCCTAAGCCATACTAGTGTCCAGGTTCCCGTGGAGCAATGTGGACCGCTGGGGACACGCAAAGACAGCACAGAAAAGCACAGACAGAGCGCTGATCCCAATACAAGGCCACTTAAGATTATTTGGCCATACTACAATTGCTATCCACCAAGGACAGTGATGCTGCACCCTCGAGTCACAGCAGGCCTGGATTTGAGACCAGTGAGGAAAATGGTAGTGTGCATTGGTGCCCCTGCGACTGAAAGCAGGACAGAGGGAGTGCCCATCATCTTTTACAATTAGATGAGCTGAGCGCCCATAGATACATTAGAGGAAGGGAACCAGGGAGAGGCTGGGAAGGAAAAGGAAAACACAGAGGCTCATAAGATGTTGTTTGTTCTCTCACATTAGGTGCAGTCCTGACATCAATCCAACACTCCAGTGTTACCCACCATCTTGAGGCTCCAGGAGTTCGTGCAGAGACCAGGTAAGCGTAACACAAGATTCTATAGACAAACTCTGGCTCTACAATAGCCTTCATATACTTAAACTCACCCCTTTATACTGAGAGTACTTGAACAGGTGTGTGCCAGTGAAGCTCACAAATATTTTTATTATTTTATTATTATGCATTTGTAAGGCGCTTATACAGCAATTATAATCAGAGTGCCCAGCCCACAGCACACATCTGAGGCACGGGGTAGAGGTAAATCTTTTATGCTTACTTTTCACCACTCTATAGCTCCCAGCACTGTACTCACAAATGGGAACATATACCTCAATATAATTGGCTCTACCCACAAGAAGAGCCATTGTCTAAGTCATAGCAGCACACTAACAGGGTTCTGTTCAATTTATTTGGTCCAGTGAGAAAATTCCCTCATTGAGTTCAAGTGCTATGCCAACAAACAGGATGATGTACCTCAGTTTATTTGGCTTTGTAACCAGCACAGCCCCTCTCTAAGTCCAAGTTCCATGCTCAGATTCTGGATCCTCAATATATTTTAGCTCTTCCATCCCCCAGCGCCACTCTGTATGTCCTAGATCCATTTTCACAAACTGGAGGGTCTAGCTCAATACAATTGGCTTCATCAACCAACCAGTGGTACTACTCTCCAAATCCTCACAACCTTCAATGTATTTGCCTCTACGGATGGAGCCACTACTTCGTTTTAGTGCAATCTCCCACTTTTCCATATCTTTCCGTTGCTCAGTCATATACAAGGGTTATGGCTGTGCTCAGTATGTGTTTGTCCAAGCATCCTATGACACACAGATGAACAACAATGTATCTCTCCTGCCCTAGCTACATGGAGCAATACGCTGTGCTCTACAACCACCAAAATAAGGCTATGGTACTACTGTGTGGTATGGTTACTGGTGCCAGTGTGTCAGGTGGATTTGTGCCAGATACGGGTGTTGCTGGTTTGGGAAGACATTTGAGCAAGCTTAGAGTGAGGAAGTGATGAGGATCTCTTGCTAGCGCATGACTGGCAATTAACTAGTTTGTTCTTTGACACTCCTTTATTGCTGCGATCACTGATGGACAAGTATGCTGCAGTAGCAGGGTCCATAGCATATGTTATGCGCTCCTTAAACACATCATTGTGTCACAACCTACCGTGCTTGTGCATGAAGTAGATGCTCAGGGCACTTCTCTCTGCGTTACTCTCTTAACATCTGTATTCTGACAGAGATGGCTTAATCCTCTGCCTTCCTCCCTCTTGACATTCTTACCCTATGGTAACTTGAAGTAGTCACACACCTGCAACCATATTTGCAGCAATGTCTTTAGTAGAGGTAACTTCAGGCCCAACTTCACCTTTGCAAGGAAAGCCTGAGTCTGCCGTATCTCCTCTACCTGCGCAGCCAATGGTCCAGTGTCCCTGGTCTCCTCCTTTTGAACCATCCATGTTGGGACCACATGCGACTCCTATTTAGGGTGATCATTGGTGTCCTGCAGCACCAACACCTGCCACTCTCCCATATGCCTGTTTTCCTTCTGCACCTCTGTCGCTACTTCTCCCTGCTGCTGCGGGGGTACTGCCAACACAAATCCAAGACCAATGTACATGCACATGTTATGTAGGTGCAAATGATGTGGCCCTGCAACTATTGCAATCTCTATGTGATTGGTAGCCTCATACTTCACAGCATGCAACCAAGCCAGCTCCTTCGACAAATGAGTTTGGGCCAAGTTCACCCTGTCCTGAAATGGTCACCTCCAAACGAATAGCCTCTGCCACCTACTTCTAAATCTTCATCTCACCCTCCACACCCACATCACTCATTCCTTATAATTTGTCCCAACCTCTTTCTACCCCATCTTTACCTCTGTATCCCGACTACCTAAACCCGTGGTACAGATATTGAGGTGTAGTCCAGCTCAATGTGATCTCCCCAGAGCCTTCCTTCAAATAAATGGACATGAAGCCTAAGGTAACAATGTATAATACCCAAAGCAAGTGACACGCAATACTCTCACAACATTTATTTTATTGCTAAATAACGTATTTATAATGGATGATTGGTCAAGGGGAGGAATCACACACAAATAGAAAAGAAAAAAGGGATAAAACAGGGATCAAGAAACACCAAACACCACAAACAAATACATACGGATTAGCAGGGTTGAAACAAGATGTACAAATGCCACAAACAACTAACACCATTCAGGCCCTGGCATGGCAGACTTCTTTCCTCTTTGACCGACCCTCCAAGGTCCAACTCAGGCCCTTTCTCTCAGCTATCTTTTTCTCTACTTGTGGTGTCCCCCAGGGGTCTCCCTGGTTTTTCAACCTATACCTGGCACTTCTTGCCCACTGCTCTGCTGCTCTAACTTTCATTGCTATGCGGATGACACTCAGCTCATTTTCAGGCTACACTCGGCCACCTCCACTCCGTCTCTCATCTCTGAATGTCTGTCTGCTATCCAGGAGTGGTGTGCTGCCAATGACCTCTGCCTTAATGCCAGTAAGACTGAGATTCTCCTCATCGGCACACCCACTCCCTCCTATCCTGTCACTCTCTGCCCGGCCTCTCTTTGCCCTCTACCTGCTCCAACATGTGAGGCTAAAAACCTTGGGGTCATCTTTGACTCCACACTCTACTTCTCTCCTCACATCTCAGACATCTCAGCTGCACCTCCTCAAAGGTATTCTGCCTTTCCTCTCCTTCCCCCAGAAGCTCACTGTCTCCAGAGC